>NW_022589714.1:1715533-1724088 GCF_004348235.1 Phoca vitulina
AGAAAGAAAGAAAGAAAGAAAGAAAGAAAGAAAGAAAGAAAGAAAGAGAAAGAAAGGAAGGAAGGAAGGAAGGAAGGAAGGAAGGAAGGAAGAAAGAAAGGAAGAAAGAAAGAAAGAAAGAAAGAAAGAAAGAAAGAAAAAGAAAGAAAGAAAGAAAGAAAAAGAAAGAACAGGACAAAATCACAGTAAGATAGCTAAATTAAAGTAATGGTCATAAAGATACTCACTGGACTTGAGAAAAGAGTAGAGGATTTCAGTGAGACCCCCAACAAAGAGTTAGAAAATACAAAAAAGAACCAATCAGAGATGAAGAACTCAATAACTGAAATTAAAAATACACTGGAGGGAATAAATAATAGACGAGAGGAAGCAAAAGGACAGATCAGTGACTAGAGGACAGAGTAATGGAAAGCAATCAAGCTGACCAGGGGAAAAAACAATAATAATAAATGAGACTAGAGTAAGAAAATTCAGCAACACCATCAAGCATAATAACATTCACATTATAGGGATCCCAGAAGGAAAAGAGAGAGAAAAGGGGGCAGATACTTTACTTGAAGAAATAAAGCTGAAAAATTTCTGAATCTGGGGAATGAAACAGAAATCTAAATTCAGGAAGCAAAGACAGCCCCCAAGAAAATCAACCCAAGGAGGTCCACATCAATATACAAAGTAATTAAAATGGCAAAAAGTAGTGAAGAAGAGAGTTTTAAAAGCAGCAAGAGGAAAGAAAACAGTTACATACAAGGGAAACATTGTAAGGTTATCAGCTGATTTTGCAGACTGGAAGGGAATGTCATGATATATTCAAAGTGCTGAAAGAAAAAAAACCTGCAGTCAAGAATACTTTATCCAGCAAGGCTATCATCCAGAATAGAAAGAGAGATAGTTTCCCAGACAAACAAAAGTTAAAGGAATTCATCACCACTGAACCAGCCTTATAAGAAATGTCAAAGAGGATTCTTTTAGTGGAAAGTAGAGACTATAAGCAGGAGTAAGAAAAGTAGGAACAACAAAAGCAATAAAATTAAGCATATCTATAAAAAAAGCAGTCAAGGGTTTCACAAAATAAAAGGATGTAAAGTATGACACTATATACCAAAGATGGGGGAGGAGTAAAACTTTAGTGCTTATAGAATGGGTTCAAACTTAAGCAACCATCAACTTAATGTAGACTACTATATGCCTAAGATGTTATATATATGCCAAATGGTAACCACAAATCAAAACCCATTAATAGATATGCAAAAAATAAAGAGAAAGGAATCCAAGTATATCACTAAAGAAAGCCAGAAAACAGAGAGAGAAGAAAGCAAGAGAAGAAAGGAACAGAGAACTAAAAAACAACCATAAAACAAGTAACAAAATGGCAGTAAGTATATACCTATCAATAATTACTTTGAATGTAAATGAACTAAATGCTACAATCAAAAACAGGGTGACAGAATGGTTAAAAAAAAAAAGACCCATCTATAAGCTGCCTACAAGAGACTCATTTTAGATCTAAAGACACATGCAAATTGAAAGTGAAAGGATGGAAAAGCATTTATCACGCAAATGGAAGTGAAAAGAAAGATGGAGTAGCAATACATATATTGGACAAAAGAGACTTTAAAACAAAGACTGGGTGGCTCAGTCGTTAAGCGTCTGCCTTTGGCTCATGTCATGATTCCAGGGTCCTGGGATCGAGCCCCACATCAGGCTCCCTGCTCTGTGGAAGGCCTGCTTCTCCCTTTCCCACTTCCCCTGCTTGTGTTCCCTCTCTCGCTGTGTCTCTCTCTGTCAAATAAATAAATAAAATCTTTAAAAAAAAAAAAAATCAAAGACTGTCACAAGAGAAAAAGAAGGACACTACATAATCATAAAGGGAACAATCCAACAAGAAGATATAACAAGTATAAATATTCATGCACCCAACATGGGAGCACCCAAATACATAAAACAGTTAATAACAAACATAAGGGAAGTCACCAATAGTAATACAATAATAGTAAGGGACTTTAATACCACTTACATCAATGGACAGATCACCCAAAATCCACAAGGAAAGAGTGTATTTGAATGACACATTGGACCAGATGGATCTAACAGATTCATTCAGAACTTTCCATCTTAAACAGCAGAATATACATTCTTTTCAAGTGCACATGCAACATTGTCCAGAATAGATTACATGTTAGGCCAAAAAAAGTCTCAGCAAATTCAAAAAGATTGAAGTCATAACATGCATCTTTTCTAACCACAACACTATGAAACTAGAAATCAGCCATAAGAAAAAATCTGGAAAGAACATAAATACATGGAGGCTAAACAACATGCTACTAAACAATGAATGGATCAGCCAAGAAATCAAAGAAGAATTAAAGACAAAAGAAGAAAACATGGAGACAAATAAAAATGAAAACACAACTGTCCAAAATATTTGGGATGCAGCAAAAGTGGTTCTAAGAGGGAAGTTTATAGCAATACGCCTACCACAAGAAACAAAAAAAGTCTCAAATAAACAAGTTAACCTTACACTTAACTCCTTAAAGGAGTTAGAAAAGAACAAACAAAACCCAAATCCAGTAGAAGGAAAGAAATAATAAAGATTAGATCAGAATTAAAAAAATAGAAACTAAAAAAATAATAGAGCAAATCAAAGAACCAGAAGCTGGTTCTTTGGAAAAAATCAACAAAATTTATAAACTTTTAGCCAAACTCATCAAAAGAAACAGAAAAGACTCAAATAAATAAAATCAGAAATGAAAGAGGAGAAAAAACAGCCAACACCACAGAAATACAAATAAATATAAAAGAATATTATGAAAAATTATATGCCAACAACTGGACAACCTAGAAGAAATGGATAAATTCTTAGACACATATAACCTCCCCAAACTGAATCAGGAAGAAATAGAATATTTGAACAGATACGAGCAATGAAATGGAATCAGTAATCAAAAAACTCCCAACAAAGAAAAGTACAGGACAAGATGGCTTCACAGGTAAATTTTACTTAACATTCAAGAAGAGTTAATATCTATTCTTCTCAAACTATTCCAAAAAAATAGAAAAGGAGGGATTATCTTCCAGATTCATCCTATGAGGCCAGCATTACCCTGATACCAACACCAGATAAAGATACCACAAAAAAAGAGAACTATAGGCCAATATCTCTGATGAACATAGACACAAAAATCCTCAACTATTAGCAAACCAAATCCAACAATATATTTTTTTAAAAAATCATTCACCACGATTAAGTGGGATTTTTTTCCCAGGATGCAAGGGTGACTCAGTATTCACAAATCAACCAACATGATACATCACATCAATAAGAGAAAGAATATGATCATTTCAATAGATATAAAAAAAAAAAACCATTTAACAAAGTACAACATCCATTCATGATAAAAACTCTCAACTACATTGGTTTAGAAGGAACCTACTTCAACATAATAATGGTCATTTATGAAAAATCCACAGCTAACATCATACTCAATGGGGAAAAACTGAGAACTTTGCCCATAAGGTCAGAAGGATGTCCACTTTCACCACTTTTAATAGACATAAGCCTGAAAGTCCTAGCCACAGCAATCAGACAACAAAAAAGAATTAAAAAGCATCCAAATCCATAAGGAAGCAGTAAAACATTCACTATTTGCAGATGACATACTTTATATAGAAAACCCAAAAGACTCTACCAAAAAACTGCTAGAAAGGGTAAATGAATTCAGTAAAGTCACAGGATACGAAATCAATCCACAGAAATCTGTTTCATTTCTATACACTAATAATGAAGCAGCAGAAAGAGAAATTAAGAAAACAATCCCATTTATAATTGCACCAAAAATACTGGGATTCCTAGGAATAAACTTAACCAAAGAGATAAAGACCTGTACTCTGAAAACTATAAAACACTGATGATAGAAATTGAAGATGACACAAATAAATGGAAAAACATTCCATGCTCATGAATTAAAAGAACAAATATTGTTAAAATGTCTATACTACCCAAAACAATCTAAAGAGTCAATGCAATCCCTATCAAAATACCAACAGCATTTTTCACAGAACTAGAACAAACAATCCTAAAATTTGTGTGGAACTACAAAAGACCCTGAATAGCCAAAGCAATCTTGAAAAATAAAATCTTGAAAAATAAAAATAAAACTGAAGTTATCACAATTCCAGACTTAAAGTTATATTATAAAGCTGTAGTAATCAAAACAGTATGGTACTGGCACAAAAACAGACACACAGATAAAGAGAACAGAATAGAGAGCCCAGAAATAAACCCACACTTATCTGGTCAATTAATCTTGAACAAAGGAGGGGAGAATATACAATGGAAAATAGTTTCTTCAAAAACGGTGCTGGGGAAACTGAACACTACATGCAAAAGAATGAGTCTGGACCACTTTCTTACACCATACACACACAAAAAACTTAAAATGGATTAAGAACCTAAATGTGAGACCTGAAACCATAAAAATCCTAGAAGAGTGCACAGGCATTAATTTCTCTGACATTGGCCATAGCAATATTTTTCTAGATATACCTCCTGAGGCACGGGAAACAAAAGCAAAAATAAACTATTGAACTGCATCAAAATAAAAAGCTTTTGCACAGCAGCAGGGGCACCTGGCTGGCTCAGTCAATAGAGTATGAGACTCTTGATCTCGGGGTCTTGAGTTAGAGCCCCACATTTCGGGGGAGAGATTACATTTAAAAAATAAATAAATAAAATCTTTAATTAAAAAAAGGTTCTGCACAGCAAACGAACAATCAACAAAATTAAAAGACAACCTACTGAATGAGAGAAGATAATTGCAAATGATATGTCTGACAAGGGGTTAATATCCAAAATATTTAAGGAACATATACAACTCAAAACCCCAAAAAAGCAAATAATACAATTAAAAATGGGCAGAAGACATGCACAGACATTTCTCCAAAGACATCCAGGTGGCTGACAGGTACATGAAAAGATGTTCTACATCACTCATCACTAGGAAAATGCAAATCAAACCACAACAAGATATCATCTCACACCTGTTGGAATGGCTAAAATCAAAAACACAAGAAACAAGTGTTGGCAAGGATGTAGAGAAACGGAAACCCTTGTGTACTGTTGGTGAGGAGGGGGGAAGTAGGTGAAGGGGATTAAGAGTATACTTGTCATCATGAGCACTGAGTAATGTATACAATTGTTGAATCACTATATTGTACACCTGAAACTAATATATAACTATATGTTAATTATACCAGAATTTTTAAATTTAGGACTTCAGGAAGGATAGTGGTATTGGACTTCCATACAAGCAAAGTAGGAAATCATACAAGCTACTGATTTTCAAAGGTCCCTATTCATTGTGGGCGATGTCTAAGATTTAGAGCCTTCATTGTTTTAATGCAGAGCTTGATTCCACTTTAAAGAAACTTGAGTTGCAGTAATAGGACTGGGCAATGTGATAAACTATTATCAGATATTCCTACCTCAGGGAGAATAAGTTTAAAGGTTTTTGCATTTTTGTTTTTTGAGAGAGTTTTGATTAGAGGAAGAAAAATAGACTGGTGGCACTTTAAATTTGAGGTAACTGGAAACAGACACCAGTGGGAATTTTCAGAGTCCAAAACTCTTCGCTTCAGGGTCCCAAAAACAAACTTCACAAGCGTCAGTTTTCCCCACTGGGTGGGGAAAATGGACATGCAGAAAACATGAAAAACATTTTGAAATAAAAGGACAAAGTTAATGTAGATTGCATGAAGGAGATGGGGAATGTGGAACATAACTTCAAAGTTATTTGAAGACTAATATTAGTGGGATCCCTAACAGAAATAAAGTAGTTAGGAGGAGCTAAGATGGTGGAGTAATAGGACCCTAGGCCTGGTCCCTCGAACTCAGCTAGATCAATACCAAATCATTCTGAATACTCAAGAAATCAATCTGAGGACTGACAGAACAAACTGCACAATAAGGGAGAGAAAAGGCCACATTGTGGAAGGTGGGAGGTGCAGAGACATGATTTGGGGGAGACACAGATCACAGGTGCCATCAAGGGGAGAGTTATCTGGTCACAGAGAGGTGAGAAAGAGAGAGAGGTACACACAGGGGATCACACAAGGAAAAGACTTCCCCAAAGCCATTGACTTGGGAAAGGAGAAGGACTGATTTTCCTGAGATTTTACAACCAGACAGCTCAAAGACTGGAGTTTCAGAGGTCTGCAACATGGCAGGTGTGGAAGTTGGTGGGCACTGCAGTGCTCCTATGGAGAAGGAAAGCAGAGAGCCTGGGGGGCAGAAAGCACAATTTGAGGATCCCCTGGGGCACACTGGGAGAGAGAGTTCACCCTTCTTGGAGTGCATCTGAGAGAGGTGGCATTGCTGCTCCAGAGCAAGCAGGCACCATTTCTCTCCCCTGCCCCTCAGCAGAAACTAACTTCAGGAAGCAGCACAGTGCCAACAGTGGCAGCATAAACCACTTACACCAAGCTCCATGCACCTTGTGCTTTGCAGGTGCTGCTTTTCTCTGGCAAGAATGCCTGAGTAGCAGCACAGCGGGCCCCTCTTCCAAAAGACCAGCACAAATCCTCCACAGGCATCAAGTCTACTGACCACAGAGTGCTGCAAAGTTTCAGTGCTTGTGGAGATTGCATCAGGTCTCTTTTAACAAATAGACCGGAGCACACCTAGTTAAAATTTGCCACACTCTGCACAAGGTTGAAACACTCCCAACTGCAAGCAAGGAGAAACTCTGCAAAAGACTGACCTGAGGAAAAGAACAGCCAAAACACTGCAGCAGAGTGCACACAGCATACACCAGAGACACCTCCTGAAGCACCAGGCCCTATAAAGCCATTACTCTCAGGAGCAGAAAACATAACAGGCTTTCCTAACACACAGAAGACAGAGACCTAGACAAAAATGCCAAGGTGGAGGAATTCATCCCAAAAGAAAGAACAAAAAAAGGGCACAGCCAGGGATCTAATTGAAACAAATATAAGTAATATGCTTGATCCAGAATTTAAAGCAACAATCATAAGGATACTAGCTGGCCTTGAGAAAAGCATAGAAGAAAAGCAGGGAGTCCCTTACTGCAGAGATAAAAGACCTGAAAACTAGTCAGGCAGAAATAAAAAATGCTATCACCGAGATGTGAAACCAATTGAGTGTAATGACCACAAAGATAGAAGAAGCAGAGGAACGAATAAGTGATATAGAAGGTAAAATTATGGAAAATAATGAAGCTGAAAAAAAGAGGTAAAGAAAAATATTTGATCATAAACGTAGACTTAGGGAACTCAGCAACTCCATAAAGTATAATAACATTCATATCATAGGGGTCCCAGAAGAAGAGAGGGAAAAGGGGGCAGAAGGCTTATCTG
Organism: Phoca vitulina; assembly: GCF_004348235.1. Lineage (NCBI taxonomy): Eukaryota > Metazoa > Chordata > Mammalia > Carnivora > Phocidae > Phoca > Phoca vitulina. Next base: position 1,722,905 of record NW_022589714.1, read on the forward strand.
AGCAAATTATAGCTGAAAACTTCCCTAATCTGGGGAAGAAAACAGACATCAAAATCCCTGAGGCACAAAGAATTCCCATCAAAATCAACAAAAGCAGGCCACCACCAGGACATATTGTAGTTAAATTTGCAAAATACAGAGATAAAGAAAAAATCCTAGGAGAAGGTAAGATGGCAGAAGAGTGAGAGGACCCTGAGCTTGTCTCGTCCCTTGAACACAACTAGATAGTTATCAAATTATTCTGAACACCCAAGAAGTCAATCAGAGGTCTAAGAGAACAAAACCTGAGAATCTATAAGTAAAAAGCAACCATCTTTTGGAAGGTAGGAGGTGCAGAAGTTCACTTGGGGAAGACATAGCTGTGGATGTGGCGATAAGGGAGGCTGCTTATGGAGGCTATTGAAAAATATTAGAAGCGGTAGAGCACAAAATCTGAACTTTTAAATTCACTACTGTGGGAGATGTGCCTAGATTAAAGGTGCTCAAATGGTGAAGAGAGGCAGAATCCCAGGAGTGACAGGGTGCTCTGAGGATCCCCTGGGTGGCAGAAAGAAAGGTGCGGTGCTGTTCCCAGGCATACGAGCCTGGAAGCCAGCAGAGAGCAGCAGGTCTTGGTGCCAGCCTTCTGCTGTAACTGTGAACTGCCTCACGGTCATGCACCACTTTCCTGGGACAGGCCAGCAAACATAGCAAGACCGTCCATGAAATTTGGAGTTTTGAAACTAGGTCAGGTGCCTGAGATAAAAAGGTTCAGACAAGGGTAGGGTGAACACAGGGTTCAGATGGAAACCAGGGGAAAAAATAGGGTAATTGACTGCTTTTCTGTGAGGGCTCACTGAAAAGTAGGGGCACGACTTTCAGCTCCAAGGCTAGAGAGCAGGGTGCAACCATTTTCATCCCACCCACGGGTGCTGAAAGACTTTTGGGAGCAAAAGAGCACCATCCAGTGTGGAAGCCAGAGCGCGGACACCAAGCCCCACCCCACTGTGTCCTGAATAAACAATTCTACTGAAACAAGTCATCCTGAGAATCAGTGCAGCAGGCCCCTCCCCCAGAAGATCAGCACAAACAACCAGCTCATACCAACTTTATTGATCATATAGTGCTGCAAAGCTTTCACTAGGGGAAATAAGATCAAGCTTCCTTTTTACTTTTATTCTTTATTTCTTTTATTTTTATTATTT
>NW_022589714.1:1724488-2103287 GCF_004348235.1 Phoca vitulina
TTTTCACTTATTTTCTTATATTTTCCAATTCCTTTTTAAATATTTTATTATTTTTTTTAAATTTTTATTTATTTTTATATGTATTTTTATTTTTTGTCTACTTTCATTTTATTGTATTTAATTTAATTTTTTAAATTTGGAATCTAGATTCTTTTAACAAGCAAACCAAAACACACCCAGAATCTAGTTGGTGTTTTGGGGGGTTTTTTGGTTTCTTGTTTTGTGTTTTTGTTTTTCTTGAGTTTTTTGTTGTTGTTGTTTCTTGCTTTGTTTTTGTTTTTTGTTTGTTTTTGTTTTGTTTTTGTTCTTTTTTCTCTTTCTTCTTTTCGCTTCTGGACAAAATGACGAGACAGAGGAATTCACCTCAAGAGAAAGAACACAAGGTAGAACTCACGGCCAGGAATTTAATCAATACAGACATGAGTAAGATGTCTGAACTAGAATTTAAAACAATGATTATTAGTATACTAGCTGGGCTTGAAAAAAGCATAGAAGACACTAGAGAATCCCTTACTACAGAGATAAAAGAACCAAAATCTATTCAGGTTGAAAATTAAAATGCCATAGCAGAGATGCAAACACAAATGGAGGCCATATAAATGAAAATGGACAAGGCAGAGGAGTGAATCAGTGATAAAGAAAATAAAATTATGGAAAATAATGAAGCCAAAAAGAAGAGGGAAAGTAAAGTAATGGACCACCAAGGTAGATTTAGACAACTCAGTGACTTAGTAAAATGTAATAACATTCATATCATAGGAGTCCCAGAAGATGAAGAGAGAGACAAAGGGGAAAAAGGTTTATTCAAACAAATTACAGCTGAAAACTTCCCTAATCTGGGAAAGGACACAGACATCAAAATCCAAGAAGCACAGAGAACTCCCATTAAATTAAAAAAAAAAAAAAAAAGCTGGCCATCACCAAGGCATATCATGGTCAAATTCACCAAATACACAGACAAGGAAAGAATACTGAAAGCAGCTAGGGAAAAAGGTCCTTAACCTATAAGGGAAGACAGATCAGGTTGGCAGCAGATCTGTCACAGAGACTTGGCAGGCCAGAAAGGAGTGTAAGGAAATATTCAATGTGCTGAATGGGAAAAATACGCAGCCAGAATTCTTCATCCAGCAAGGCTGTCATTCAAAATAGAAGGTGAGATAAAGAGTTTCCCAGACAAAAACTAAAGGAGGCCATGACCACAAAACCAGCCCTGCAAGAAAGAATGACTCAAGCAGGAAATTAAAGAAGAATAAAAAAATATATGGAAGCAATGCAAATGAAAAGCACGACATGAAAATGAAAATGAAAGCACAACAGCCCAAAACCTTTGAGGTGCAGCAAAAGTGGTCATAAGAGGGAATCATATAGTAATACAGGCCTACCTCAAAAAAACAAGAAAAATCTCAAATACACAACCTAAATTTACACCTAAAAGAGCTAGTAAAAGAACAACAAATGAAGCTTAAAGCCAGCAAAAGAAGGGAAATAATAAAGATTAGAGCAGAAATAAATGATATAGAAACAAAACAAAACAAACAAACAAAAAAACAGTAGAACAGATCAATGAAACCAGGAGCTGGTTCTTTGAAAGAATTAATAAAATTGATAAACCCCTAACCAGATTTATCAAAAAGAAGAGAACAGACCCAAATAAATAAAATCACTGAGAGGAGAGATCACAACCAACACCACAGAAACACAAACAATTATAAGAGAATATTATGAAAAATTATATGCCAACAAATTGGAAGAAGTGGATAAATTCCTAGAAACATATTAACTACCAAAACTGAAACAGGAATAGAAAACATGAACAGACTGATAACCAACAAAGAAGTTGAATCAGTAATCAAAAATCTCCCAGCAAACAAAAGTCTTGTGCCAGATGGCTTCCCAGAGGAATTCTACCAGACATTTAAAGAAGAGTTAATACCTATTCTCAAACTATTCCAAAAAACAGAAATGGAAGGAAAACTTCTAAACTCATTCTATGAGACCAGCATTACCTTGATTCCAAAACCAGACAAAGACCCCACTAAAAAGAAGAATTACAGGCCAATATTCCTGATGGACACAGATGCAAAAATTCTCAAGAAAATACTAGCAAATCAAGTCCAAAAGTACATTAAGAAAATCATTCACCACCATCAAGTGAGATTTATTCCTGCACTGCAAGGGTGGTCCAATATTCACAAATCAATCAACATGATACATCACATTAATAAAAGAAAGGATAAGAACCATATGATCCTCTCAATAGATGCAGAAAAAGCATTTGACAAAACACAGCATCCTTTCCTGATTTAAAAAAAAAAAAAAACCTTAACAAAGTAGGAATAGATGGAACATATCTCACCATCATAAAGGCCGTATACGAAAGACCCACAGCTGGTATAATCTTAATGGGGAAAAACTGAGAGCTTTTCTTCTACAGTCAGGAACAAGACAGGGATGTCCACTCTCACCATTGTTATTTAAAGTCATACTGGAAGTGCTAGTCTCAGCAATCAGACAACAAAAAGAAATAAAAGGCATTCAAATTAGCAAGAAGTCAAACTTTCACAATTTGCAGACAACATGATACTCTGTAGAAAACCTGAAGACACCACCAAAAAATTGCTAGAACTCATACATGAATTCAGCAGTGGCAGGATATAAAAGCAATGTTCAGAAATCTGTGGCATTTCTATATACCAATAATGAAGCAGCAGAAAGAGAAATCAAGGAATTGATCCCATTTGCAATTATACCAAAAACCATAAGATACCTAGGAATAAACCTAATCAAAGAGGTAAAAGATCTGTACTCTGAAAACTATAGAACATTGATGAAAGAAATTGAAGAGGACACAAATAAATGGAAAAACATTCCATGCTCATGGATTAGAAGAATAAATAATGTTAAAATGTCTATACTACCCAAAGTAATCTACACATTTAATGCAATCCCCATCAAAACACCACCAGCATTTTTCACAGAGCTAGAACAAACAATCCTAAAATTTGTATGGAACCACAAAAGACCCTGAATAGCCAAAGCAACCTTGGAAAAGAAATGCAAAGCTGGAGGCATCACAATTCCATACTTAAAGTTATATTACAAAGCTGTAGTGATCAAGACAGTATGGTACTGGCATAAAAACAGACACATCGATCAAAGGAACAGAATAGAAAACCCAGAAATGGCCCCACAACTGTACAGTCAACTAATCTTCAACAAAGCAGGAGAGAATATCCAATGGAAAAAAGACAATCTCTTCTAAAATGGTGTGGGGAAAACTGGACAGCAACATGCAAAAAAAATGAAACTAGACCACTTTCTTACACCATACACAAAAATAGACTCAAAATGGATGAAAGACCTTAATGTGAGGCAGGAAACTATCAAAATCCCTGAGGAGAATACAGGCAGCAACCTCTTTGACCTCAGCTATAGCAAGTTCTTCTTAGACATGTCTCTGGAGGCAAAGGAAACAAAAGCAAAAATGAACAATTGGGACTTCATCAAAATTAAAAGCTTCTGCACAGTGAAGAGACAATCAACAAAACTAAAAGGCAACCTTTGGAATGGGAAAAGATATTTGCAAATGACATATTGGATAAAGGGTTAGTATCCAAAATCTATAAAGAACTCATCAAACTCAACACTCAGAAAACAAATAATCCAGTTAAGAAATTGGCAGAAGACATGAATAGACATTCTTCCAAAGAAGATACCTAGATGGCTAACAGACACACGAAAAGACACTCAACATCACTCATCATCAGGGAAATACAAATCAAAACTACAATGAGATACCATCTCACACCTGTCAGAATGGTTAAATTAACAACATAGGAAAAGAAGTGTTGGGGAGGATGCAGAGAAAGGGGGACTCTCTTACACTGTTGGTGGTAATGCAAGCTGGTGCAGCCACTGGAAAAACAGTATGGAGGTTCCTTGAAAAGTTAAAAATAGAACTACCCTATAATCCAGCAATTGCACTACTAGGTATTTAACCAAAGGACTCAAAAATACTGATTTGAAGGACATTTGCACCCCATATTTATGGCAGCATTATCAATAATAGCCAAATTATGGAAAGAGTCCAACTATGCATAGACTGATGAATGGATAAATAAGATGTGGTATATATATGTATACACACACACACACACACACACACACACACACACATACAGAATGGAATATTATTACTCAGCCATCAAAAAGAATGAAATCTTGCCATTTGTATTGATGTGGATGGAGCTAGAGTGTATTATGCTAAGCAAAAAAAGTCAGTCAGAGAAAGACAAATATCACATGATTTCACTCATATGTGGAATTTAAGAAATGAAAAAGATGAATACAGGGGGGAAAAGAGACAGGCATACCATAATAGACTCCTAACTATAGAGAACAAACTGAGGGTTGCTGGAGGGGAGGTAGGCAAGGGTTGGTTAAATGGATGATGGGTATTAAGGAGGGCACGTGCTGTGATGAGCACTGAGTGTTGTATGTAAGTGATGAATCACAAAATTCTACTACTGAAACTAATATTACATTGTTTGTTAACTAACTGGAATTTATTGTATCACATTGATTGATTTGCAGATGTTGAGCCAACCTTGCAGCCCAGGGATAAACCCCACTTGGTCATGGTGAATAATCCTTTTAATGTACTATTGGCTCCTATTGGCTAGTATTTTGGTGAGAATTTTTGCATCCATGTTCATCAAGGATATTGGTCTATAATTCTCCTTTTTGATGGGGTCTTTGTCTGGTTTTGGGATCAAGGTAATGGTGGCCTCATAAAACAAGTTTGAAAGTTTTCCTTCCATTTCTATTTTTTGGAACAGTTTCAGAAGAATAGGTATTAATTCTTTTTTAAATGTTTGGTAGAATTCCCTTGGGAATCCATCTGGCCCTGGGCTTTTGTTTATTGGGAGATTTTTTTATTACTGCTTCAATTTCCTTAGTGGTTATAGGTCTTCAGGTTTTCTATTTCTTCCTGGTTCAGTTTTGGTAGTTTATACATCTCTAGGAATGCATCCATTTCTTCCAGATTATCTAATTTGCTGCCATATAGTTGCTAATAATATGTTCTTATAATTGTTTGTATTTCTTTGGTGTTGATTGTGATCTCTCCTCTTTCATTCATGATTTTATTTATTTGGGTCATTTCTCTTTTCTTTTTGGTAAGTCTGGCCAGGAGTTTATCAACCTTGTTAATTCTTTCAAAGAACCAGCTCCTAGTTTTGTTGATCTGTTCTACTGTTTTTTTGGTTTCTATTTCATTGATTTCTGCTCTGATCTTTATTATTTCTCTTCTCCTGCTGGGTTTAGGCTTTATTTGCTGTTCTTTCTCCAGATCCTTTAGGTGTAGGGTTAGGTTGTGTATTTGAAACCTTTCTTGTTTCTTGAGAAAAACTTGTATTGCTATATACTTTCCTCTAAGACTGCCTTTGCTGCATCCCAAAGATTTTGAACAGTTGTGTTTTCACTTTCATTTGTTTCCATGAATTTTTTAAATTCTTCTTTAATTTCCTGGTTGACCCATTCATTCTTCAGTAGGATGCTCTTTAGCCTCCATGTATTTGAGTTCTTTCTGACTTTCCTATTGTGATTGAGTTCTAGTTTCAAAGCATTGTGGTCTGAAAATATGCAGGGAATGATCCCAATCTTTTGGTACCGGTTGAGACCTGATTTGTGACCTAGGATGTGATCTATTCTGGATAATGTTCCATGGGCACTAGAGAAGAATGTGTATTCTGTTGCTTTGGGATTTAATGTTCTGAATATATCTGAGGAATTCTTAATCTCAGGAAACAAACTGAGGGTTGCTGGAGTGGTGGGGGGTGGGAGGGATGGGGTGGCTGGGTGATAGACATTGGGGAGGGTATGTGCTATGGTGAGCACTGTGAATTGTGTTAGACTGTTGAATCACAGACCTGTACCTCTGAAACAAATAATACATATATGTTAAAAAAAAAAAAAAAAGATAGCAGGAAGGGGAAAATGAAGGGAGAGAAATCGGAGGGGGAGACGAACCATGAGAGACTATGGACTCTGAGAAACAAACTGAGGGTTCTAGAGGGGAGGGAGGTGGGGGGATGGGTTAGCCTGGTGATGGGCACCTTTAATAGAGGGCACACACTGCATGGAGCACTGGGTGTTATACGCAAACAATGAATCATGGAACACTACATTAAAAACTAATGATGTAATGTATGGTGATTAACATAACATAATAAAAAAAAATAACTTACTGGAATTTAAACAAATACTTAAAAAAATCAAAAAAAAAAAGAAAGAAAGCAGTTATAAGAACACATTTTAGAGGTAAGTGAAAGCCTTCGATTTTCCTTTCAAGTACTCTAATACTGCGGACAGTTGACAATGTGTAATTGTAGCAAGGGCAAAAAGAGATGACTAATACAGACTTGGAAGTCATTCAACATAGAAGTGCTAACTGAAGTCAAGAGACATACATGTAGGGAGCAGAGAGCAGAGAACATGACTTTGGCTTTGGCTTTGCTTTGGCAAACAGGAAATGGAATGGGATTAAAGAGTGGTATAGGAATAGCAAAGGATACAGGAAAAAAGCAGGAAAAGAAAACAGGAAAGCACATTGCTATAGAAGTCAATGAGAAGAGGTTTTTAAAAATCAGTAGTCAGCATTATCAAATGTCTAAAGAAGTCAAAGTAGATAAGAACTGAGGAAAGTTCATAGATCTGGAAAGAAAGAAATCCTTAGTAATCTTTGAGAAACTTAATGTACTGGGATAATACAAATATAAAACAGACATCAAGTGATTAAGTGTTAAGATGTCATGGAAAAGAATGATTTGGGCAGAAGAGAAACAGAGAAATGGTAAGTAATGATGTCCCAGTATACAAAGGAGGCTATAATCAGAGCTAAGAACTTGCTGACTTTGAGTTTCAAAGGCAGAATGAGATGGGATGGAAGGTAAGCAACGAGGCAGTTACTGTCAACAAAATGAAAACCTAGAGTTAGATCTCAGTGGTTTCATTTTGGTAAGATTGATCAGGGATCATAATAAAGTCCTGAGGAGTGGACAATAATAGAAAATATGAGGACTGCAGAAATAGGTGAGAATTTGCCCAAACCTCATGTTTCCTGAGCTGATTGGCTGTGTTTAATCCAGATACTATGTCTGTGCTATATGGTACTATATGGTCTATAGTGAAGAAGCAGAAGTGATGGCCACAAGGAGACTGCCCAGTATACTCCCTGTGTCCCTTCCTCCAGCCTTTAGAACATGTTCTCAGTGACACAGACAAAAGCCACAGAGCACCCCACAGTGTTTGATGCCCACTACTTAAAGAATGATTTCATGGGAGGAAATACGCTGGTTTGGGAGAACTGGCAGGGCAGAGGGAATGAAGGTAAAGACCTACTTCTCTCAGTGTGTGTGATGGCATCTAACAATCTGATAGACAGACTAGTGGTTAGTGAGTTCTCTCCAAAACCTTGCTGGGACAGGGTCAGGTTGGGGGGAAGATCAGAATAAAAATAAATTGCCATATTACTATCCACTGAAGGATATTTAGCTGTTAACTATCCTAGGCCAACATTTCCAGAAGAGACTTCCATTAAAAGCTAGTTCAATGTGACATTAACAGAAATCCCATGAAAAGGGTTCCAAGGTCAGATAATTTTAAGAACCACTGAATTAAATAAAATTGAATGGGCTTCTTTATTGCAGGATTTCTCAGAGCCTTTAATATGTTAATGTGGTACTGTAAATCTCCAAGACAGAGTCCTCATTTCCCAGATCTCTGTGATCATAAAATGCTTTTTTTCATGGAACATCTAGAATGAGGAATTCTGCAGTAGAGCCCATTGATAATAACTCTGGTACCTGCAGTCTCACAGTTGGTGTCCTCATCTACCCTTGAAGGATGAAAATCAGTAGGCATAGATCCAATACAGTCAGTGGGGAGTTTTTATCTCTTCCTGAGACAGTTATATAGGGTAATATCTGAGGACCTGCCAAAATATATCAGACCTACTGATCACCATACACTCCTACTGACCCATGAGGGGGATGAACAATCATCCAAGAGAAGACCCAGGGAGCATCCTTGGAGCAGATAGCAACTACACTAACACTCATGTAACTGTGAACATTTTGGCCTTCATTCCTTCAAATCTTCACACAATCTTAGGAGTATCAAGGATGGGAACTATTTTTTTTTTAAAGATTTTATTTATTTACTTGACAGAGAGAGAGAGAGAGGGAGAGAGCAAGCAGAAGCAGGGGGAGCAGCAGGCAGAGGGAGAAGCAGGCTCCCCACTGAGCAGGGAGCCCGATGCAGGACTCGATCCCAGGACCCTGGGATCACGACCTGAGCTGAAGGCAGACGCTTAACCGACTGAGCCACCCAGGCGTCCCAGAATGGGAACTATTAACCCTACTTATAAATATTTAAAAAACAAAAACTGAAGTTCATAAAAGTTAAGGTACTTTTTCAAGGTCATTAAGCTTGTAATTAGAAAAACCAGGACTCAAACCAAAGTCTTCTAATTTTGAGGGCAATGGTTTTCCACTGCGCTAGGAAACAAATAGCTTGAGGACACAATAGTGTTTTTTAAGTTTTACAAATAACAGTCAGAATTTGGGAAGAGGGAGGGATAATAATAGGAGAATATTTTGCTTTGCAGATGATGGCAAAGGGTAGAGATTTTATTCCTGGGCCCTGGCATCAAATTCCAGAACGACATAACCTTGACAATTGATAGGTATTTTCTCAAGGAGAGGAAATAATCTGTTTTCTAGAAACTAATAGATTAAGACTCAAAGTAAAGGGAGATTTTAAAAATGCAGGTAAGTTGTTACATAATGTTACTGTGGTAACTTACTACAGTAGTAATAAGCAGTTACATTGAAGAACAGAAAGTACAAAAGAGGGAAAAATAAAAGGAACAATGCCAGAACTGACCAGTAATTCTCAAAATTAGTATCTCATTGTCTGAATACCAAGGGCCAGGATATTGGATAATAAAGTGTTTATCCATGAGCAGTTTAAAAGCTTACACGTTTGTGGAAGACACAAAATTCAAAAGGATGGCTGCTTAAAAGAATCATGATCTAAGAAGTTCTTGAGAAGTTGAAAAGGGATTACTACATCTAAAAAATAAAACCTAACAGGGGAAAATGTGATTCTTTTGGACATAGAATCAGCAAGTTCATGATAGGAGTATGTATCTAAGTAGCAATCTGTATCAAAAAAGAACAATGGGGGCACCTGTGTGGCTCAGTCCATTAAGAAGTAGATTCTTGGTTTTGGCTCAGGTCATGATCTTGCAGTTGGATTGAGGCCCTCGTTGGGCCCTGCACTCAGCACAGAGTCTGCTTCAGATTTTTTCTCCCTCTCCCTCCAGCTCCCTCCCTCTCTTCTCTCTCAAATAAAATCTTTTAAAAAGTAAAATTAAAAAGAACAATGGATTTTAGCTTATAGCACATTCTATGTGCATCAACAGCACAATATGGCCACAGAAAAGCTATTATAGACTATATTTGTCACTGTGATGAACACTTTAAGCTGCCAAAAATCTTAGTGTTTAAAATAATAAAATTGTATTTCACAGTCATGCTAAGTCTGATGATGGGTTAAATCGTTCTTCTGTACAGCTCTCAACAATCTGGTAACTCAGGCAGGACCTAGGGCTGCTTCCACTTTTTGGCTATGTCATCTGAATTACATGACACTCAAGGTGAGGCCTTAGTACTATATTCTTATGGATCAAACTTAGAGGTGGCTTATCATTTCCATTCATATCCCATTGGGAAGAATTAGTCACATGACTACATTTAGATGCACAGGGCAAGGAGATGTTCATAAATGTATATTTATTGCATGAGCACTAACAATCTCTGCCACATAAACTCTAAAAATATTTAGCAAAATATAGCATGTAGAATGAGAGAGGTAACTGTCAGTTTTCTCTGGAGCTCTGATCCGGCCTCACCCGGCACTCAGATACTCAGTTTTAGTCATGGGCCTCATGCTCTAAAAACGATTCTAAAACACTGAACCATGTTCCAAGGAGGACAACAGAATAGTGAGGGCAAAGTATTATCATGTGGGGAATAGCTATAGGAAATAGAGATAGTTAACCTACTGATGGGTCCAAGGAGTTACAGTAGCTGTCTTCCAGCATAAAAATGACTGTCATTTAAAAGAAATGTTAAAGTTCTACTTCAAGGTCCCATGGGATAGAATTTAGCAAGTTTTATAAAAGTGAGATCTGGTCAAGGACAGAATGAACTGTGTCTGCATGTCATTCTCCCTTTGCTGGAAATGTTCAAGCAGACCTTGAATCATTAGTTGCTGATCACCCAGATAAAGTTGATTTTCATTATTCACGGATTCTGTATTTGTGAATTTGCCTACTTGCCAAAAGTTATTTGTAACCCCAAAATCAATACTCTTGTATTTCTGCAGTAATTCACAGACATAAGCAGAGAAGCAAAAATTTGAGTTGCTCAACATGCATGTTCCCAGCTGAGGTCAAACACTGCCTTCTTGTTTCAGTTCTTGTATTATTTTTCTTTTAAGATTTTATTTATTTATTTGACAGAGAGAGAGAGAGAGAGCACGAGCAGGGGATGAGGGAGAAGTAGGCTCCCCACTGAGCAGGGAGCCTGATGCAGCGCTCAATCCCAGGACCCCGCGATCATGACCTGAGCCAAAGGCAGACACTTAACTGACTGAGCCACCCAGGTGCCCCTCAACTCTCGTATTATAAACTAGACTCGTTTGCAGTCTAGTTAATGACATGTTTTTCACCTTTGTGTGCTTTTTTGTTGGTGATTTCACTGCTTAAATTAGCCCCCAAATGTAGTGCTGAAGTACTGTCTGGTATTCCTAAGCACAAGAATGTTCCTTACAGAGAAAATAGGTGCATTAGATAATTTTCATTCAGGCCTGAGTTATCCATGAGTTCAATGTTAATGAATCAACAGTATATATTAAATAAGGTGTCTTTAAACAGAAACACATATAAAACAAAGTTACATATTGATCATTTGATGAAATTACTGTGAACAGAGGCTCACAGGAACATAACCCTTTATTTCACCTAGGAGCAATGGTTTAATATTGGCTAATTCAATGTTCATGATGACTGTATAGAACATATCTACCACAAACAGTGAGAATTAACTTTACAGATTAAAAATAATAATAATAATCTTAACTGACAATTACTGCACACTTATCAAGTGACATGAACTACAGCAGACACTCCATAAGGATTATCTTCTTTAATTTCTATAATAATCCCATTAAGACCAGTAGTTTATCCCTTTTACAAATGAGTAAATAGAGATTTATATTTACCTAGGGCCCCAGAATTCAAACTCTGACAGCCTGACTCAAAAATCTGTAACCTTAATCCCTGCACAGTATGGAGTGTCACTACTTTTCCCACCCTGAACTGGTAAGATGTGACTTTTGCGTGAATCACAAACAACTCATGCCTGAATCCTTCCGTGTTTATTATCTCATTTCCTCAACTCCTTTTTATGAAAAAAAATCATATAATAATCCTATGGGAGGTTATTTTTGCATTAGATGTATATAAAAACTGGGAGCCCATATACATTGCATTGCTTTCCAAGCCTCAGATGTACAACACCCATCAGCCCTTTAATAGCTCATTGGTGAGAAGACCAAGTGATATTGCCAAACATCCCTCCTTGCAGACCAAAAGAAATAGCACTCATTGCTTACTCCACAACATTATCTCCTTCTACCCCTAGTCCTGCCTGCAGCCAGAAGGAAAGAGAAAGGGACTGAAACATACCATATCAGCCCTGCTTCCAGGTCCCTAGATCACTGAGGGCAGGGCTCTCCCTACGTTCTGTTGTTTCGCTGTTCTGGGAGCCCTGAGTAAGGGATGGCTATGTAACCAGGATGTTGAATAGGCAGTATTCATGAAATATAATTAGCAAGTTTTTTTTTGTTTTTTTTGTTTTTTTTTGCTTTCTATTCCATATTTAAATTTTTTTCAGCGGAGGGAAGTTCTTCTGCCCCGAGATGCTACCTTGGGCAGTACCATACATTTTCAGTTCACAGTCAGATTACAAAATGCCCCTAGAGATATTAGGTCACAAGAAGAGGCTCAATTTGGCAATCAGAACATCTGGTCCTATCTCTCCCTTCTTGTGCCTGCCTGACACTTCCAAAACCTCATCTTACTCTACTGCTGTGGCTATAGTAGGGGAAGGTAAGAGAAGGAAGGGAGAAACAAAGGTTTTATTTGGTAACATTGCAAGACAGCTTCACATTTTCTGCACCTATCAAGTGTTTGCACTTATAAGCACTTATTTTTGAGGCACATTTGAGAGTTCCTTGGGGATTCTCAAGCATTGTGATCCTCTGTTGCCACTTCTCAGACTCAGGCAATGCATCTCCAATCTGGCTGGTCACCTGATTCCTTCTGCAGCTGCAAGGGCTCCATCAGTGACCAAAGGCTTGTTCTGTCTTCTGGGGTGCCATCATTTCTCTAATTAGCACTATTGAACAGGACTGAAGATGACCACCACATCAACTCTCTCTCATGCATAATTCACATCATGAGAAATTCCTGCAAATTCTTTATCTGAACAAATTCAGGGTATATAGGCTAATCCCAAGGTATCAAAAACAACTCACTACTCCAGTGCCAAGGCAGCTGGGCAGCACATCCATCATATTCTAGATTCACCTTGCAGAAGACAGGCACTTGTCCATGGTACCTGACTAACGCAGAGGACACATATTAAGATCTCTAAGTAGTCTTGTTGAAGGCCAGAAGCAAGAGGCAGGCACCTTCTAACCCTCTCCCTTGATGATAGAGGGGTAAAAGCTCACAAGTCATCCAGCACCTTTCTCCAAAGAAATCCTTTACAAAAAAATCCCTGTCTACAAACATCAACCTTCTCAACTGTTTTCTATACTCAAAGTGAGTAAAGGATTGAAAAGTCATAAAGCCAGGTTTTAAGCACCTACTTTGAAATTCCAAACAGATGCTCTGTCTCACAACTCATTCTGGTGTCTAATATCGATCATATCTTGGTACCTTAGTTAAGATTCCAATTTAACATTTTGTATGTTTATATATTTCTTTTTCCCAAGACATAAAATGTATTTTCCAACCACTCAAAAATTTGGAAGGCATGGTTCTATGTGGATGCCATGCTGTAAGCCATTTGCAGCTACACAGAGTAGTCTTTAAATTTTTAAATTTGTTTTGTCTTCTAAATTCACACAATTACAGTAATTGGAAAAATTATGAAATAAGGCAATAAACTTTTTACATAATTATTTCTTAAAGAGATAATGAAAATTCTTCTCTCAAAAGTAAACCTGCAGGCTTAACAAGGGATGAAGTCCCTTATGTATTGGGTACATAGTCTGCAAAATAAATGAGCACAGCACTTTTATCCAAAATGGCTATTAAATTTCGCCTCGGTAGGTATTGTTTTGACAACTTCTATTTCTCCGGGACCAACTCCATTTTTTTCTCTCCTTGTTTCAAGGTCAATGGTTAGTTCTTTATCTTCATATGCTTACATTAAAAAAAAAAAATTCATTAAGGCTTAAAAAGGGCATAACTCCTCAAGCAACTCTTAACCTAGAGTCATTTCTCATTTTTTTAATTCTTCTTCCTCTTTTTTTTAATATGGAGTCAGAGCTAATAATTCTTCCTCTTAAATCTTCAGTTTTAATAGGGTCACAAAAAGCATTTGCCCTGACTCTTACAGAACACAACTATTCTTTCCACATTGAGGTGCTTAAGTCACTTCAGTCCTCTCCTTGTACCTAAAGCACATTATTCTCCAACCTAAAGGGTAAAGCCCCTGGAGTTATCAAAGAACTTCAGAGGGCATCTAGATACTAATGAGGCTGGACAAGACTTCATGAGGCTTAGAGTGGCTGCCTATTATGAAGGTGTTTGGATAGTATTATTTAAATCCAGCTAAGTTACTTATTTGAATACACACACAGTAAAAACCTTAGGGGAATACATAAAGTGTCTAGACACAAAGCCACAAAATATAATCCCAAAGACAAATTGAACTTGATCATGTCACCTGCCTCCCATTTAATAGCTTGTGGTTTGTTTTTCAGTACTCAGAGCAGTGGTCTCCAAAATAAGACATGTGAGTGCAGGGGATAAACAAGTTGAGCCATCAGGGTGTGGGAGTAAAATGTTACAACTTCCATTTTTAGGTACCTAAAACGTAGGAAAGTCATTAAGGATTTCTAATATTTGAGATATGCACTGATTTCAAGGATTTGACAGTGGAGCCCTCAATCACCCATTTACTTGAGCACATTACAACACACTTCAGTTTACATATTCCACGCAAAATGGATTTACAGGTTATATGGAATACTTTTACTAGAGTAACCATCACAAGACGGACAAATGGTTCATAGGTCTTTCAAAGAAACCTGTGGATTAAAGAAAATACTAATAAATCTAATGAATAATGACAAGACATAAAATGACAAGACAAACTTTTCTCCCATTCCCAGTTTGAATTCTCAGTCACCACAATAGGAGGTGAAAGCAATAATAAGATAATCAGAACTATTACTGACATGTCTTAACTTACAAAAAATAAGTACAAAATCTGTTCCTTCCTAGGTAAACGTGACAGTGTAAGAAAGAGAGAGGAAACAACTTCTTTCCAGGGGAAACCTGGCTTTGGAGAGCATTCTGAAAACAAATGTTTAGAATACTTTCTTCTGTATATGATTTTTGCTGGAAATGGTATGTATCATCTTCAAAAACTGCCAAATCTAGATATTTAAACTCACAATTTCCTAAACTGTTTAAAAAACCCCAGGTGAACAGTTTCAGTGGCATGAACACATTGTATAAAATATGAAAACAAAGCACTTTCAGATTCACTTGCATATTGACAAGCAATCGACACCAGGGGAGGTATAAACATACCGGATGAATTAAAACAAAAACTTTTGCATAACTGGTGGATAGTGTTGAAAAATAATTATCATAATTTGTAAGTGAAACCAACAATGTACTTCTTTCATTTGAATCCATGTATCTTTCTGAGTTATCATTTTCAACTGTGATACCATTAAAACTGCATATTAAAGAAAACTAATCTTGAAATGATAACTTCAAACAGCGGTATCAGGGCGCCTGGGTGGCTCAGTTGGTTAAGCGACTGCCTTCGGCTCAGGTCATGATCCTGGAGTCCCTGGATCGAGTCCCGCATCGGGCTCCCTGCTCGGCGGGGAGTCTGTTTCTCCCTCTGACCCTCCCCCCTCTCTCTCGTTCTCTCTCTCTCTCAAATAAATAAATAAAATCTTTAAAAAAAAAAAAAAAAAAAAAAAACAGCGGTATCAGTGTTAAGCCAAGATTTTCAAATATAATTAAGCATATTCTTTAATATCACTCTCATTAGACATCATCATTATTATAAGACAGACAAAAGGTATTATGAATCATTAATAACTAAAATAAAAATTAGTCTAAATATTCATTTTATTTTCGGTTACCTTTTTAAAATTTCCATATTTGTACATTTTATAATGTACACAGTATAGTACTAATAGAGTTCTCCAGACAGATAATTTATGGAAAATAAATGTATGAACAAATGCTCAAATTTTTTTACTGAGAGATGTACAAGCAAAGCAGAAACCACAGGCTTAGGAACTAAAGTTCAGGCTTTCTGGTCTGGCACAGGTTCTTCTCATTCTAGCTGCCTCCTTTCCTGTCAATTTTCCCCCACTGTCCCCATGATCACCAGCACCATGTTTTGGTCAGACTGACTAGCTACCTCCTAAACACACCAAGCTCTCTCATATGTCTGTGTCTCAGCCTAGAATGTTTTGTCCTCTCTTGTCCATTATAGAATTCCAACTTTTCCTTTAAGATCTAGACCAAATGTCACCTCTCCTGCAGAAATTTGCTCCACTCCCCTAAGCATATGTCAGCAAAGAGATCTGGTATGTGGGGAAAGATAATAAAAGGGGGTGTGGTAGCTTAGACTCTCAGTTCTGTCACTTGAAATCTAGATATGAGGAAGTTACTGAAACTTATTATCTTCAATTTCTTCTTCTGTGAAATAGAGATTCTGCATAGCCTTGTAGCAAGGGTTGCCAGACGTTTTCTATAGTAGGCCAGATAGTAAATACTTTTGGCTTCGCAGACAAAAGAGTCTGTCTTGTGACTACTCAATTCTGCCCTCATAGCACAAAAGTTGATATAGATAATACATAAACAAATTGGCATGGCTGTTTTCTAATAAAGCATTACTGACAAAAGTGATTAATGGACCCGTTTTGGTTCATGGACTAGAGTTTGCTAATCTCTGCTTATAGAACTGTGGTGAAGATAAAAAGAAACACAGAATGTAGGTAAAGCACCTGGCATATGGTGGGTACTTAGTTTATTTTGTTCTAGGCCTGGGGAAACATCAGGATACAAAAACAAACATGATCCCTGCAGTCATGTAGTGGGGGGGAGATGGATATTAAACAATCACACAAATGATATAAATAAACCCACCCCACCCCCAACACCCACCAAACCTCAGTTGCTCAGACTTAAGTGGATCACTGTCATCAAAAGTGTCCTCGGGGCGCCTGGGTGGCTCAGTCGTTAGGCGTCTGCCTTCGGCTCAGGTCATGATCCCAGGGTCCTGGGATCGGGCCCCGCATCGGGCTCCCTGCTCAGCGGGAAGCCTGCTTCTCCCTCTCCCACTCCCCCTGCTTGTGATCCTGTTCTCACTGTGTCTCTCTCTGTCAAATAAATAAATAAAATCTTTAAAAAAAAAAAAAAAAGTGTCCTCTGTTGCCTTCTTTTATTTGTCATCATTCTATGAAGAAAATATAGATGGTGGTACGAGAGTGTGTAGCATGCCCTATGGAAATGACACTACAACCTCAGCAATGAGTTAACCATGTGAAAGAAGAGAAGAGAGAGAGAGAAGTGTGTTCCAGGCAGAAACCAACATGTGCAAAGGCTCTGAGGAGGAAAACAGTATGGACCACTTTGCAAAACAAGAGGAAAACAGAGTTGGGGGGGGGGGGGGGGAGTTTGCAGATCAAGCTGGACAGACAGGGAGGGATCAAGAGACCTTATAGGACATGTAAAGTTTTGGAGATTTAATTCTAAGTCCCAAAAGGAAGCCTTGAATATTCTTCAATGACCACATTTGTATATCCAACATATAGATGTCAGTATGATTATTATTATTATGTAATTATTAATAAGGTAGCAAAAATATTATGTGAACCATTAATGACTAAAAACACCTTTGAAAATAATCCCTCCTTCAAAGTCTCCCCTAAAACCCCTTTGGATTGTGCCCTCTGTTTCCTTCTGGACTGATTCAAGCCACTAAGAAAGTTGTTTCAGTCCCAAGTGAAACGTGTGGCTCAAGGTGGAGCACAGGACATCCTCTCTACCTCTGAGGATGCTGCATGGCAGCAGTCAGGGGGGAAGTGAGCAGCACTCAGTGACTCACAGCCTCTAGAGCACCAGGAGCTGACTCTGGCCCTAATGCCATGGGCAGCACTGGGGGGTGGTATTCTGCACCACATGACTTCACAAGTAAGCAGTGAATCTCAAGTGAGGCCCAGAACAAGGAACATAGGGTGCTGCATGTGAGCTCAAGGGAGGCACCTTCTCTGTCCTCTCCAAACCAGGTATTTACAGAAACAATTGGCTAGGTCTTTGAGGTGGGGAGCAAGGAGTCTTGTGGAAGTAGGTGAAATACAAGCCACGAAAATGTGGTTCATAGTACCAGCTGTACTTCAGTTCTGCTAATGGAAAAAAACAAAGGGTTAAGGCATAGAAGAAGAGGATGAAGAATGAAAAGTAAATGGAAAAGATGAGAAAGAAAGGAAAAGGGACTAACAGACACAAAGAGGTGTACTCATGGTCTTCTCTGCATGAGTGTTACGAAGAGGGAAGAGTAACAAAGGGGACCAGACAGCGGCATGGGATACCAAAAAACAAAACCCCAAATGGGGATGGAAACAGAAACTGAAAGGGGCAGATAAAGATGGACAGACAGAGCCCAAGAGGGACAAAATAAGCTCAATATATTTCTGAAGTGCTTTTTTCAAGATAAATTTCTTTTGTCACATCTTGCTGTTTATGAACATGAGTAAGTTGTTGCCCGTTATCACTGACCTTCATAATTCTGATTACCAACTCAGCAATTAACTAGTATTCCCCAGACTGTCTTAACTCTGCACTAGAGGAGATAGCCACAACAGGTCCCTGGGTGGAGGAAGAGGGGTGAGAACCTGCCGAAGGGGAAATGACCATCCTTCTGCAGAACAATGATGTCTCATAGGCTTCTTGCCTGTGGTTCTAAAAAATAATAATCATACCATACATTAAATTTAAAAAATACTCTCATTTGCAACAGAGCAACAGCTTTCCTCCACTTGCCATCCTGCAAACTTAAGGCAGAGTTGGGTTAAGTTACATAGCAAATATCACTCAGACTACTAAGGCACAGAGGTGGGAGGTGGATGCCCTTGGCCTGGCCAAGCCACAGGCTCATTCTCACCCACCTTATCTCCTCAGTAACAAGGTAGAAGGTCTGATGCCTTGCAGGACATAAGCCTGGAAACATTTGTTCTTCTGAACCCTCATTTCAGAACAACTTATTTGATTCCAGTTTCAGGCAATGAGATTAGCAGATGGTTTCTCCAACACAAAGCTAAGATCTTGGCAACCCTTTCAAGCACTATTTTTAGGTTCTTCTCTGCCAACCACCCTCCCCCCCCCCCCCCCCCCCCCCCCCCCCCCCCCCCACACACACAAGAGCAAGAGGAATTTGAGGCAGAGAGAGAGTATAGCCTAAACAAAAAAACTTCAATGGAGAAGCTAACACAGAGATCCTAAATCACTGAGCACCCTTCCTCCTCAGGCTCAATCATACTTAAAATATCCAATACTGAGCCCCCAAGCCATTGTGCTTCTTATCCCTCAGAGAATGAAACAGTTCCACTACGATGAGAAAGATGTAGTTACAGGCTAATAATGTATAAATATCCTAAGTATGGAATCATCTCATAATTATCCAAATTATGAATTGAGAAAAATTACCCATTTATCCTATCAATACCGAGAAATTTGCATTTTTGTCTTTATCCACAGAGATGCACCATAGTGCCTTTTTGTTTCTTCAAGGGGAAAAAAGTAAGAAATTAGGGCTATGGTCAATATTTGCTCATATGAAGCAATGATGCTAATACAGTTGCTCTGAAACTGGGACAGTTCCAGGATGAATTTCATGAAACGCCAGTAGAAAATGTGAATGGACTTAGGGTCCAAGTGAGAGGTATGTTGATGCAAGCTGATACCAGAGCATCAAACTAGGTCACTGGCCTCTTGACAGACAACATTCTAATGCAGCTCCAATCAGCATTCAGTCTGGAAAATGTCATTGGTTACTATCAGCATTCCTGAAAAGTATTTAAAATCTTGTTCTTGTCTTCATTTCCATTGGAGTGGGGATGCAAATGAGTTCATGTGAAAGAAAACTATAGTTGGCAAAGCCAGGTTGAGCCAGGAGACTTAATCACTGGCCCTCCATGCCAGATGCCAAAGCCAGCACCCAGCAAACACTAGGCACCAGAGATACCACAAGGCATTTTCCTGTCCCTCTTAACCTAGTTTCCCAGGCACGGATGAAACTGGTGTCTAAAGGTAGAGGTGAAAACTACAGTACAGAACATATAGAAGAGTCTTAAGATACACAACAAGGGACGGGTGTGTATATGGAGGGAGTGGGGTAAACACAGCTCTTCTTACATGTCTGTTAACTTAAATACAGCATCAGGAGACTTCCCCCAGCTTCCTGAAGAAAAGATGCATCATTTGTCCCTTGGCCCTGTCATAAGTAGAGAGCAGATTACAGGAATGAGTGAGTCACAGCTCTCCTCCCTTCTGCCTGGGAGGGCCACAGGATTTACATATTAGCTCATCTACTCCTCAGTAACAACTACATGAGGTAATCACTATCAATAGCCCGATTGTACAGAATGGGAAACATGGACTTCGAGAAATTAAGCAGCTTACCCAAGTCATTCAGCTACTAAGTGGCAGATAGCGGACCAAAATGCAGATGTTTCTGATTTCACAACCACGTTTCTTAACTTCTGTCTATACTGCAACACAGAAGTGATTCTGCAATGAGGGAACAGCAATTAAGGTACATCAGTATCACTGAACTTTGATGAGTATGAGACCTAGTGTGTTTCTTGATTACAATGACACTGTTAAATTCTGCCATAACAGAGAATTACTTTTTATTTCTAAATGAGAAAACTCTCCTGTTTTCCTCTACTCACCTCGTCACTTCTAACACCAAATGTGTGGTTTTTCCACGCCAAGCAATTCTGACACAAACTTCCTAGAATTAGTACAGACCCCACAAGTTAAGAGCTCAGTCCCAGGAAATTGCCCCCTCTTGCCGCTTCAAATACCAACTGCAAGTCCAGGTTGCAGGTGTGCTTCTAATTAAGTGGCTATAAATAGGAGTTTCCCACACCTCCTCCTCAGGTTTGATAATTTGCTAGAACAACTCACAGAATTCAGGAAAGCACTTTATTTACTATTACCTGTTTATTATAAGATACAACTCTGGAACAGCCAAATGGAAGCGATACATAGAGCAGGGTCTTGGGGGAGTTGGGGGTTGCACAAAGATTCCATGCCCTCTCTGGTTGCACCACCTTCCCAGCACCTCCACATGTTCCCCAACCTGGAAGCTCTCCAAATTCCTTCAGTTAGGATATTTATGGAAGCTTCATTACATAGGCATGATTGATTAAATCACTGGCCATTAGTATTTACTCAAACTCCAGCCCCTCTCCCCTCCCCAGAGGTCAAGGAGTGGGGCTGAAACTTCCAACATGTTAAAGATTTGGTTGGTTCCCCCTGGCAACCAGCCTCCATTCAGAGATTATCCAGGAGCCCCCCAGCCACTAGTCATCTCATTAGCATACAAAAAGACAGTTGTCACTTCAGGGATTCCAAGGGTTTTAAGAACTATAGGCCAGGAAATGAGGGCAGAGGCCAAACACATATTTCTTATTATGTCACAGTTCATTTGTTTGTTTTGCAGAAAATCCATGGTGTTGGGGTTAAGTTAATGTATATTAAATTCTTTTTAAAAATCAAGTCCTTGGGTGCCTGGGTGTTAGAAGTGATGAGGTGAGTAGAGGAAAACAGGAGAGTTTTCTCATTTAGAAATAAAAAGTCCTTGGGTGCCAAGCTCAGTCGGTTAAGCATCTGCCTTCAGCTCAGGTCATGATCCCAGGGTTCCCTCTGCCTCTCCCTCTCTCTGTCTCTCATGAATAAATAAATAAAATCTTTTAAAAAACTCAAGTCTTTGACCTAAAAGAGCCTCATGTTAATACACAATGGGTTTAAGCTGGGAATTGTGTTCATGATTAAGATTCCTTTTGCAAGAAACTAAGCCTGAACACAGAAGTTGCTGTTACTAAAAGTCACATTGCTAACAGTTTTATAAGTCCTCTGAAAATGATCAAGTTGACTTAGAAGATAAAGATTTGCCAGAAAGATGTTCTTGGCAATGCACAGTTCCTTGTTGAAATGAGATACAAGAGGAAACATGAAAATGCAAAGTTCATGGGAATATAATTTATTTAATGGACAAGATCAACTTATTTGGGATAATAAAGTTAAAAGAATGTGTTTCCAGGCAGTAGCTCCCTGTTATATGCTATTACAGAGCAAATTGTTAGTTACCAGACATATTTCCTAGAAAAGAGTCAGTATGCTCTCCCAGAATCATTGACATAACCTCAGCTTTAACAGTCCAAGTATATGGTTTCTATTCACAATTACAGACTCTCAGAGATACCCATGTACTCCACATCTATGTCTCTGGAAGAAAAAAAACCTCTTATTAAATTGATTTGCCCTTTGTCACTGTCACAGATACGTTTTCCCTGTTTTGACAGGTAGTTGTAATTCTATTAGCAGCCCATTGACTTCCCTGTGAAATCGATCTGTGTTGGGCTGGCTGGATCTTCTTAAACTGGCTGATTTATTGCTTCTGCATGTTTTTAGAAAAAGAGAGCATGTGCATCTCACAAGTAAGCTAAGGAGTCAAGGAGCAGGAGAGGAAGGAGAGAAAAAGAGACACTCCTCTGTCACCACAGAGTATAAAGTATCTAAACAATATTTGAAAACAAATCATTTTTAGCCTCACTGTTGGCTGTTTCTGTGACAGGTGAGCTGTGACCTTTTGTCAGCTGCCTAGCTGAGATGCCTGTGATGCCAGCCATATAAATGACTGTCAATTTCCCTTATTAATTTATCTTGCTGTCTCATGTATAAACTAGGAGAAATTGCTCACTTTGAATGTCCTCAATGTTGACCTATCATGTTTACCTAATTTTGATCTTGTACATCACATCTCACAGTAACCAGACAGCAAATAGCTGCCTCCAGGTGCCCCTGTCTCTGCCTGAAATCTTGCCCATTGAAAGGAAAGCACTCAAGCCAATTTGCAGGAGATAACAGTTTGCCAGAGGTCAGAGCCAGAAATCACCATTGCATTTTGTTTAAAGAACCACATCAGAAAAGAAAGAAAGGAAAGAAGAGAAGGGAAAGGAAGGAAGGGGCAGGGGGGTAGGGAAGGGAAAGGAAGGGAAGGGAAAACTAAATAAACACCCTTGTCTTAAAGTTCCATCCCAAGATTTATAATGGAATCAGATAATGCTAAATTAAAATAGTATGTGTAAAGACCAGGCAACCTGAAAATAAGTTGATTTTCCTGGTACTAAAGAAAAAAAATATTGCACAGTTACATTCCATTTCAAACTGAAAATTATTCTAAATATTCTAGTGTTAACTTCATGAACATAAATATGAATATTAACACCTCACGAGTACCATTTGTAATTTCATCCTTGAGCAATATAGTGAAGAGGCTAATTCTAAGCAAAATTATTACTAGAAAATACAGTTAAGTAGGAAAATTCCACTTCTGCACCCTTTCTTCCCCATTTACGTATCTCCTATATGTTTAGGGGCTTTCAACAGAGATACTCAACTCACTCTTACCTTCCAGGATAACACTGAAGCTTTCTCCATCTTCTTTACCCAAACCTTTTCAGATGTTAGGCCAGCAAAGTGATAAAGTAATGTTTATATAAATGATAAACTAACAAGATTTAGTGTATTAACTCTCCCAGATTTTGCATTTTTACTGGAAATTTTTATAAACACAATACTTTAATCAAAAATAGAGACTGATGATGAGAACCCTCAGCACCACTGAAGACAGAGCAGTGGATGGGGGATACTTGTCAGCAGATGTACCTTTCAACAACCTTCAAATGACACCCCTAGAATGTGCTGTTTCTAAAATGCAAACAATAACTCTTCTATCCTACAGAGCCCTGTAGACACTGCAGTCCCGTGTTGTGCTATGTTGTCAGCTTGGTTAAGCTGAGACACCCTGAAGCTTCCAGATTAAAGTTGGCCAAAACAGGAATTTGTATAAGACTGGAAGACAGAGGGCGCCTGGGTGGCTCAGTTGGTTAAGCGACTGCCTTCGGCTCAGGTCATGATCCTGGAGTCCCTGGATCGAGTCCCGCATCGGGCTCCCTGCTCGGCAGGGGGTCTGCTTCTCCCTCTGACCCTAACCCCTCTCATGCTCTCTGTCTCTCATTCTCTCTCTCTCAAATAAATAAATAAAATCTTTAAAGAAAAAAAAACAGGTAAAAAGACTGGAAGACAGAAATGAAGCGGCAAACTTTACTCTTGGGAGGTGGTTACAGTTAGACATGTTAGCAAAGAGATGCAGAGGAGCCTGGTAGGTCCCAGCTTATCCTTACTCTCCTCTGCTCTGTGCCCCGCTCTCCTTGACAACAGATGGCCCTGCTGGCCAACAGTGGCCCCAGGCTCAGCTATAGACCCTCAGAGGAGATAGCCACACAAAGCAACAGATTCCCAAAGACTTTTCCATGGTCTGACTTTGGCAGCTTGATGAGCTAGGCTTCTCAGATCAGGCAACACAGATTTCCCTGCAAGCTCTGACTTGTCTATCTTGGCCAGTGCTTCAGGCATACTGGTTAGTAACTCCTTCTCATATCCTCCAACTCCTTTTCAGGATTGTACTTCCTCAGTTCCTCCCACATTTGTGTCAGGTCTAAGCCCTATAAAAAATCTCCTATTCCCCAAATACTCATAGCGCCCCTGGTTCCTAACTAACCTGACTGATACAGTCTCCTGCAAAGGATCTTTATAGAGGCATATCCTATACATGCGAGGCTGTGCACATATGCCAGATTTACAGCCAGAAGGTATTGTCTATTACCGAGTACCATAATCAAACTTAAACCTATATTATGTCTGAATCTCTGATATGTGTTGTGTGAAATGAAATTTACAATTTGTCTTTTAAAATTGTTTACTTTTTCATTTTTAAAGCTGAGCCTGATTTTCAATATGTACTCTCTATGCATCAGCTAAATTAAGGAGGTTACAGACTCAAGTTTCAAAAACAAATTACTAATGGAGTGATAATCAACAACCATCTTGAAACCCCAAGCTAAATAGATTGTATTATACCATTTGTCCTCTTAAGTAGGGTCCTAGGTCGTGGTTATTTAGTTTCTGATCAATATTAGTCCTAAGTCAGAGGTTGAAATATTTTAGATCTCAGGACACAGAGTACATAGGACAAATACAGATCCCACAGTGTGTCCTATCTAAAATTTGAACAAGGTGGGAGGAGGGGAGGGTCACTTTATTTTGTTTCATTGTGGTAAGAACACTTAACATGATATTTATCCTCTTAACAGATTTTTAAGTGTGCAATACAGTATTGTTATCTATAGGTACAATGTTGTACAGAAGATCTCTAGAACTTATTTATCTTGCATAACTAAGAAGCACAGGCCACCAAGGTCAGATAGCATCCCCAAGAAACCAGTGTTTAGCTTATGGCCTCCGGTGTCTTTTTTTTTTAGATTTTATTTGTCAGAGAGAGAGAGCACAAGCAGAGGGAGCTGCAGGCAGAGGGAGAAGCAGGCTCCCCTGCTGAGCAAGGAGCCCGACACGGGACTTGATCCCAGGACCCTGGGATCATAACCTGAGCCAAAGGCAGACGCTTAACCAACTGAACCACCCAGGCGTCCCTCTGGGTGTCTTGATAACAGAGTTGACTTAAGTTGGAGTCATATCTAATAATTATGTGCTATCCAGTCACAATTGCTATTAAAATTTAAAATGACATGCATAGATACTAATTTCTAATTATTTATTTTAACTTGGATATGCTTGTGATGGAGAAAGAAGGGGCTTGAGAAAAGGGTAGGAAGGAGACCGATGCAGTATGAACAATGGGAGATTCACAAAGAAAAGTAGAAAATCACGCACTGAATAGTAAACAGATGGAATGGAGGTACAAAGAGATAATCAGGAAGACCTGGAGTTGTAGGAAAAGTAAGGGAGGAATTTACATGTACACATGTATACACACGCTGATTATAAAGTATAAGGGCCAAGGGAATTGGGAGGTAAACATTGGAAGGGATAGACTGGTCAGACTATTAATGCTGCCTTTGGGTCTGATGCTCACAACTGAGCCAATCAGATTTGGTCAGGCAGGCTCACATACTGCAATGGAAAGGTGACCTATGAAAGTGACATGTGCTCTAAGACCCCTCTTAAAGGAACCTGCTTCTGACATTTAACATGCATGATAACAAAGTAGGACTTTAGAAGGGAGAAACACAAACTTCTTTAATGAATTTTGCCCCCACTTACTGTATGGATTGAAGGGGGAAAAAAATCAAAGAATTGCATCAATATATACCACAATCAGAGAACTCTAGCTACAATTTTTTTCTTCATAGTGGACTAACTTTTAAAATCCTATCTTTAAAACCATTAAGGCTAGAAAAATAACTATAATATGCAGAGTTTCTTCTTTGCCTTTAATATCAAGTGCTGATAAAGTGCTCAAAATTGTACAAGTCATACAGACAAGTACAATACCTGCCTCTGAAAAAAGCGTTTTTCAGAACATCACGAAATAGCACAAATAAAAGAAGCAAACTTCTCTGAAGTTACTTGGGTGTCAGATTACATCTGTAAAATCAAAATTATATCACAATATTCTTGTCTGATTTTTAATTTGCTTCAAGCCAAATAAATACGAGTAATGAGAAAGAAATCTCAGCCTAGGAGTGATAACATTATAAACCATATAAAGGACACTTGGTTGGTTTCTATCATAAAGTTCCATCATAAAAATCACACCTGCATGAAAAAAGTTTTTGCCAGTTTCTGTATTTTCCCCTCAAAATAGCCATCTCTGCCAAAGGACATTCAGTTCGATGCCCGGAACTATCAGTTATTAGGCCTTGTCAGCAGTCAGAAATCATTCAGATATATTTCCTGCACCCTTCCGAAGCTATAAATAAAAGTTGTACACTAGCACCTACTGACCAAAAGGATTTGGGCTTAAATGACAGCAGTCAGGATTTAGGTTATATAGAAATAAATATTTTGTGATGAGGGAAGTTAAGATATTGGAAAGGGTCATATTGAGAGAGACTAGAGCCCCCCCCAAAATGATTTGGAAATAAGATGTATTTTTCTCCAGGATCCCACAAATCAAGAACTCAGGTATATAATAACAACAACAAAAAAAGATTGTATCTATTCATTGCTCTATAGATTTTCAAATCCTACAATTCTATGATTAAATCAGAAAAGCAACATGGGGAAACTTAGTCCTCATCCTCATTCTTTTATAAAATGTGAATCCTTTCACATCTTTATCACCATTTTCCCATTAATCAAAATCACCCATGAATGGGGTTATTAACAAGCTTGATAATAGAAATCCAAGAATAATAGAAAGATCTCCGGACTTTGGGTCAAGAGACCTCAGTTCCAGTTTCAACACCACTCTACTAGCTGTGTGATCTTGTTAAAAAAAAAAAAAAATCAATTAACTGCTCTGATCCTCATATTATTCATGAGTAAAATAACTTCTGCCTTACCTATATCACAGGCTTGCCATAAGGATCATATCCAATAATGTCTATGAAGTGCTTTGTAAACTATAAAATATAAATCATGTGATGGTGTCACTATCACTATATGACAAGTGGCTGTACAATCACATCCAAATCACAGAAAAGCAGATTGTGCTCAGTTAATAAGAACATATAATGCAGATTCAGTGAATAGTAAGCAAATACCAGCAGGATAGGGGCAGGGAACAAAAACCAACTGAAATGTTTACCCAAGTTGTTACTGAACAGATGGAAACCACAAGGTCTCTGCCATACTTCATATTCTCTGGGTCTCCTGTGTTTAGGAAACAGATTTGTCCCTTTCAGCTTTTCAATCCTTGATACAGTTTTCCACCACCTTTGCTACACTGAGATTCACTGTGTTAAAGCCTACTGACATCCAGCTCTCAGGAGTCTAGACACTTGTTCAACCTTAGGGAATATAGAATATGAAACATGATTCTCTGTCTTAGGTCCATGAGGGTTTACATTTAAGTTATGAATATAGGTTGGTCTACCTTTGCCCTGTGGTGCACTCTTAATCTGGAAGGCTTTAAACTTTTTGAAGGCAGTGACATGGCAAAATAAAGTCTCTTAAAATTAGGAGATAACCAAAAACCAAGAGATAGCAGAGAAACTCGTATAGAAATTCATATAGAATCACACAGTATTTCTGTAACACACTTGTCATAATAATTAAAATTATTTCAAGGTGCCTTGCAAAATATGAAAGTACTAAATAATGATTGCAAAACCAGGTAAGTGTTTGATGACGGATATGGAAAAAAGATGAGGTGTGGCAGATAAGTTCTCTTTTCTTTTGAAATATAATGTAATAGAAATAAATTGTGAAGTTCAAAGAGGCATTCAAATTTCAAAACTCGGCTAAATATTACCTATAGGCAGACTCAGGTACTTTACAGCCATTTTGTGGCTGCTTTCTTCACAAAATTCATGGAATCTCTTTTAAATTTTGTTAAGACAATATATAACTTGAAATTGCACTAACTGTCTCCAGTAGCCAAAAGTGGCATCCTTAAATAGGATATGGTTTCTGCTCTCTTTTATGGTGCATGGATGCTTTTATGATGCATGGATGATTCAATACCTAAATGCACAATTTCTATTGATAATACCTGAACCTATTTAGCCCAAATTAGCAACTGCATATAAGTACACCAAAAATAATTCTAGAGTTAATTTTCTATTTAAGAGACTGTTTAGGCTCTTCTGTCCATTCTGGTGTATGATTTTTAATAACTTTACAGATTATCCCTCCAATAGAGTTCTGGCTTTGTTATTTTGCCTTGCTATTTTAAACATTGAGGTTATAGTCTATTCCTTGTTTTGAAGAATGTGTGTGCTCCTGAAAGCTAATAAACCAATGTGTATTTACAATGTGTTAGGTTTCATACTCTGTTAGGCAGTAACAGACACAGAAGATGGTCCCCACCCAGGAATCAGCCAAAAATCAAGACAATGGATAATTGAGTGCTAAGTTGTGCCATAGAATACAAATATTCTTGCAAATCAGAGGAAAAAAGAACTCTAAGGAATGGAATGGTTCAGTATAATCTTCCTGGAGGAGAGGATTTGAGTTGACCTTTGGAAGATAATTTAGGATTCAGGGAAAAGTTACTGGATTTTCAAGTTGGGAAAAGTCTTTGAAGAAATCAGTCCAAAGTCCAGACTGACTGGAAATAAGGGATGATGTTAAAATGAAGGATAAATTTGGCTAGGCAGAAAAGTCATTTTACAGAATCTTGATAACTTGACAAAGAAGTCAGGCTTGATGCAATAAGCCAAAGGAAGCCATTAGGCTACTTCATGAAAAAGGATGTAACATGAAAGATTAGTGTTTAAGGAAGCTTCAGGTAACAATTATATACATAGGATTGAATGGAGATGACACCAAAAGCTGGGATACCAGTTTGGAGGCACTTATATATACTTGGATGGTAGTATCAGAATCAGAAAAAAAGGTACAGGACTGAATACCTGCAAGAGAATTCACTGATTATCTATTTTTTCAGATGTGGAAACTAGGGGTTAGGAAGATTATATGGCTTGTACAATCAGTCATCTTCCCAGTTAGTGGCAGCCAGGACTGAAACCTAGATTTCTGAACACCTAGAAAATGGGAGAAATTTTGAAGAAAGAAATTGCAGGACTTGATTATAGGCAAATTTGGCAATAACAATAAAGATGGAAAGCATAAAGCTTACCTCTGGTTTAGAGTCTAGAGGTAAGTGGTATGGTTTAGCAGTGCTATACAATTAACCACGAGGGAAATAAGAAAACTAGGTGGGGCAAAGCTGAGGAGTTAGAATTTTATTATGTTGAATTTTAGATGATAGTAGAATATCTAGGTGGACACATCTTACAACAATTGAAAATAAGGAACTGTTCAGGGCTCACAGCACCCTTTTACAGCTCCTGCTCAGACGTCTCTCCAGACTTCCAGTATCATCATATATCCAACCATTCATCTGACACTGGCACCTGCAGTTTATATTAGCCCAAACTGAATTCATTGTCTTAATTCTCTCTCTTGGTTAGTACCATTATCCTTGCTGTTCATTCACTGGAAAAATATTGTCACTCAAGTCAGAAACCTGAGATTCATCTTCATCTTCTTCTTTTACCTCACTGACTACAGCCAATCAGTGACCAGATCTTCAGTGATTTTTTCCTCCTTCCTATCTGTCCATCTTTACTACTGCTATCTTGGTTTAGACACTTGTCAACTCATGCCTGGTTTATGGCAATAGTCTCCTAACTGGTTCCATTGTCTGCTCTGAATCTCATTTTAGCCTTACTCCATATGATTACTAGAATGGTCTTCTAAAAAGCAAGTCAGATCATTATGTTACTTCTTTACTTACAATTCTTTAATTACTATTCTCATAATCTTTATGGAGTTTAAGGTCTCATAATCTTATCCTTGTTTCCTTCTTAAGAGTTTCAAACGATGGAAATATATGGAATTGTCTGATTATCTGGTTTACATCTCAGTAGCTTTGACTGGGTAACTCTCTCTTCTTGGATTGCTCTTCTCTCCACATCTCCCCTACTCATATTTTCCACCCCTCCTAGCTACTGAACAATTACCCCTATTTCAAAACTGAACTCAAAAATTACCTTCTCTATATAAACTTTACTGATATTCCCTTACTCAGTAGAACTGAAGAGCTTCTCCTTTATATCTCCTTTGTACATAACCCATAGTATTTTATTGCAAATATAGTTGAATGTCTATATCTTCATCTAGATTGGATGGACTCTGAGAGCAGAAACCATATCCTATTCAACACTATATCTCCTAAAAGAGTGCTTGGATAATAGTATGTACTTTATAAAGGTCTGCATTTATGCATTATATAGACACCTGAGATATAGACACACTTGAATGAGACTGGAAGTGGAAAATTCCCAAACGGATTGCTTCAGAGAACTAGAGACAGTTAAGGTCTAAAAACAGCTAAAGAGGCCATTAAAAAAGAAAAGAGAAGGAATGATAAGTACTTTCCAAAAAGCCAAGGAAGAAAATAGTTTTAAGGAAAAAATGGGAGGAAATCATTTAAAGGGAATTAAAAATATTAAAAGATATTTATAAGGCTATATTTCTGATATTTATTAAAAGATTTATGATTAATATAGCATTGAAAAACAAAACAATCCAAATCTCCAAAAAAGGGCACATCCTGACATACTGATTTGATAGAACATATGATGCCAAAGGGTTAAATATGAAATACAGGCAGATAAATGCTCATGTAAAACAATGCTAAATAAAAAGTAGCAGATAATGCTGCACAACCCATCGATTACAAGCATATAAACTTAAGATCTATGAACTTAAAATACTACAGATGAAATTTTTAAGATTTATTTATTTCAGAAAGAGAGAGAGCACATGTACACAAGTACAAGTGGCTGGGGGCAGAGGTAGAGAATCTTCAAGCAGACTCCCTACAGAACTCGACATGGAGCTGATCTCACAACCCATGAGATCATGACCTGAGCTGAAACCAAGAGTTGGATGCTCAAACAACTGAGCCATCCAGGCACCCCAACACTGCAGATGAATTAACATTGTTACTGCACTAAAGCAGAGGAATTAAATAGATTATTTCTGAGATATTTATGTTTCATTTAAAAGTTTAATTTTTTAAATAATGGGTGTTCTCAATATTGAACTCAATTAAAAAGGCCAGTTAATTATAAATAAAATCATGTCTTACCTGGGCTTGATAGTTCCTACTCAAAAGTATATAATACTGAGTCCTTTTATAAAGAAACAATGCATAACAAAAATTATCAAGTCATGATGTCTTTGCTTTATAAGTTCAAATTATTATTTTAAACAAGGCATACTTGCACTAACTAATATAAAGTTATTTTATGTTTGTGATGGCCCTCTCTTTAAAACATGAATAACTGAGGTTTGACTTTACCAGTTCTGTTTCCTAGATTAAAGTTTCCAAAAGTTCTTTATAAGTCAATTGCATACTAAGTCAAACAATAAATATATATGGAAGACCCAATTGTTAGGAGTAAAAGTGTTCAGGACACCAAGTCCCTTTATTCCTAACCACCTACATAGGGCCATAATTACTTCCTTGGGATATCATAAGATAAGGTTTGGGTGTAGAAAATAGGTTGAAATAGGAGAGCCAAATTAAAATGCCCCAGGCAGGGTGCCTGGGTGGCTCAGATGGTTAAGCATCTGCCTTTGGCTCAGGTCATGATCCCAGGGTCCTGGGATCAAGTCCCGCATCGGGCTCTCTGCTCAGCAGGGAGCCTGCTTCTCCCCCTGCCTCTCTCTCTGTGTCTCTTATGAATAAATAAATAAAATCTTAAAAAAAAAAAAATTGTAAAAATAAATAAAAAATAAATAAATAATTAAAAAATGCCCCAGGCAGGCAAGGTAAATTAATGAGTTGAATCAAGCTTAAGAGCACATGCCCATCCATAAGAGAACAGTAGCTACTCAATTCCATGACAGGTTGCTCTAAAGAAATGCCAGCTCAGTGTTGCCACAGCTTCACATTGAGCAAGAGAAGGAAGAAATCCAGATTTATCTGTAAAATCTCCCAATATAAATGTCTCTTGAGTGAATGATGATATTAGAGAATAATTGGGGCCTACAGTCCTGGCTGGGCCTAATTATTGCAGGTCATACATTGAAGGTCATAGCTTGAAAGTTTTATTTCACTTATTCGGTGTTTTTATAAATGTTGAGTTTCTGCTCCATTCCAGGCACTGAGCTAGGCAAATGATTAGCAGGAGTTATTAAGGATACAAGCCTATGGTCACTGTCCTGAAAAAAGTTTACAGAGGAAACCAGGGAGGCCCAGTCAGAAACCAAAAGGAGAACTAGTGTGTGCTATAGAATAGAAGCCAAGAAACTGTAGAATTCCTGTGAAATAAGGACTGAACAATGTTAGAATTGAAAATTAGAAGTTATGGGTGATGTTAGAGAGAAACATTTTGATAAGTGCTAGGAACACAGATGCAAGAGCATAGAATGGAGACATAAACCAAATGAGAGGGATTAAAGGCAGCAAATATGAAACACTCTTTTGAGAAGTTTTTTAAAAAAGGAGAGAGGGGCGGAGCAAGATGGCGGAGGAGTAGGAGACCTGGATTTCGTCTCCTCTCAGGAATTCAGCTGGATAGGGATCAAACCATTCTGAACACCTACAAACTCAACAGGAGATCGAAGAAAAGAATAGCAACAACTCTCTGAACAGAAAAGCGACCACTTTCTGGAAGGTAGGACGTGCGGAGAAGTGAATCCGAGGCGATATTCGGGAGGATAGACGGTGGGGGAGGGGCCTCCGTCGGCCGCTTCTGGCAAGTGATAGAGCCGCGGAGCACAAAATCAGAACTTTTAGAAGTCTGCTCCGCTGAGGGACGTCACTCTGGTGGCGAAGTGGGGGGTGGAACCCTCGCGGGACAGTGTGGTCTCAGGACCCTCGGGGTCACAGAAAGACCGGGGGTGCCTGAGTGCGGCAGAGCTCCCAGGTATCGGAGCGGGGAAGCCGGCTGCAGAGACGGAGCCCAGGCGCGGGCTCTCAGCTCGGGGTTGTCATAAACCGTGATCGGCGGCACAGTCGGGCCACTGCTCCTCCAGCAGGGACCCAACAAGCGGCAGATCCGGGGAGACTCACCTTCTTCCCCTGGGAGGAGCGGCACGGGAGCGCACCGCGGGGATCTGCTGGGTTTGGAGACTCCACCCGGGGTCGTGTGCCAGAGATAGAAACGCGCGGTCACAGGCCAGGTGAGCACGGAGTGCGGCCGGAGACCGGGGAGACGGGAGTGACTGACTGCTTTTCTCTGGGGGCGCACTGAGGAGCGGGGCCCCGAGTTCTCGGCTCCTCCGGGGCAGAGACTGGGAGGCCGCCATTTTCACTCTCCACCTCCAAAGCTGTATGGAAAGCTTGCAGGGAACAAAAGCTCCCGAGAGCAAACCCGAGCAGATTACTTAGCCCAGACCAGGCAAGGGCGGGGCAATTCCGCCTCCGGCAAAGACATTTGGGAACCACAGCAACAGGCCCCTCCCCCAGAAGATCAGCGAGAACAGCCAGCCAAGACCAAGTTTACCAATCAGTGAGAACGGCAGAACTCCAGCGCTAGGGGAATACTGCACATAGAATTCCTGGCTTTTTTACCATGATTCTTTAGTCTTTCAAAGTTAATTATTTTTTTTAACTGTCTTTTTTTCTTTTTTCTTTTTTTGAATTTTTCTTTTTCCCTTTTTCAACCAACATCTTATCAATCCCTTTTTTAAAAAAACATTTTTATTTTTCATTTTTAGAGTCATATTCTATCCCTTCATAGTAGTTACCCGTATTTTTGGCATATATATGTAAGTTATTCTCTCTTTAAAATTTTGAGATAGTTTCTTCTAACAGATCAAAATATACTCTAAATCTCTAGTGTATGGTTTTTTCTACTCCCCTGCCTGATCACATTTTCTCCCTTTTTTCTTTTTTTTTTTTTTAAATCCTCTTCTTTCTTTTTTCAAACAACTTATCAATTCCTTTTATAAAATTTTTTATAATTTCCATCTTTACAGTCATATTCCATCCCTTCATCATATCAACCCTTATTTTTGTACATATATAAGTTTTTCTTTCTTTAAAATTTTGGGAGGCACTTTCTTTTAACAGACCAAAATACACCCAAAATCTAGTGTGTGGCACTGATCTATAAACCAGCCTGATCATATTTGATCACATTCTGTTTTTGTTTTGTTTTGTTCTGTTTTTGTTTTTATCTTTATCTTTTTCTTTTTCTTTTTTCTTTTTTTCTTTCTTTTTCTTTTTCCTCTCTTTCCCTTTCTTTTCCCACTGCTTCAGGTCTTTTCTGATTTGTTTAGAGTATATTTTCTGGGGACGTTGTTACCCTGCTAGCATTTTGTTCTCTCATTAATCTATTCTCCTCTGCACAAAATGACAAGACGGAAAAAATCACCTCAACAAAAAGAACAAGAGGTAGTACCGACTGCCAGAGACCTACTCAATATGGACATTAGTACGATGTCAGATCTAGAGTTCAGAATCATCACTTTAAAGATACTAGCTGGGCTTGAAAAAAGCATGGAAGTTATTAGAGAAACCCTTTCTGGAGAAGTAAAAGAACTAAAATCTAACCAAGTAGAAATCAAAAAGGCTATTAATGAGGTGCAATCAAATATGGGGGCGCTAACTGCTAGGATAAATGAGGCAGAAGAGAGAATCAGTGAGATAGAAGACCAAATGATGGAAAATAAAGAAGCTGAGAAAAAGAGAGATAAACAACTACTGGATCACGAGGGCAGAATTCGAGAGATAAACGATACCATAAGACGAAACAACATTAGAATAATTGGGATCCCAGAAGAAGAAGAAAGAGAGAGAGGGGCAGAAGGTATAATGGAGCAAATTATAGCAGAGAACTTCCCTAATTTGGGGAAGGAAACAGGCATCAAAATCCAGGAAGCATAGAGAACCCCTCTCAAAATCAATAAAAATAGGTCAACACCCTGACATCTAATAGTAAAACTTACGAGTCTCAGAGACAAAGAGAAAATCCTGAAAGCAGCTCGGGAGAAGAGATATGTAACCTACAATGGTAGAAACATTAGATTGGCAACAGACTTATCCACAGAGACCTGGCAGGCCAGAAAGGACTGGCAGGACATATTCAGAGCACTAAATGAGAAAAATATGCAGCCAAGAATACTATATCCAGCTAGGCTGTCATTGAGAATTGAAGGAGAGATAAAAAGCTTCCAGGACAAACAAAAACTAAAGGAATTTGCAAACACGAAACCAGCCCTACAAGAAATCTTGAAAGGGGTCCTCTAAGCAAAGAGAGAGCCTAAAAGCAACATAGACCAGAAAGGAACACAAACAATATACAGTAACAGTCACTTTACAGGCAATAAAATGGCACTAAATTCCTATCTTTCAATAGTTACCCTGAATGTAAATGGGATAAATGCCCCAATCAAAAGACACAGGCTATCAGATTGGATTAAAAAACAAGACCCATTGATATGCTGTCTGCAAGAGACTCATTTTAGAACCAAAGACACCCCCAGATTGAAAGTGAGGGAGTGGAAAACCATTTACCATGCTAATGGACACCAAAAGAAAGCTGGGGTGGCAATCCTTATATCAGACAAATTAGATTTTAAACCAAAGACTGTAATAAGAGATGAGGAAGGACACTATATCCTACTTAAAGGGTCTATCCAACAAGAAGATCTAACAATTGTAAATCTCTATGCCCCTAACATGGGAGCAGCCAATTATATAAGGCAATTAATAACAAAAGCAAAGAAACACATCGACAACAATACAATAATAGTGGGGGACTTTAACAGCCCCCTCACTGAAATGGACAGATTGTCTAAGCAAAAGATCAACAAGGAAATAAAGACTTTAAATGACACACTGGACCAAATGGACTTCACAGACATATTCAGAACATTCCATTCCAAAGCAACGGAATACACATTCTTCTCTAGTGCCCATGGAACATTCTCCAGAATAGATCACATCCTAGGTCATAAATCAGGTCTCAACTGGTACCAAAAGATTGGGATCATTCCCTGCCTATTTTCAGACCACAATGCTTTGAAACTAGAACTCAATCACAAGAGGAAAGTCGGAAAGAACTCAAATACATGGAGGCTAAAGAGCATCCTACTGAAGAATGAATGGGTCAACCAGGAAATTAAAGAAGAATTTAAAAAATTCATGGAAACCAATGAAAATGAAAACACAACTATTCAAAATCTTTGGGATACAGCAAAGGCAGTCCTAAGAGGAAAGTATATAGCAATACAAGCCTTTCTCAAGAAACAAGAAAGGTCTCAAGTACACAACCTAACCCTACACCTAAAGGAGCTGGAGAAAGAACAGCAAATAAAACCTAAACCCAGCAGGAGAAGAGAAATAATAAAGATCAGAGCAGAAATCAATGAAATAGAAACCAAAAGAACAGTAGAACAGATCAACGAAACTAGGAGCTGGTTCTTTGAAAAAATTAACAAGATTGATAAACCCCTGGCCAGACTTATCAAAAAGAAAAGAGAAATGACCCAAATCAACAAAATCATGAATGAAAGAGGAGAAATCACAACCAACACCAAAGAAATACAAACAATTATAAGAACATATTATGAGCAACTCTATGCCAGCAAATTAGATAACCTGGAAGAAATGGATGCATTCCTAGAGATGTATCAACTACCAAAACTGAAGCAGGAAGAAATAGAAAACCTGAACAGACCTATAACCACTAAGGAAATTGAAGCAGTCATCAAAAATCTCCCAACAAACAAAAGCCCAGGGCCAGATGGCTTCCCAGGGGAATTCTACCAAACATTTCAAGAAGAATTAATACCTATTCTTCTGAAACTGTTCCAAAAAATAGAAATGGAAGGAAAACTTCCAAACTCATTTTATGAGGCCAGCATTACCTTGATCCCAAAACCAGACAAAGACCCCATCAAAAAGGAGAATTACAGACCAATATCCCTGATGAACATGGATGCAAAAATTCTCACCAAAATACTAGCCAATAGGATCCAACAGTACATTAAAAGGATTATTCACCACGACCAAGTCGGATTTATCCCTGGGCTGCAAGGTTGGTTCAACATCCGCAAATCAATCAACGTGATACAATACATTAACAAAAGAAAGAACAAGAATCATATGATCCTCTCAATAGATGCAGAAAAAGCATTTGACAAAGTACAGCATCCTTTCTTGATCAAAACTATTCAGAGTATAGGCATAGAGGGTACATACCTCAATATCATAAAAGCCATCTATGAAAAACTCACAGTGAATATCATTCTCAATGGGGAAAAACTGAGAGCTTTCCCCCTAAGGTCAGGAACGCGGCAGGGATGTCCATATCACCACTGCTATTCAACATAGTATTGGAAGTCCTAGCCGCAGCAATCAGACAACAAAAAGAAATAAAAGGCATCCAAATCGGCAAAGAAGAAGTCAAACTCTCACTCTTTGCAGATGATATGATACTTTATGTGGAAAATCCCAAAGACTCCACCCCAAAACTGCTAGAACTCATACAGGAATTCAGTCAAGTGGCAGGATATAAAATCAATGCACAGAAGTCAGTGGCATTCCTATACACCAACAACAAGTCAGAAGAAAGAAATTAAGGAGTCGATCCCATTTACAATTGCACCCAAAACCATAAGATACCTAGGAATAAATCTAACCAAAGAGGCAAAGGATCTGTACTCAGAAAACTATAAAATACTCATGAAAGAAATTGAGGAAGACACAAAGAAATGGAAAAACGTTCCATGCTCATGGATTGGAAGAACAAATATTGTGAAGATGGCAATGCTACCTAGAGCAATCTACACATTCAATGCAATCCCCATCAAAATACCATCCACTTTTTTCAAAGAAATGGAACAAATAATCCTAAAATTTGTATGGAACCAGAAAAGACCCCGCATAGCCAGAGGAATGTTGAAAAAGAAAAACAAAGCTGGTGGCATCACAATTCTGGACTTCCAGCTCTACTACAAAGCTGTCATCATCAAGACAGTATGGTACTGGCACAAAAACAGACACATAGATCAATGGAACAGAATACAGAGCCCAGAAATGGACCCTCAACTCTATGGTCAACTAATCTTTGACAAAGCAGGAAAGAATGTCCAATGGAAAAAAGACAGTCTCTTCAACAAATGGTGTTGGGAAAATTGGACAGCCACATGCAGAAGAATGAAACTGGACCATTTCCTTACACCACACACAAAAATAGACTCCAAATGGTTGAAAGACCTCAATGTGAGACAGGAGTCCATCAAAATCCTAAAGGAGAACACAGGCAGCAACCTGTTCGACCTCAGCCGCAGCAACTTCTTCCTAGAAACATCGCCAAAGGCAAGGGAAGCAAGGGCAAAAATGAACTATTGGGACTTCATCAAGATAAAAAGCTTTTGCAAAGCAAAGGAAACAGTCAACAAAACCAAAAGACAACTGACAGAATGGGAGAAGATATTTGCAAATGACATATCAGATAAAGGGCTAGTATCCAAAATCTATAAAGAACTCATCAAACTCAACACGAAAAGAACAAAGAATCCAATCAAGAAATGGGCAGAAGACATGAACAGACATTTTTCCAAAGAAGACATCCAAATGGCCAACAGACACATGAAAAAGTGTTCAATATCGCTCGGCATCAGGGAAATCCAAATCAAAACCTCAAGGAGATACCACCTCACACCAGTCAGAATGGCTAAAATTAACAAGTCAGGAAATGACAGATGTTGGCGGGGATGCGGAGAAAGGGGAACCCTCCTACACTGTTGGTGGGAATGCAAGCTGGTGCAGCCACTCTGGAAAACAGTATGGAGGTTCCTCAACAAGTTGAAAATAGAGCTACCATATGATCCAGCAATTGCACTACTGGGTATTTACCCCAAAGATACAAAAGTAGGGATCCGAAAGGGTACGTGCACCGCGATGTTTATAGCAGCAATGTCCACAATAGCCAAACTGTGGAAAGAGCCAAGATGTCCATCAACAGATGAATGGATAAAGAAGAGGTGGTATATATATACAATGGAATATTATGCAGCCATCAAAAGGAATGAGATCTTGCCATTTGCAACAACGTGGATGGAACTGGAGGGTATTATGCTGAGCGAAATAAGTCAAACAGAGAAAGACATGTATCATATGACCCTACTGGTATGAGGAATTCTTAATCTCAGGAAACAAACTGAGGGTGGCTGGAGTGGGGGGTGGGGTGGGAGGGATGGGGTGACTGGGTGATGGACACTGGGGAGGGTATGTGCTCTGGTAAGCGCTGTGAACTGTGCAAGACTGTTGAATCTCAGATCTGTACCTCTGAAACAATGCAATATATGTTAAGAAAGAAAAAAAGAAGAAGAAGAATGTAGCAGGAGGGGAAGAATGAAGGGGGGGAAATTGGAGGGGGAGAAGAACCATGAGAGACGATGGACTCTGAAAAACAAACTGAGGGTTCTAGTGGGGAGGGGGGTGGGAGGATGGGTTAGCCTGGTGATGGGTATTGGGGAGGGCACGTTCTGCATGGAGCACTGGGTGTTATGCACAAACAATGAATCATGGAACACTATATCTAAAACTAATGATGTAATGTATGGGGATTAACATAACAATAAAAAAATTTTTAAAAAAAAGGAGAAAAAAATCAACTGTAAAGTGGCTGTAGCATAACATGAAGGAAGGGTTTAAAAATACCTCTGAAACAGGGCGCCTGGGTGGCTCAGTTGGTTAAGCGACTGCCTTCGGCTCAGGTCATGATCCTGGAGTCCCTGGATCGAGTCCCGCATCGGGCTCCCTGCTCGGCAGGGAGTCTGCTTCTCCCTCTGACCCTCCCCCCTCTCATGTGCTTGCTCTCTCTCATTCTCTCTCTCTCAAATAAATAAATTAAAAAAAAAAAAAAAAAAACCTCTAAAAAAAAAAATAAATTATATTTAAAAAAAAAAAAAAGAAGATAGTAGGAAGGGAAAAATGAAGGGGGGAGATCGGAGGGGGATACGAACCATGAGAGACTATGGACTCTGAGAAACAAACTGAGGATTCTAGAGGGGAGGGGGGTGGGGGGATGGGTTAGCCTGGTGTTGGGTATTAAAGAGGGCATGTAATGAATGGAGCAAACAATGAATCATGGAACACTACATCAAAAACCAATGATGTAATGTATGGTGATTAACATAACATAATAATAAAAAAATAATAAAAAATAAAAAAACTAATGATGTAATGTATGGTGATTAACATAATAAAATAAAATAAAATAAAATTTTAAAAACACCAAAAACTATATTCACAGGCAAACTAAAAAAAAAAAAAAAAGAATCTTTAAGGATGATAAAAACTTAAGCAGCTTTGTAATCTAAGGGGTAGTCCCCATTACAGGGCAAGAGGTTTAAATACAGTGGATGTTTAAGATTCAGGAGAGAGAATGGAAGACTGAGA
Organism: Phoca vitulina; assembly: GCF_004348235.1. Lineage (NCBI taxonomy): Eukaryota > Metazoa > Chordata > Mammalia > Carnivora > Phocidae > Phoca > Phoca vitulina. Next base: position 1,765,075 of record NW_022589714.1, read on the forward strand.
GAGGGGAAGTTTCTAGGGGATGCAAAAGGGGCTGCATCAGGGTCCAGCTAAAAGGAATTGGTGTTAAGCAGTATGAGGGAATTCTTATGAGAATAGAAAGAAATAGGAATTGGGTAAAGATGAAAGCAAGTATGGGGGCTACATGGTGGGAATGGTGGGAGCAATAAAAGGATCTTAATTTTTCTCAATATAAACCTCTTCTCTGGAGAGTTGTGTCAGACCACATATAAACCTCAAAGACTTCTCTTTATCCAAAGGCCCATGCATCCTAGTCCACGATCACTTTCCCCAAGCCCAGACCTTGAGGTTGGCATCATAGAGCTTATCATTTCAATGGCAGGAGAGGAAAGAAACAAAGAATAAATTTTCATTTCTTCTGCTCCTAAAGTAAAATTTGTCTGACACCTAAGCTGGGTTTCTTTTTCTGACTGGCCATCCAAGAGTACCAGTATTTGTACAAGTCATCCCCAAACCCCATCTGCTGAGTGTGGAAAAGGAAGAGAGTACCTCTAGAAGGAAGTTTTTTGTTTTGTTTTTTTTTAAGATTTTATTTATTTATTTGAGAGAGAGAGAGACAGATAGTGACAGAGATAGTGAGAGAGAGCACAAGTGGGGAGGAGAGGGAGAAGCAGGCTCCTGCCGAGCAGGGAGCCCGATGCAGGGCTCGGTCCTAGGACCCTGGGATCATGACCTGAACCGAAGGCAGACGCTTAACCAACTGAGCCACCCAGGCGCCCCTAGAAGGAAGTTTTCAAAGAGATCCAGGAGAAGAAGTATTGTCCAGTTCCAGCACTTTCCATATCCTGTATATTGCTTCTACTAAAGTTCGGCCTGTTAAGTGGAAGTCTTGGTGGAATTTTATTTTGCCCCAGCCTATCAGAATACCTTTTCTCTAGCAAAGGGACCAAGTCTTAACATACCTATATGAAATAGCTCATTTCAAAACATCTTCTGAAATAAAATAACCTCCAACTCTAGAAAATCATAGCATCAAATGAACATTTGAAAATTAAAAGAAAACTAGATTTAGAAATTTAAAAACTAAATCTTTAAAAAAAAACTGGAAAATATGCATGGGAATTAATTAAAGAAAGAAATTGATGTACATACACAAAAATAAACTCAAAATGGATGAAAGACCTAAATGTGAGACAGGAATCTATCAAAATCCTAGAGAACACAGACAGCAACCTCTTTGACCTTGGCCACAGCAACTTCTTGCTAGACACATCTCCAAAGGCAAGGGAAACAAAAGCAAAAATGAACTATTAGACTTCATCAGGATAAAAAGCTTTTGCACAGCAAAGGAAACAATCAACAAAACTAAAAGGCAACCTGTGGAATGGGAGAAGATATTCAAAATGACATATCAGATAAAGGGCTTTATAGATTTTGGATATAAAGTCTATAAAGAACTCAACATCCAAAAACCAAAAATTCCAGTCAAGAAATGGGCAGAAGACATGAACAGACATTTCTCCAAAGAAGAGATACAAATGGTAACAGGTACATGAGAAAATGCTCAACATCACTCATCATCACTCATCATCAGTGAAATACAAATCAAAACCACAATGAGGTATCACCTCACACTAGTCAGAATGACTAAAATTAACAACTCAGGAAACGACAGATGTTGGCAAGGATGTGGAGAAAGGGGCCCTCTTACAATGTTGGTGGGAATTCATACTGGTGCAGCCACTCTGGAAAACAGTATGGTGGTTCCCCAAAAAGTTGAAAATAGAACTACCCTATGATCTAGCAATCACACTTCTAGGTATTTATCCAAAGGATACAAAAATGGTGATTCAAAGGGGCACATGCATCCCAATGTTTATAGCAGCCATGTCCACAATAGCCAAAGTATGGAAAGAACCCAGATGTCTACCACAGAAGAATGGATAAAGAAGATGTGGTGTGTGTATGTATACACACACACACACACACACACACACACACACACACACACACACAATGGAATAGTACTCAGCCATCAAAAAGAGTAAAATCTTGCCGTTTGCAACAACATGGATGGAATTAGAGGGTATTATGCTAAGTGAAATCAGTCAGAGAAAGACAAATACCATATGATTTCACTCATATGTGGAATTTAATAAACAAAACAGATGAACATAGGGAAAGGGAAGGAAAAATAAAATAAGATGAAAATTGAGGGGCAGGCAAACCGTAAGAGATGCTGAACTCTAGCAAACAAACTTAGGGTTACTGGAGGGGTGGTGGGTGGGAGGACTGGGAACTGGGTGATGAGCATTAGGGAGGGCACTTCATATAATGAGCACTAGGTGTTATATGCAACTGATGAATCACTAAATTCTACCCATGAAAATAGTAATATAGTATATATTAACTAAATTGAATTTAAATTAAAATATTTAAAAAATAAGGATGGTTGTATATAAATGCTGATATCAGAGATAAATGTGATAAAAGTTCACTAAAATATTAGAAATGTAATTAAATAAAACTTGTTTTTAAGAGGCATGTTCAATAGCAACATATTTTATGGATAGTCTCTTAATAAATGAACATAATAAAAAGTAAAAAAAAAAAGAAATTGGTGTAGAAAACACACGACCTCAGGAAAAAAATTAATTAAAAAATGCCCCAAACAGAATAAATTTAAATGACTATTTAATGAGAGATGCTGTAAAAGGCAGAATAGGGGTGCCTGGGTGACTCAGTTAAGAGTCTGCCTTCAGCTCAGGTCATGATCTCAGGGTCCTGGGATCAATTCCTGCATTGGGCTCCACACTCAGCTGGAAATCTACTTCTCCCTCTGCCCCTCCCCCCTGCTCATTTTCTCTCTCTCCTTCTCAAATAAAAAGAAAAAGAAAAGAAAAAGGCAGAATAACAACCAAGAAAATGAAAATAAGATAAAGGAAGAAATGAAAGAGTTCAGAGAAAAATACTTAAAATGGAAAAACAGGAACAGGAAGTCCAACATACATGTAATTGGAATCCCAGAATTAAAAAAACACAAAATAAAACAGAACTAAAATTTAAAAACATAATCAAGGAAAATATTCTAGAAATGAGAGATAACAAATTTTACATATTTAAAGGTATACATGAGAAAACTAGATAAAACAGTCCTAGTAAAACTGCTAGAGTCCATAAACAAACAAGAAAAAAATCTTAGGACCTACAGACAAAAAGATCAAATTAGTTATAATAGGAAGAAAATTTGACTGGTATGAGGCTTCTCAAGAGCAATATAAAAAGCAAGGCAACAGTGGAACAACATTGTCCAGAAATTTTTAAAAAGAGTAAGGAATTTTATATCCACCCAAGTTACCCTTTAAAGCAGTTTTAAATGTGCAGAAATTCAAAGGATAGTGTACACGTGTGCCCTTCTTAAGGAATAAAATAGAGAATGATCTTTATTTAACCAATAGAGAACTGGGGAAACCAGCAAAGGCGCTCTGGTGAACATTAAATATACTTAACTGTGGAGCTCAAGAGGGACATTGGTCAGAAAGCAACATATAAACATTGTATATAACAAAGTAGAATAAATGCAACTAATGGGAGGATAAAGAAGAAGAAAAGTGGAAAATAGAATAAAGTCATTATACAGGTAATAAGTGGGAGTGAAAAAATCACTTTAAAATTGACAAAAGAGATTGTAAATAAGTAAGAAAGACAGAGATTAAGTGAAGTATAAAAAGTATAAACACAATGGTAGTAAATAGAAAAACACAAATTTTCTTAAATACCAAAATAAACTTTTTTAAAGTAGCAAAAATGCACACATGTTAGAGAAAGAAATATAGTAAATATGACATAATACAGTAATTATGGTATAAAATAATATGACACAGTCAGCACCAAACATCATAACAATAAATGTGAATTAGCTTGACATGCTTATTAAAATTTCAAATTGGTTCATAAAACAAAACCCAACTATTCTGTATACAGGAGATACATCTAATACAGTAATTTTAAAATGTTAAATATAAAGGTATGGGCATAGATGTAGAAGGCAATTGGAAACAATAAGAAAGCAGAGTTTGTAATCCTATTATAAAGCACAATTCAAATCAAAAAGCAATAAACAAGAAAAATAAAAACACTATGAAATTCCAAAAGCCAGAATTCACAAAGAAAGTAGAATATTTATGAATACCTATGTCCCAAGTAACACATACATATGCAAATCAAAAATGATTGGTGTAGAGAGAAATAGATAAAAATTTACAAATAATATTTGTATTTGAAAATTTGAAAATTTACAAATACTTAACAATGCTCTTCGTACAGAACCAGTCAAATGGAAAAACATAAACAAGGACATAGAAGATCTAAAAAATATAATCAATAGAGTATGTCTTATAAATACACATGAAATACAACACTAACCGTGAAAATAAAAAATACTTTCTTTCAGGATGGTCATGAAAAATTCATCAAAAGTGGTAATATGTTAGGTGACAAAGAAAACATTATAAAGTTGCATAGAGTATAAACATCACAAATAACACACACTGATCAAAATACAATAAAATTAGAAGTGAAAAATGTAATGAAATATCAAAAAGGCCTTTCAACTTAGATTTTTTAATTGTATTCAAAAATTCTTTGAAAAAGTGAAAAAATATAAACAGAAATTACCAAAATTGTGAATAATATTAAAAATGAAAACACTACATGTCAAAGAGTCTGTTGGATATATTTATGGCAGTGATGAAGAGAAAATCCATAGCCTTAAACATCTCTATTAATTAAAATGAAACAATTAAAATACATAAACTAAATTTCCAAATCAAAAAGTTATAAAAAAGCAACAAAGTAAACCAGAAGTAAGCACTAAAAAGGAAGATAAAGGTAAAAGTGGAAATAAATAATGCAGAGAATTTTTTTTAAAGATTTTATTTATTTATCTGAGAGAGAGTGAGAGAGAGCACAAGCGAGGGGAGGAACAGAGGGAGAGAGAGGCGCAGACTCCCCACTGAGCAGTGAGCCCGATGCAGGACTCACTCCCAAGACCCTGAGATCATGACCTGAGCTGAAGGCAGATGCTTAACTGACTGAGGCACCCAGGTGCCCAATGTAGAGAATTTTTTAAAATCAAAATTTAAAAAACAATATCCTGATTCTTTGATAAAAATTAACAAATTAGACAAACCACTCCTTAATTTAAAAGGGAAAAAGCACAGGGGCACCTGGGTGGCACAGTCAGTCAAGCAGCCAACTCTTGGTTTCCTCTTCCATCATGATCTCAGGGTTATAAGATCAAGCTTCACATTGGGCTCCACACTGAGTGGAGTCTGCTTGAGATTCTCTCTCCCTCTCCCTCTGCCTCTCCTACTCATGCTCTCTCTCTCTGTCGCTCTAAAATAAAGAAGGAAGAAATAACAATTGATAAAAGAATGGCTTTGCATATCCCTATGTAAATAAATGTGCAAACTGGGAAGTTTCTTAGAAAAATACAGTTTATCAAAATTGATTCCAATCGAGATAAAAAGTTTAATAGACATTTCTATAGAAGAAATAGGTATCTGGGAATTCCACACCAAAAAAAAACTTTTAAGTAAACAGGCATGATGGTTTTACTGGCAATGCTACCAAACTTTTAGAAACCAGATAGTCCCAAAGCTATATAAATTATTTCCAAGAATAAAAAGTAAAAAAAAAAAAAAAACTTTAAATTCCATTTATAACAAAATCACTTAAAAAGAATATTAAAGGCCAATATCACCTAAAATATCAATGCAAAATCCTAAGCAAAATATTAGTCAACAGATTCTGATACTGCTTAAAGAAAATAATATAGCATGACTAAATGGGATTTATACAAGGAATATAATGATTTCTGATATTAGAAAATCTATTAACATAATTCACCATATTAATAGTTCTAAGGAGAAAAATAATATATTTCTCCCTATAAATGCTAAACACAACTTAGAAAATTTAACATGATTCCTAATAGAAACTCTTGAGAAAATAAGAACAGAGGGATATTTCCTCAATATGGTAAAGTATATATCATTTTAAAGTCTGCATCTTAATGACTAAAAACCAGAGGCATTAACATTAAGGTTGAGAAGAAGGTAAAGATGCCCACTATCTCTACTGCCATTTAATATTGTGCTGGAGTGTTAGCTAACACTATTTGACAAGAGAAAAAAATTAGAGACATAAGAATTAGAAAGGAGAAGGAAGAGTAGGAGGAGGAGGAGAGAAGGACAACAATGTCTCCTTACAGGTGACATTTCTTATATTTCAGCTTTATTGAGGTACAATTAACATAAAATTGTAAAATACTTAAAATGTACATCATGGTGGCTTGATATATGTATGCACTGAGAGACGAGCCCCCCATCAGGTTAACTAATGCATTAATCATCTCACATATTTACCTTTTTTGTGGGGGAGAGAGTTGCAAACATGTAAGTTCTACTCTCTTAGCCAATTTCACTCATATATGACAGCATTATTGACTATAATTACAATGTTTTACATTAGATCCTCAGAACTTACTCATCTTATAGCTAAGTTTGTACCCTTTTGCCAACCTCTCCATATTTCACTGATACTTCAGCCCCTGGCAAACACTTTTCTACTTTTCTGTGTCTATGAGTATGATTTTCTTTTTTTTTTTTTTTTTTTTTTTAGATTTCACATATAAATGATACTATACAATATTTGTCATTTTCTATCTGGCTGATTTCAGTTAGCATAATGCCCTCAAGGTCCATCCATACTGTTGCAAATGACAGAATTTCCTTCATTTGCATGGCTAACTCCATTGTATATATATAATATATCTTCTTTATCCTTATGGATATCCTTATCCTTTGTTGATGGACACTTAGGTCGTTTCCATATCTTGGCTATTATGAATAATACTTCAATGAACATGACAGTGCAGATATCTTTTCAAGATCCTGTTTTCATTACCTAAAAATGGAATTGCAGTATCATATGATAGCTCTATTTTTTTTTAAATCTCCATACTTCTTTCCACAGTGGCTGCACCAATTTACATTCCCACCAAAAGTGTACAAGGGTTCCCTTTTCTCCACATCCTCACCAACACTTGTTATCTCTTGTCTTTTTGATGCTGGTCATTCTAACAAGTATGAGGTGTTACCTTATTATGGTTTTGATTTGCATTTCCCTAATGATTAGTGATGTTGATTACCTTTTCACATACCTGTTGGCCATCTGTATGTCTTCTTTGGAAAAAATGTGTATTCAGTTCCTCTGCTGATTTTTTTTTTTTTTTTAAGAGAGGAAGAGGGGAGGGGCACAGGGAGAGGAAGAGAGAGAGAGACTCTTACGCAGGCTCCACACCCAGCACAGAGACTAGGCTCAAATTCACACCCCTGACATGGGGCTCAATCTCACAACCCTGAGAGTTTTTTCTTATTCTTTTGTTTGGAACATATTCCTCTATTTCTTCATTTTTCTTAACTCTTTGTGTTGGATTTAGCACATTAGATAAAGCTTCCACCTTTTTGTCTTGATGGAGTGCTCTGTATGGTAGAGGAAACTTATCTTTCAGCCTAGCCCTAGCTCTTGGTTTTCTCTCAAACCTTTGTGATTGTCCAAGTTGCCTTCTTTGTTCTTAATGGCTACCAGTAGTTGAGGCTATGCCCAAACCTGTCCATGTACCAAAGGGGAGGGTATCAGTCAGCATCTAGATGCAGGCTGATGGGAAGCCAGACACTCAGGCAGCAGCTTTTAAAGTATGCAAGTAGACCTCTTCCATGAAAAGAAAGACAGGGAGCTGGGTGTTTCTGTCTGTTCCCTGTGTACTAAGTCCTAGGGGAATAGCCAGTTAAGAACTGTTTCTTTTTTTGCTATAGTTCTAGGGGGCCTGAGAACATAAGCCCCACTGGCCATCACAGCCAGATGATCAAGGGGTACATCCTCTGGGTGGCAGCCACAAAAGCCAGGGCATCAGACATGTGTATAAGCTCCTTCCAGGAAGATATCAGCAACCTGGAGTAGACCAGAGGGAAGACATAGAGAGGACACCTACTAGCCTCCCAGGTCTCAGGGGAAGATCACAATCAGCCCTAAAAGTGTGCCAAATTAGAATCCTGACCCTCAGACAGCCCGCTTTTAAAGTAAATAAATAGGCTTCTTTCAGAGGAAGATTGGGAGATGGTATTTCTGTCTGCTCCCTCTGTGCTGAGCCCTGAGGGGAATAGCCACACTGACTCCTCTTGAGTCCGTTAAGAACTGTTTTTTAGCTCACTATAGTCTTGTAGGTCTCATGGATGAAAGCCTTTGGCTTTCAGAACTAGATGTTTTAGGGCCCCATCCCCAGGTGGAAGACTTAAAAATTGGGGTGCTAGATGTTGAATCCAAACTCTTTGTACCTCAGGGAGAAGCTGGGAGTTGAGTTCCTTCCTGACTATATGTCACTTTGCTGGAAGTGGGGCTTATGGTAAGAGTTTGTCTCAGCCTTTCCTATCTATTTTAATGTGTATATTTTCTTATTTGCCAATATGTAGTATTTACTCTGCTAATTTCTGGATTTCTTTCAGAGGGATTTTCTCCATTTATAGCTATAGATTCAGTGTGTCTGTGGGAAGAGGTGATTTCAGGAGCCTCCTAAATTGCCACCTTGAACCGGAACTCACAGAGGACATTTTAATACATCTAGAAACTCCTAGAGAATCAATGATAAAACTATCTCAAGAAATTAAAGAATTAATCAAGATAGGAATATACAGAACTAACATGTAAAAATCAGCAACCTTCATATACACAAATAATAAATAGAAGATATGATGGAAGAGAAAAACCCATTTACAACAGGAACAAAAAAGATAAAATACTTAGGAAAAAACTTAACAAGAAATGTTCAAAATGAATATGTGAGTAAAACTATAAAACTATATGAATAAACTATAAAACATTCCTAAGTGTAAAGATACTCTTTATTCTTGGTTAGGACATTTCAGCATCATCACAATGTCAGTTCTCCCTTAAAGTTAATTTACAAATTTAATACCATCCCAATAAAAATACTTACAAGTTCCTTTCTAGAGCTAAATAAGATAATACCAGAGTTCATATGGAAAAATAAACATGAGGCAACCTACAGAATGGGAGAAGATATTTGCAAGTGACATATCTGATAAAAGGTTAGCATCCAAAATATATAAAGAACTTATAAAATTCAGTACCCCAAAAATGAATAATCCAATTAAAAAATGGGCAGAAGGCATGAATAGATATTTCTCCAAAGAAGACATAGAGATGGACAACAGACACATGAAAAGATGCTCAACATCACTGATCATCAGGGAAATGCAAATCAAACTACACTGAGATATCACCTCACATCTGTCAGAATGGTTAAAATCACAACACAAGAAAAACAGGTGTTAGCAAAGATGTGGAGAAAAAGGAACCCTCTTGTACTGTTGGTGGGAATGCAAACTGATGCAGCCACTCTGGAAAACAGTATGGAGATTTCTCAAAAAGTTAAAAATAGAACTACCCTATGATCCAGCAATCGCACTATTAGGTATTTACCCAAAGAATATAAAAATACTGATTCAAAGCAATACATGCACTCCAATGTTTATAGCAGCAATACTTACAATAGCTAAATTATAGAAATAGCCCAAGTGTTCATTGACTGATGAATGGATAAAGAAGATGTGGTTTACATAGACAATGGAATATTACTCAGCCATAAAAGGAATGAAATCTTTCCATTTATAATGACATGAATGGAGCTAGAGAGTATTATACTAAGTGAAATAAGTGAGTCAGAGAAAGACAAATATCATATGATTTCACTTATATGTGGAATCTAAGAAACAAATGAGCAAAGGGGGAAAAAAAGAGAAATAGAGAGGCAAACCTCTCTTAAGAAACAGACTCTTAACTGTAGAGAATAAACTATGATGATTACCAAAAGGGAGGTGGGCTGGGGAATAGGTTAAATAGTGATGAGGACTAAGGAGTGCACTTATCATGATGAGCACCAGGTGATGAATGGAAGTGTTGAATCACTCTATTGTACACCTGAAACTAAAATTATACTGGATATTAACTAACTGGAATTTAAATAACATTTTTTTTCAGATTTATTTATTTATTTATTAGAGAGAGAGCACGAGTAGGGGGAGGGGCAAAGGGAGAGGGAGAAAGAGAATCTCCAGCAGACTCCCCACTGAGCGCGGGGTCCCATGCAAGCCTTGATCCCAGGACCAAGATCATGACCTGGGCCAAAATCGAGTTGGATGCTTAAGTGATTGAGCCACCCAGATGCCTCTAAATAAAAACTTCTTTAAAAAGGAAAAGAAACATGAAAGAATACTAAGAAAACACAGAAAAAGAAAAGCTAGGAGACGGCACTATCCCTAACAGATATTAAAACATACCATAGAATAGTATACTACTGATGCATGAATAGACAGACCAATTGACAGAAATAAGTGATCTAAACTGTATTTTAAATAAATAATATAAGCCTACCATGTGAGAAATAGAGAACTAACCAAAATTACTTTTGAACACTGGCTAGTGAATAAAAGAATTGCAAACAAATCTGGATCTCATCTCAGTAGGTTTGTTTTTGTGGTCGTAAATATATGAATTCTTAAACAATTTGATGTGCATTGAAGGGTTAAGCAAATGAGTAAATGTGTTGATGTGGCCAGAGCCAGAGTTCTCCTGTAGAAGAGACATGCAAATATGGAAGACAGAAAAGCAAGTAAAGAACTTTGTCCTGCTCAGCAGGGAGCCTGCTTCTCCCTCTGTCTCTCCTGCTTGTGCTCACTCTCTCTGTCTGTCAAATAAATAGATAAAATCTTAAAAAAAAAAAAAAAAAAAAGAACTTTGTGAATTTAAATTGAAATTAGAGTTATCAGTATGAGCTCATGATTTCTAATATATAAACATACACGCACAAGTTATACCCACTAAACGGGCCTCAGAGCCATGAGCACATTTAACATCTCATCTTGGTTTCTAAATGTCATTCCCTACTAATAGGACAAGAGCTCCTTGCAGAAATGCTGATTCCAGGTGTGTGGCAGGACAAGTTTAAGACCAGCCTTAAACATCTTTTTATGCCAAAAAGTAAAAAAAACACTCAAAAAATGACAGAAGCATATCAGAAAAACGTAAAACCAGCTTAAAGGGCCCCCACTGACCAATTCTGGGGCAATTTGAGCATGAAAATAAAACAGTAAGAATTATAACCCAATGAATAAAATAGGAATCCATGAGTTCATACTGATACTAAATGACAATAATGATGATAGATGGTAGGTAGATACATACATATATAAACTTTTCTCATATATCTTTAATATTTTTCAATATTAATTTCATTGATTACTAATAATAATAAATTTTAGATCCTTCTATTTCTTTGAAATGTCTGCCCATGTTGTTTCTTTTCATTTTGATTGGAGTTTCAGTATCTTTTGTAAGACTATTAGCTCTCTCTCTCTTTCATATATACATATATGATGGCAAAACTTTACCGTATTTATTGCAACTATTTCTTCTAATTTGTCATTTTTAATAAACAAACTTTTCAGTCTAAAAACTCCTTCTGACAATATATGCACAGTAAGAAAAATACTTATTGTGTTGTATTCCTTCCAACATATTCCTTAACTTTTTCTCACAAAAATAAAATAAAATGTCACCCAAAATCCCCAGAAGGCACCACTAATGCCAAAATGGAAGAGGAAAGGAAAGACAGAAAAGAGGAAGCCAAACTGTGAGGGTTAATGAGAGAGGAGTCATATCCCCTCCGTTGTGCCTTAAACCATTCAATTGCAATTGGGAAGGACATCAGAAGACAAAAACGTGATCTTCTTCCACAGAGAAATTACTTTCTTAGATTTGAAACCTTTCCAATGGAAAATTTCCGGTTGCCCAGAAGCACCTTTCTAATTAATGATCTTTAGTTTCTTAGGTAAGCTCATGCTGCACAAATCCCTTCTCAGCTTATAAGGGAAGAGGCATTTAAGGAGTGAATTGTGAGCTGAAAGAACAGGAGAGTTACACAGAGGAAATAAACTGACAGTTGGAGTCCATGCATCCCACTCTTATGCTTGGAGCCCATGAAGGGCTACAAGGATCTTTGTCCCCTGGCTCGGTGGAGAGGAGTGTGTGCTGACTCAAAGCTCTGGCACATTCTTGAAAAATCACTGCACAGTTAACTTCTAAATTACTGAGGACAATTGTAGAGATCGATAGAAAACACCAACCTCTAAAGACATTTCCTACAGCATAATTTGAAGAAGTAGAATACATGAAGCAGTGAGCCACAGAAAATCAGTTCTTAGCACTAATTAGAAATTTTTCTAAGCTTTCTCTCTCAGGAAAATCAGTTCATCAGATAAAGGGCCAATTTGAAACATGGTTGGTTGACAAATTATCATTTGGGCTGAAAAAAATTACAGCCAGATATTTGAACCAACATTCTAAATAAAATTGTGAGACTGATTAATTACTTACTGTTAATAAAATTGTAATGGAAATTGATTATTCACTAGTAGTTAAAAGCTGTTTTCCACATATCAGAATGAAGGCAGCCTATGAAGCAGAAAAAATAAAACACCAACTAGAGTATCTCGTTTAATCACAAAGGGGAGAAAGAAGCCTAATGCTGTGTCCCCAGAAACATAACTTCTTCCCTTAAACTTTGATTTTATAACATTTACTTGCAACAACTTAATAAAGCTTACCTCATGATTAACTATTAATCTCAACTAGGAAAGCAATCTTTTTCTTTTCTTTTATAGCTTGATCCTCCTTGACCTAGAGTCACAGAGATGCCACAAAGCACTATAATATGTATATCTATGTGTGTGAGTGTGTGTATATGTCTGTGTGGGGGGTTTTCGAAGTAAATCATTTAGAGGTGATTTCTCCTCTTCCTGAAATAGAAATTCCTGCTTAACTTCCACTTAAATCCACCCACCTCATTTGATTTTTGTATGTGTGGTTCAACTGTTTACACTGATGTGTTGTCTGAATTACAGTAACCTGAGAATACACCTGCCAAAAGCTTGCTTTAAATAGAAGAAAATAAACTCTCCTTGAGCAGATCAATTGGACCATGTTTTCTCCTCAAAGGGATACAATCTTATAGAAAGGAGGCCAGGGTGTTAGCCTTTCATTTTTTTAAATGAAAGTCACAATTTCTTTCCTGACTGGTTTGATCAATCACTACAAATAATTCTATTAGCCTCTTCCCCATGTGCAGATTCAAAATGTGTATAATTTGGATCTATTGTCTTTCATTTCATTCCTTCTATATGGCCAGGTCACATCCTATACATAATTCCTTCATATTATCTTAAATATTCCCTTCTCCTATATTGCAAAACTTAAATTTAGGTCCATTGTTTGATTGTCCTTTTTTCCAGTTATGAATTCACTGTATCTTCTCATTCGTATGAGACCAATTAGGTATTATCGATGATATATTTTGCTAAATTTTTAATACTTGTTATAGTAAAATGTGTAAATACAAAAACAGAGGACAAATGAACAAATAGGAATTGTAAATATATGTTAGGACCAACTAAATATCAGCAAGAGTACATAGTTATATTCTAAAGTCATATGAAGATTTTCCTGCTAAACACTAGACAGACCAGAATATTAACATATGATATTAATATATTATAATTTATCACATAATTAAATATGTTTGCTGTAGGAAAAATTAGGAAAATACAGATATGCCTAATGAAAATAAAAATCTCCCACAATTCCACTGCCTGAGATAACCACTGTTAACACTGGTATACGTCCTTTCTGGTTTTCCCCATTCTTACATATGTCGTTTTTTCTAACATACTATATAGCCTGTTTTGTAATGGGATTTCTATGTCAATAAATACACAACTGAAATATCACTCTTTATGGTTGCATTTTATGAATACCCCAATTTGGTTACCCAAACCTTAAAAGATTTTTAGATTCTATATCTAGATCCATTTTTGCATATAATTTTTACTTACTAATTGCTTTATAATAGTTAATGCATACTAACCAGGCTCCACTTAAAGCCTACTATTATATCAAAACATCAGCAAAAATATTTGGCTCTTAGAGGAAACCATGCATCACAATGTGAAATCCAGCTAAATTTTTTATTGAACTACAGCATTTAGTTCCTTGGGCTCATCTGCTATCAATTAGGGTGATAAGCAGGCACTCAAAAGCTAGCTTTTCAATTATGTTTTCTACCTTTCAACTGAAATGTTCCTGTCATTGCATATCGTGTAGTAACTCTGAAACGGCTTCATCTTAGCAACCAAGTGATAACTTTAAAATCAAGAATCTGAACCAATTAATTCCTAACATTAATTACTTCTTTTAAAACAAAAGGCACTTTAGAGTAAGTGACTGCAAATATACTTTTTAATCCCACTAACAGTCCTTATCTCTTTTTCCCCCAGCTCACAATTCTGTTGACAACTCATGCTCAGACTCAAATCATCATTCAAATCATAATTAAAGCATAATTCTGAGCTCTCTTTGTACATGCTAATTCCACAACCACCAGATGTAAAAGCCACACAGAAATTCCTATAGAGTATTATTAGCTTGCAAGGAGCAGAATTAAGATGCATAAAAGTATCTTCTATAGCAAGTAAATATTTTGGTTTTAATTACATTATTACCTTACTTTATGCAACTAATTACTATGATTTATTGTATAATTGACTCTCAGAAAAAAATATTACCAGAGCAGTTCTGCAGCCTTAAACTGAAGATAGTATATACTAATGACTTTGCCTATACCTTCAGTTCCCTTAGAAATATAATGTAAAATATTTTTTGTAATAGGTTGGATAAATCTCTTTTCTATTCTCCCACTCATATATAAAGTTATCATATACTACAGCTATTTGCTGATTTATTTCTCTGTAAATCACAGGGCAATTTAAAAGAAAAGCATATTTTCAAGCCAAGGACAATGTATTAATCTCTTTATTCCCTAGAACCTAGCCCAGAACTTGAAATTTAGCAGGTGCTCAGTTAGCTTTATTAAATAAATTAATGAATTAATCATTTAAAGTATTCCTTTAACTTAATGTCATAAAAGCATTATTATTAAATACTAGCTGGTATCTATTTCAGCTTTACAGATTAAAACCTGCAGCTGTTAGAGCAAAAGACTGAACATTAGAAATAATAACAGTTTGCTGTAGATTGAAAACAAATGAACTCATTCTGAGACTCCGCAGTCATTCATAAGCCTCTTGAGCTGCCTGCCCTCTTGCAGTTTATGACCTCAGCCAAGCCCTTCTAGTGAAATAAAGCCTTTTGTTCACTCTGGGTCCATCCATTGTTCTCTCTGTAATTTGTACCAAATTTTAAAGGTTATAAATACTTGCAGTGAAGCATAGTTGCTGAGCTGCATTCATTCACACTTAGGTGCTTTTTTTTTTTTTAACTACAAAACCAGGGACTGGCATTTACTTACTTCATAATAACCTAATCATATGTAACTTTGAACTCAGGATGTTCTTCAAATGCCATGATTTATTATGTCCTCCTTGGTCACATAATAGTCAACCTTGCCAAATTCTACTAGGCCAACCTCATTCTCCTAGGAGTAGTAGCTAGCAATAAAAAGTGAAGAGTTATTTCTTGCTTGAAATTCTATATGCCTGAATTCTTTTCAGATTAAAAAAAAACCTGGTAAATTATGTTGCAAATGACAATGAGTGAACATAAGCATAGTTAAATACATAAATTTTCTCTGCCTACCACTTATATTTCCTTGTTGCTATGCTTTTTGTTCAATATTTCTTGGACTAATGTGCCCTCTAATGGTTAAAATAAAAATACAATTAGAACCATAAGAGAAATGCCAACATATTAAATCCAAGGAACAATTCTATTTAAAAGATAGTTCTTTGACTCAAACCTATGTCTTCAAGACTAAAATGGATATACCTTTAATAAAGAACAAGATGACTATGCATTTTATTTGTTCTGTACAATAGACAAGGCAAATGAGGTACAGCAAACAGAACTTTGTCAAAAAATTTAAATGTTAGTTCCCATAAAAAGGCATAAAGTATTTTTAATAATGTCTACAATTAAGTCTTGCATGCACTGAAGTTGAAAATGGATTGGGATTATGCCTATTCTAATATTATAATTCAAGAAAGATACTACTCCAAAACAGATTATTTGGGTCTTTCCTTCATTTTTATTTCACTAACCTAAAATGAAAGCCTGCCCCAGCCTCTAAAAAAAATATAAACGTATGTACATAAAAAGAGTTAAATAGCTGTGCTATTTGTTCACAATTTACCCTCAGTGTTTGTGCTTTCTTATTTGTGGTTCAGCTGTAATGTCAGAAAGTAATGGAAATTCAGTAATTACCCAGTTAATGCGACCAATGGCCGTAGTCCATTGAGCTAAGGCAGGAATTCAGGGAGAAATTGCTTGAATGATTTAGCTTAGCTTACTAAGTTCAGGAAAGTTATTATAGTTTTACAAGACAATTTATTTGTAAAAAGATTTTGGTCAAGACAGAAAAACATATATACAGAAAATATATTTAATTCTATCTAAAAAGTAGAATTACATCAAAGGCATAAAGAAAGAATATCATGCTTAAAGATTTTCTGCCTTGCTTAACTATATATTATTAATACTTCAAATAGTTTGCTTCTTATCAAAACATGATAGTATGTCCATAACTGGAATTTTCAAGCTCCCTTCCAATTGTTGATGCATTTAAAAAAAAAAAAAAAGATAGCCTTCCTATTGTATACATGGGTAACTGGCATTGAGGTGAACTGACCTACCAAATACTGCACAAAAACAGTGACAAAAGCAAGATTAGAATTTAGAATTATTTATGCAGTTTGCTGACTTTGGCTGGTGCTTTGTGTGTATCAGAGGAATGTGTTATTTTGTTAGAGAAAAAAAATTACATTTTCCTGAATTAGATTAGTGCGTTCTATATCCTATTCACATGATATATATTTTTTTTATTTTAAGTGAATACAAAACTACTGAAAGGGCTACAGACTAAGAGACCCTGTTTCTGTTTGTGCTCCCAAGTGAACTTGAACAAGACCTGAAAAATTCTGATCCTCAGTTGCTCACCCTATGAAGGAGACTGAATTACATAACCTCTGATTTCTCTACTAATTTAAAACGAGAGGGCTTTTTAAAATAGTGCACATGAAAAAAATATGCAAGCATTTTATAAATATAATCTAAAATTCAGGATTTTATTTAGTTTTTTTAAGATATTATGATTTTTTTTCTTTCAGATTTTCATCTTTGTACTTGACCATTTTGCAAAAATACTCAATAATATTCAAACAGATTAGGATAGGAGAAAATATCCAGTGAATGCCCTTTTAAACTATAACCACTGAGACTTAATATAAGTGATTCTATTATCATCTGCCCTTATTTATGTTGCTTTTGATTACATTACTTATTGTTTGTTTTGTTTTGCTTTTTGGCTCTTATATTTTGAAGACAGGAATTATTTTCTCCTCATGGAATCATTATACAATAAAAGGATACTCAATAAGATTAACCAACACAATCAAGATTAAGTTTGGCAGTTGAATGAATAAAACAGCTAAAACCAGTTGAGTAAATTGTCAATAAATGAGGTGAATGAATGTATTCTCATATTCTTAAATAAACTTAGAAACAATATGTCAAAGGCTTTAAAAGTATATGTAATAAATATATATTTGCACCAAAATCAATTTGATAATAAATGATTAGAACCAAAGATATCTTGGTTGATAAGAATGGAAATAACTGTCTGAAACCTCAATACAACCCAGAGTGCCTGGGTGGCTCAGTCCATTAAGTGTCTCACTTTTGATTTCGGTTGAGGTCATGATCTCAGGATCGTGGAATCAAGTCCCACATGGAGCCCCAAGATGGGTTCCACACTCAGCACAGAGTCTGCTTGTCCCTCGCCCTCTCTGTCTCCCCCATGATCGTGCTCTCTCTCTCTCTCTCTAATAAATAAAATCTTTAACAAAATTTTTTTAAAAATTAAAAAAATATATCAACACAACCCACATTAGAACTGGCAGTATATTGCTCCCAATGCTTGAATCTCATAATTTCCTACTATAAAGAAGGCTGGAAATCAAGGAATAATGGATCCAGTGGTTTCTCTGTGATTTCTCACACAAACTCAGCATTGTGGAACCTCCTTGTGGTTTTCAGCAGTTTAGTGGTAGCCAGGATTGGAGGCTGTGCCAAGGAGCCTCAGTGCATTGACTGAAAACCTCCCTTTGTCCCTGTTTTCACCAGCTTTCTTTCATTCTTTTATTCCCTGGAAGCAAGAGCAAGTCGTTCCCTTCTACCAACAAAAACCGAAGCCAAGGTTGTGCATATAGCTCATGTATAGACAAAAGAATAGTCAGGAGTCTCCATTCCCTGTCTTTATTCCTCATCTAAGTCAGATATTCCTTTTGCCTCTGATTGTCCTGGGTCTACCGTGTGGTTATCATTCCTGCTTCCTTGAAGCATGCGTTAAGATCCACACCTTAGAAAGCACACCAAGGGTCATCCATAACTGCAGTCTCATTCTATAATTTCTGATTTATAATACCAGGTGTTTTTATTGGTCTCTAAGCATCCACTTCACAACCTCCTACCCTGGATTTCCAATTTTTTATGGCCCCTCGGATTGCAAACCTCTGAGATCTGCTCAGCCCTTCAAAAACTATTGCATTCAAGACCTGCCTCCACAACCATCAGTGCTGGATGCACGAGAGGCAAAATAAAGTGATGATTAAGACATAAACTTTGGAGCCAAAATACCTGACTTTGCATCCCACCTCTTTTAGTAGTAGCTTTGTGGCTTTGGGCAAGTAATTTAACCTCTCTAGACCTCAGTTTCCTCATCTATGAAATAGGAACGAGAATAGCTACCTCAAAGAGTTATCATGAGGCTTAATCATGTTTTTGCAAATAAAATACTCATAATATTGCTTGGTACATAATAAGTGATAAAAAATGTTAGCTATTATTAGAATAGCCAATTTAACTTTTTCCTTGGTCATAATGGCAGAACAATAAAAAAACAAATTAATTTTAATGATTCAATCTTAGCTTCTATTTTTTATAATAAAGGTGCTCATAAATCCTAGTTCCCCAGTTTATACCTGTCATCCTGGGGTAATTATTAATAGCAACCTCTTTTATTTTCAGTGTCCAGATTTGGACAATAAAGTATATAACCACCCTAATTATAATATAGAATACTCAGTGGTTCTCCTGTACAATTAGGAGAATGAATTAGATGGCCTCTGAAGTTAAGTAAAATATGAGGGTTTTCATTAAAATATATAGGTTATAAATGAAAAGAAATATTTGAATGGTTTATAAATAAAGTCTAAAATATTACAAAATGCTATTAACTTTGGTTAAGATGACATACTTTGATGGCTTTTTTCTTTTTTAATAGAGTTTGAACTTACACATGGAGAGCTACTTTCATTTCACTTGTTCAAAAAGCATGAGAACCTCTCTGGAACTATGCCCTCCCTTCCCTTTAATTTTTCCTCTCCTCTTCCCTACTTAGTTTCACTCCCTGTTCTCCCACTAGACATAAGTTGGAATGGGGAGTGGGCAAGAAGAAAGAGGGCTTTACCTCTCTCCTTAAACTCAACTGTTAAATCAGGGTTCTCAAAGAAGCTGGCCAGTCTCTAACCCAAGCCTGGTAAGTAATCACTCCTAAACAAATATTAACTGAACTTCCTTAAATATAGGGAAGGAAAAAATAGATTTGTAAGCATCGTCTGTCACTGCATGATATCTACAGAATGACAATATCGAACCTAAGAAGTAATAACATCTTCATTTAGTTCATTACTAACATTTTAAAGTACTGAAAGCTAGAAATATCTTCTGGAGGATAACAGGACTTTTAAAGGTTAGATTAAAATACAACATATGGGAATTGCTTTTATTTCTTATCTTTTTTTCATCATACAGAGTAGCTTTTCCAATTTGAATATTATACTATTTATGTCCATCTTTAATCACATTGTTTTGTTATAAGCCATTGATTGATAAAAAAAATTTAGGCCAAATAGATATTAGTTATAAAGGATATACTGCAATCAATACTACTTACTTAAAAAGTTGATTGATTATATAAACATAGCTCACAATTATGAAAAATAGAGATTTTTATATACCTCAGTAGACATGCAAAATTTAATCTTAAATATGAATCACACTATAATTGCTTGATTGTTGCAATGAGCTGAAAGAAAAAAAAAACAAAACACAAGGATCCTGCAGAGAACAAGAAATTGTGAAAGCAATCATAGAGGGAAATAATTGTTACATTTATGATTCTTTCAATTATGGATTATGGAGACGACTACACAGCAACCTCTTCAGTTTCAAGACAGCATGGTGTTTTATATAATAAGGCTCTGAATAAAGCAACTATTATCAATAGTGTTTGCAACTTAATTGGCTACCTTTGAAGCTAAAGAGTTCTTTTTGCTTTCTAACTTTGATTCCCAGCTATATTTTAAAACATTTGGCATTCTGTCCAGCTGTTTAACTTCCATTTATGTTCTTAGATTCTCTAGAGGATAGTACATATACGTTTTACTAGAGCTGAGAAACATTTTTCACTAGGGAGGAATAAGCACAGAATCTGTTAAGCATCCATAAATTTGTGTGTTTATCCAACAACATGCCTACTCTACACCTCTACCCTATTATAATTACATTTAATTTTAAAAGGAACATTACCTTAAACCACAAGTAGAATTTATTAAGTTCTCAAATAAAGCCAGCCTCTAATGCCTAGCACATTTGCCAGAATAGTATTAAGAAGGATGCTTTCCCCGTTTAAACGTTTCTATAGAAGAGGCCTTGCCTTAAATAGGCTTCGGCCTGATACAGGCTGATGTTCTCAAAGGTATCTGTACCAAGAGAAATGCCAGTTAATGAGGATGGCAGTTTGAGAAATGACAGTTTCACTGCCCTGGTTTAATCAACCAAAAAAAAAAAAAAAAAAGAGTCTTGGTGTAGCCAAAAAAGGGGAAGGCTTATTAATGTAATACTGTAATGTAATACATTAATTAATGTATTAATGTAATTCAGGAAGAAAAGAGGGTAAAAATGTACACCTCACTATTAAAAGTAGAGATCAAGAATTATATGACCTAAAATCTTGGAAGGTTAAATTTGGGAGAGAGAAACATTCATCTCAGGCTAATTTCAATAATCTGTCCCATTTGATTTTCCTATAGTGAGGTCTCAGCTATTATATGACAACATCCTCTTTAACTTATGCCATTGAAAATAATTGTTTATTTGATGTCTGTTAAGTGTCTTTTGATCAGTAATACTGATGCAGAAAGTGTAAGAGAGTGTATTATTAGAGATAACAATATTTAAAGAACAATATACTGATTCACAAAGTGAGCTTTCCACATCATGATATTACCTCAAATAACTCAGTATTTTGACTCATTCCTCTAAGACTATTGTCTGTTTTTCCTGGATAATCTGTGCTTATATAAAAACATTTGGAAGGAAGTAAATGCAGTTCTGGGCCATAAGGTCCTAGTCCTGGTTCCCACTTCATCAGTCCCTGCAGGAAAGGAGTCCTTCTGTCCCTCCCACAGTTCCTCCTGCTCTTGGCCCTACACCCCGCTGGCCCTGAACAAAGGTATGTTATAATTTCAGGCATTGAAAAGCTCCCAAAATACCTCCCCAAGAAATCCAGTACTGATAAATTCCCACTTTTGTGGCTTTTCCTGTACCTCAAAGGACTGATTCCAGAAAGCCCTTCTTAAAATACAAATATGTTACCTGAAGACCTAACACTTTATCATCCACTATGATAGCAACACCAACTTTGTAAATTCATAAGCTCTTTGTTAGAAAAGGCATTGAAAAAATGAGGTTAGTATTCATTCATTCAAACATATATTGTCAATCTACCACAGCTAGACTAATGGCTGGGATTTCAAGATAAATAAGACAGTATCCCTATCATCAGGGAGTTTACTGTCTAGTGGAGAAGATGGATATATATACAATCATTTTACTGCATATATTAGATGAGTCTTAATAAAGAATCATTTTTAACAAAAAACAGAAACTCAATTGGACAAGTTAAATAAAGAATATACTAGCATAAATAGCTAAGAGTTTCTAAAAGGCAACTACAGTCTCAAGAGGGACTCCAATAAGAACTGATAAACCAATGAGAAACCAAGACAGCTCCCCACTTGTTCTCTTTCTTAGCACATCTTTCATATGTGCTTTTTCCTGCAATTGCTCCCATTTTCCTACCTTTTCCCATAGATCAACTTTCTTGCCTTGCCCATATGACCACACCAACCCTTGAGACCATAAGACCTTACTCATCCAACATGCATAGCCAACTAATTCACTCTCTATCCCCATATCAATACTTGGAAAGAGAATCTGACTTAATCCTACCCTGGTCCAAGGACAGAGTCTCCTAAAAGGAAGTGTGGGAATGAGGAGGAAATAACTGCCACTTTTAATTCAATAAGGTAAATTACAAGGTGAGCCTTGAAGGAAAGGCAGGCATCTTTCAGAGAAACAAAGGGAAAAATGCAAGCCAAGCAGACAGACTGTCATGTTCAAAGGTATGGATGGAGCAAAGCAGCCCTTTTAAAAACACATGTGCAAAGATCCATGGTCAGGTAGCAATTGGTGATGCTGGGAAGATAGTCAGGGACCAGATAACAAAGTACTTTTTATGCTCTGCTAAGGAGTATGATTTTTATCTGAGAGCCAATGCAAGTGGGGTGTCAAAATTTTGAACCAGAGGAGAGACAAAAGCAGACCTGTGTTTTAAGAAAAAAATAGATAAAACAAAACAAAAACTCTAACAGCAGGTGAAGGATGGGCTACAAGAAGATCTGAATGTACCAGTCAAGAAGCTATTGCAGGGGCGCCTGGGTGGCTCAATCTTTAAGCGTCTGCCTTCGGCTCAGGTCATGATCCCAGGGTCCTGGGCTCCCTGCTCGGCAGGAAGCCTGCTTCTCCCTCTCCCACTCCCCCTGCTTGTGTTCCTGCTCTCACTGTCTCTCTCTCTCTCTGTCAAATAAATAAATAAAATAAATTTTTAAAAAAGAAGCTATTGCAGTAATTCAGATAAGAGATGATACAGTCTCAAAATAAGACCGTGGCAAAGAGGATATAGAGGAGTGAAAGGATTCAAAAATATTATGAAAGTCGAATCTAAAATGAAATGGAGTCAGTTTAGAAAAGCAAAGAATAACAAGCTTTGACCCACAGAAGAGAATGAAAGTCTAAACCAAACCCAAGGCAGGTGCTAAACGGTATAAGAGACATAGGAAAAAGAACACACTGGAAGAAAGGATGGGCACAGAAGACACACTTTGCATTCTTTCCGATCTTTCCTTGGGGGTAGCTTTTCCTATGACCTCTGAATATTTTAACCTAAATAAATAAATGCAGACTCTAAATCTTCAGGATGTAAGCACAGGGAGCAACAAAATAATTGGTAATCAAATCTTAATCAAAAGCATACTCTAGTTATCCTGTCATTTTATTACAATGTCTGTCAATTCAGCCTATCACATAGAAGGACAAGAATCCACTCCTGGTGAAGCCTAAACTCACGGGTGCTGGGCCTTGTCTCATTATGTATTTAATTAGAAGTTTTCATGGTGTTGTTTTCCTTTCAATTCCAAGAATAAAAAGTAAAAAATGAGAAATGCGAACTTCTCAGATGATCCTATGACTTTGAAGCCACATATCTGAATATATGATCTCTTGCTTTTGCATTTAGAAGCCCTGGGGAGCAACATTATCAGACTGATTACGAATGCATACATTTTCATAAGAATATGAATCTTAGCCAGCTCAGCACAGGACACTGAAGTGACTAAGTATCAAATTAAAGATTATTCTTTTTTGTGTGGAATTCACTCCAGCAAGAAATTGAACAAGGGGATTTAAAATCCAAAAACAGTAGGACCACCTCCTGAGACATTATTAATTATTAGTGGGCCCAGTCTTCCAGTTTCTTATCTCCCTATACACCCAATGCTCCCATTGCTTTAAATTATTATCATTATTTGTTAAATGCCTTCAATGTGCTTGGTACCCTGGCAGGCACAGAAAAAAAAGGTACCATATCTGCCCAGGGGCTTTCTACCTAAATTGCACAGATATAATTTAAGTTTGAAAATGGGTTGTAGTTGTCAGTTACAGTCTTTTCCAAAAGCTTAGAAGCAATAGAACAAAACTAAAAGTATGTAAGTTCCTGCTCATCCCTTTTTCCCCCTTGGGCCTTCTTTATATTCCACAGCCTGGTCTACTAACCCAGAAAACAATATCGTGGAAACGTGCCACAGGTCAGAGAAGCCATCAAGAGCTCAGAGAAGATTATCAACACTTAGAAACAATCCTGTGTGTCTGACTTCTCACCCCGCTCCCTGCTGTCCTGGTCTGAGGGTGGGCTGCAGGGTGAGGGAACCTGCTGGGCAGCTTGTACTCAGAAGAGAGGTGAGTGGAGAGTAGAGGCCCAGAACTGACTTTTTCCTCCCTATCCTTGACTTTCCCCACCCAGTCCAAGCTGCGACATTGCCAGCAGAGCCCACACCTGCTCCAAGTCTTCACCATCCTCTCCGAAGCCTTGTCCTTCCCTGACGTCTACTCCAACTCCTGTGACAAATTACTAAAGCGAAGTCTGAAACTTAGCCTCTGTTAGATCCTTCTATATATATTTTTCATTCCATTAAAATTAGTTGTATAAAAAGAAAGAAAAAATGGGGATACACTCACACCTCTAGCTGCCCCCTCCTTTCCCATCATTACTAATAAAAACAATCCTTTTTAAAAATAAAAAATGCTGTGTTTGCCTCAAGGTCAGATGGGTCACAGGGCAAAAGCAGTGAATCGGGGCTCTATTCCACCATGGGATGAAGAAAAACCCACACAAAAACCATAGGAAACAGATGTGGAAAAGGAAAGCAGACAGACCAACACTTGGACCAGTGAAGAAAACAACAGGATTGGTGGATGGGAGGGGGTATTAGGAAATGGTCTAAGGCTCTGGAGAGTGACTGGGAGTTTACTAAAAAGTTTCCCACCCTATAACCCCACTGCCACTGCAGTCACCACCAAACCGATAACATCCCCCAAGCCCCACCCCAGCTTCCACTAGTGGCCTTGGGATCTACCACCAATGGTTTGGCATTCGGAAATTCCCTGTTTCCACCATCCAGCAGAGAAGAAAGGGAGGAGCTCTTCCTGATTGCACAGAACCATGAAGTTCAATGACTGAAAGTCATTTCCTGATACATCATTACACATAGTGAATTATCTAAATTCGAAAACATGTTTTTCCTTTAAAATACATATTCCTTGAAGGCAAAGCTCTTATCTGAGCATAAATAAAGTGACCGGTGCATATGTATACATTTCCAAAGGATAAGCACTCATATATCCACAGCATTATTGCCTACCGGCTTTACCCTCTGCTTTAATTCCCAGAGCCAGTTCCTCAGTCATTGCAACCCAGTAAAGTACCACCAATTATGCCCACTTCTACAATTAACAATGTCCAATTCTGCCACCTCCTCTGGCCTTCTCTTTTCTGTTTCTTATCTGTATTCATTCTGTCCTACATTCCCTCCTGCATGCATGTGTTACACAAACATTCATTATTGATATAAAAATTATTCATTGAATGCCTACTATGTACAAGACATTGTGCTGAGTACAAAGCATTGGAGTACCTGGAGTTTTAGCATTCCATTCATGTCTTCTCTAACCCACCAATTTCTAAAATGTCAACCAGGTGTTAGTCCACTGATGCAATATGAACCTGAGTTCTTATTCCTCATACTCCTGGTATTTGTCTAGAGATTGTTGAAGGCATGCATAGTTCTTTTCTTACTGATCCTTGGTAGTCTTATTATGTAGACCACAAAAACCTTAGCTCATTTTTTGAGAAGGAACCTCAGTTGTTCAATCATTTAAATAAATGAAATTGCCTTCAATAGATAGTTCTGTGTTTTACAGAGATTATATAAAAGTAACCTTTTAAATGGTTATATTCAGAGGTAATTCTGAGGAGATAAAGGGAACAAAAGATGAAAACTATAATAAAATTAAAATAACTAAAATCCTGAAAGTAAGAGGTATAACTGTGCCATGTGTACTTGAAAATACAGATTTTTGGAGGTGGGGGGGGAAATTGAAGCAGAGGTGAGTTTTCACTTGACAAAAAAATTTACAGTATCACTTTCCAATATGAATAAAGTATGGTTCAATTAGTAAAAATAGAATACACATGCTTATTTTCTGGTATATATGGATATAGCAAATCTGCAGTTTTTATAACACTTTACTCAACATAAGTTTGTTAAATAATGTATGCCCACCTTCTCAATTTTTAGCTCCTACTTCATCTTCAAAACCTTGCCAAATATCTACAAAAATAAGAATAACCAGGTGAGAGCCATATTCTAAGAACAGGTTAAATGATTTAAGATTGGATCAGTCCTCTGCTTCTTCTCAGCCACCCAGACAAAAGCTAATATATGATTGTCAGATCTGGAATCCATAAATGTCATAAGCACAAAGCTGGATAATCCATATCAGTGTGCAGGGGTTGGGGGAAGGTGTGAAAAACAGAGGATAGAGAGGCAGAGAGATTACATTTAAAAGAAAAAATTTTATAATCATAGTTTCTAAATGTTGGTTAAAGGAACATTTTAATCTGATTATAATGTATTTTTCCTACTTTCTACACTGCCCAAATTCTTTCTATTCAAATTACTGCTTAAATGTTATTCTTCCTTGCTAGTAAATTCCTTTTTCTCCATCTTTTCTATAGATTTTTACGTTTCTCCAGATTTTCTTATCCTTGCTTCTTTTTCCCTTTTCATTAGTCTACATAGTAATCTATTCTTCTCTCAACCATTTTCTCATTTTTTTTCTCATGTTAAATCTGATTTGTATACAATCAGATCTATAGATAACAGTAGTAGCTAATACAGGATGCTACAAATAAGTATAAGAACAAAAGTATCATTCTAGTTTTAAATTTCTTTGTAAATCAACTTTTTGTTTTTCTCAAGGCTTTCTACCTTATTTTCTTTTTATTGTTAGAAGCATCTTTACTTAGTTAAATGTATAAATGTGAACCAGTGTTTCCAACAAGAGCCCAAACCCCAAGCTAGAAACCCAGAGAATTCAGGGTCTGTAAAAATTTGCCATTGCCTCCACTTTTTGATGAGAACAGATTTGGGTCTGGATGAAGTCACCGATGTGTCTCTGAAGAAACAAATGTCAGCACGACCTATTAAAGTCAACCCTGAGCTAGGTAGCAACAATGAGCTGGGGATTAGCATTGACAGCTCCCTTAATGTGATTCTTTTGGACAGGGATTAATTTAATGTGTTGCTGTCAAATGAAACAAAAAACGAGATGGATTTACTAATGACTCTATTCTATACCACACACTTTTCCACCCCTGATCTATGTCAGAATGAATCTGACAGCAAAAGAAAATAATTTTTAAGATGAAAAGAAGACATTGCCTTCTTGACAAACTTCCAAGAAAGGAGTTTTACTGGGCTCCCAAGAGGGAGGATGAGCATAGGGTGGGGGGCCAAGTGAAGGGAGACAATGGGAACAGTTGGCCACCACTCCAACAGAAGCAGCGCACAAGGGCGGGGACCTGGTGTTGGTCCCATGCTTTGGCGCAAACTTACAAGATGCCCTAAACTTCTCCAGGCCTCTTTTACCTCCTGGGTGAAAGTAAAAGGTTGTATGTGCTAGGAGGCTTCTAAATCTCCTCTTACTTCTAAACTGCTAAACTCTGAAAGAGAGGGACCCCAAAACCAACTGGGAGCATTAGCCTTGCAAAGACAACCCTGCACTGAGGCTGTGACAGAGAGGGGGCGAATCAAAGAGCGAAGGTTGATCTTTTAGCAAAACGGTTTGCCTGACTTCAAATGCTAAAGCCTCCTTAAAATAATTTGGATTCTTCTTTGTTCTCCCTAACAAAGAAACTTTAATTCGCAGTTCTCTGCGAAGAAAGACAATGCAGACAAGCCATTTTCAGGTGAAAGGTGTCTCGTCAATTAATAATCATTGAATAATCACTAAGAATTGGCAGGAGCTATTCATCAAATGGGATGCTCATAACATGAAACTGCATTGACTTACAATACAAACTGGGCATTATTCTTCCTTGTGATTGTTTTGTTTTTACCTCCTATGAGGTGCACAGGTCTCTACTCACGTATCTGTGTATACTCTTGTAAGTTACCATGAGGCTAGTAAATACCCCTGGCTTCCCTGTGTCTGAGTCTGGTCTCATTGACAGGTACGCTCCACCACAGTGTGAGCCCAGGCGCTGGGAAACACTGCCCTCGGAGCCCTGCCTGAGGCGTGTCGTTAATTCGGCACCCACCCCGAGCAGCGCCCGTCCGTAGCCCACCAGTCGGTGGGTCCAGGTGGGGGTGGAGGTGCAGGCCGCGAGAGAGAAAGTGGGGGCACCCCCGCGATGGTTTGATTGGGGGACCCAAGTGCAGAACGATAAGAACCTGGATGCGACGGTGAGCGGAGGGATGGGACGCCTCTCCCCTTGCAGGAGCCCAGTGCCGCTCGCCCCCGCTCCTCTGCCCAGACTCCGGCTGGGGAGAGGATGGCTAGAGATGCCCCCGGGCTGCGCCCCTGAAAAGCGCCCTTGCTTCGGGAGTTATTGACCGCTCCCCGCCCGGCCCCCTCCGCTGCTAGCTCCTGGAGCGGCGACTCCAGCACGGCGGGTTCTGCGCTTTGCCCGCCCTGCGCGCCCTTTTCCCTGGACCGCTGGCACGATCCGACCAGACCCTGGATCCGGGTGGAGGAGGAGTGAGAATCCTGCCTCTGGTATTTAACTCGGTGACCTTGAACAGTTATCTAGCCTCTTAAGGTCGATGTTTCCCACCCGTTAAACGGGACCGAAGATGCCTACTCCGCGGGCTGAGAGACTGAGAGAAACGAGAGGACCTATGCACAACCTCGAACTCCTAGTGCCCTGCCCCGTCTTCGTTCAATTCCGCTTCTTCCTCCTTTATGTTCTCCTTCTCTCTTCCCTGGCTTTTGCTGTCATTTTTGATCCCGTGTTTTCCCTTGATTTTGTCTCCCCAATCTCTCCCAGAATCCTTTTACTTCTCTTTTCATTTCTTTTTCTTCCATATTCATTATTGTAGCCAACAAATTCATCAAAGATTTGTTTCCACTTCCTAGACTCTAGGATTCCCAAGGCAAATCCCTATCATCTCCATTGGCGTGCTCCCCGGGCCACCCCAAATAATCAGGCAGTCAAGGAAGAGCTCTGCTTACTATGTAAACGGGGTCTCAAGATACACGTGCCCTCGCCCCACTTCCAACCAGTAATTTTCTGCTATGCAGGACCGCTGACACCAGTGCTGCCCTAAAGGCAAGTGCCACGGTGGCATCTTTGTCATTGTGTCCCCTCTGCCAAGCCCAGAAATCTATGCAAGGGCTCAACAACGACACAAGCTACCAGCAGGCAGAACCGGGAAGCTGAAACTGGAACCCAGTCTTGTACTGACTTGCCCTGATTTCTTACTACAGAGAAAAACATATATGATGTTCCATATTCATATATGAACATATTTTTCAAATCTTCAAATAAGCTGAAAGATAAAGTGTAAAAAGAAATAGCACAAGATCTACTCAAGTGTTTTGTTGTCTTTTTCTAAGCCATGTTCTGTAATTTTTAGCTATAGAACTGAGGTTTAAGATCAAGGTCTTTATTGAGATTGGTTAGAAGAGGGAGAAAATTGAATTGCCTAAAAATGAGGAGTTACATTTATACTCATTTATTGAAACATTTTAAAGATGTCTGATAATGCTATTTTTTGTAACAACAAAAACTGCTACTACATACACTATCATAGTATATATAGCATAAAAAGTATAAATAAAATACCAAAAACTATAACCAAAGTTTGTATATGAACTTTTTTTAAAAAAAGCAAAAACCAAAGGGGAAAAACTCTTCTAGAGAAGGCTAAATAGAGAATTTTTAGTTGCTTGCCATTTACCTCAAGCCTAAAAGTATCAAGTTTCCCTTAAAATTATTTCTCATTTTTATTAGAATCTAATTGTAGATCACCTATAAAATGTTGGGGGAAGGAAGACAAGTGGAGAAATACCATTCTGTGCTTAGATTTTTGAAAGAGTAAAAGAACCACAGTACCACCTTGTGGGGAACTGAGATTTTTTTTCATCTATATTATGGCTGTTTTATTTCCCTTCACTATATAGTCACATACACACACATACAAATTTCAAATAAAAATAAAACCATTTATAGCACAGAACAAAAACTTGGGCCTATGTGAATAAATTATGATACTATGCCTTCTCTATTATTTTAAACACACTAGCATGTTTATGTCAAAATAACTTTCAAGTTTTATTAACAAAGTAGCGTAACAATATATGGCATTAAGAAATTTTGCTTCTAATACTAATCCCAGAAATCAAATGTTAGGCATGAAACACTAAATATAAAATTATGTACACATCCCAAAAGAAGAATAATTCTTTCAAAATTGGTTTAAATTTCGCTATTAAATAGTATTTATGCCTTTTAAATTTAATTTCTTTGTTCAGTTGCTTGGACTTGAAAGAGGGATATTCTTAGACAAATACAAAATAACGTTTTACTTTTTAAAGCTGTTTGTTTCATTACATTTAAGATTGGCAGAGAAGCCAGACATGTATAGAACCTATATTTGTTAGTTTAACAACTCTTCTAGTCATTTAGTGGATATAAAAAGGGCATAGATCATAAAGCTTGCATTTTAAGATTATAAGACTCCAAAGCCAAGAAATGCAAAATAAAAACTGTGTCTCTTCTATTATACATCTGGAACTATCTTACATGACATGAATGTCTCCTGCTTCTAAACGTGTTTTCTGCAAGGCAAGAGAGAATTCTGGGGTTACCTATAGGCATTCTTTATTCTCTGTGCTTTAGAATCACAGAGCTAGTATATCCCTCTGACCTTCAGGAAGGACTAAATCAAAAGCATCCCGGGAAGAGAACAGTGTATTTCAAACTGTGTTCGGCAAGCCCTAGGGTCTGTGAAAAGATTATAAGGGGAGGGGAATACCAACAGAGGCCCCTCACTCCCAGGTTCCACCAACTGACTCTGATTTCATCATTTTCACTCTGATTTTCATCATTTAAACAACAGGCTCCATGGCTTTAAAAATGTTAGAAAATCACTAACCTAACCTACCCTATTTTGTAAGAGATCAGTAAAGAACTGCTACAAGAAATGTCCTGATGCTTCCTGCACATTTATTAACTAATGCATTTTAGGAGCAGTCCACCATGTTTCCATATAAAACATTCTTTTTCTTTAAAAAATAGTTCATTACAAAATGAACTAAAATTTAAAACAGTTTGGCTGTTTTAAAAATTTTTCAATTAAAACATAAGTATATTAAAAAAAAAATCTCTGTATCACCACCTCAACCCACTCACTTCTCAAAGAATAACACAATTAACAATTTGGTTTGAACCCTCCCAGACACTTTATCCCTGTGAGCACAGATACAAATATATGTGGATACACACACACACACACACATACACACACACACACAGTGTTTGTTTAAAAAAACAACAGGATTTTATCATCTGTGTTTTCACCCTAAATAATATAATAAAGAATATCTTTCTGTGTCAGTACCTACAGAACCACCTCATTTCTTATAATTGACTCCATCTTATAATTGACACCATATATACTTAATTTCATCTCAAATGTTGAATATTTGGATTTTTGTTTGTATATCATGTATTTCCACTTGCTCTTCCCTGTATCCAAAATGTTTCCTACACTCCACCTGGCCAACACCTACACACACAGGTTTCAGTTTTTTATGTTACCTCAGAGTAACCACACTACCAACCTCTAAGAAGCAACAATTTCAAAATTTTAAGACATAGTTTCTTAATACAACATACTTATCTTCTCTACCTGAACATTTTAAACACAATAATACAGGATTTTTTTAAAGCATATTAATTTCTTCACATGAAAACAATAAACCTATATCCTTTTTAGATTTTCCTACTACCTCAAGAATGGGATTTATGCTCTTTAGAGAGCAATCTGGCTGCACCTATCAATATTTAAAATGTGGATGTCTGTTCTCATGAAAGAGTGGGAAGAAGAAAAGGAAGAAGGAGGAGGAGTGGGGGAGGGGGTGGGAAGGGGAGGAGAAAGAGACAACAACCCAGGGAGGTTATATGATACTGGGATAAATCTGCACTGGATAAATAATCATATAGTATTGTGTCATTATTAATTTTGATAAATAGTAATAGAAAAAATACATTATGATAAACTATTTTAACATTGGGTTTTCTTCTCAAAGAGCTGCAAAATGTTACAAAACCTCTCATTCTTCTTTACCTTTTAAACCCAATCTTTGGTGGTATATTTCTAAAACATCCCACATATGTTTTTTTTTTAAAGATTTTATTTATTTATTTGACAGAGACACAGCGAGAGAGGGAACACAAGCGGGGGAGTGGGAGAGGGAGAAGCAGGCTTCCCACCCTGGGATCATGACCTGAGCGGAAGGCAGACGCTTAACGACTGAGCCACCCAAGCGTCCCTGTTCTCTTTTTAAAAAAAAAAATATATATATATCTCAACATAAAGACAAGCCACTTTTAAGTCTAATGAATCTTTGAAATTGGTAAATCATTGCTTTCATCTCATTTAATCATTATAGTCTTTGTCCTAAATTTATTATTAAGATACTTAGGCCTTTGTTTTTACCAGCTCATTCATTTTTCTACTGTTAATTCATTTTTCAAATAAAGATAAAATATAATTGGATATTCAACTATTAAATAAATACCACTACTTGGATAAAGCCAAGGAGATAGGCAAAGCTAAATTTTTGGTTGATTTCTAAATCATTGCTGATAAGATGGTGTATAAGAACCCAAATTCAATGTGCAGAAGGTAGTTCAGGTGTGTCAATGTTTAAATGTCTTAAGTCTTCACTTTAATACATGAAAAGGAATGTATGTAAGCTAAAGGCCAACATAAAACATAAAGTGTTTTCCATGGTATTACAGGAGTAACAACTAGAAAAAAGGTGTACCCTTCTCAGTGGTTTAGTTTTCAAGGATATCATTTGTAACAGTAGCAGCAGACACCAAGATAAAGCTAAGCTATGAACCCACAGAAAATTCAGACATGTCTGAGTATATATATCTAGAAGACAAGTGGGATTTGGTTACCAAAGGTCTATTTCTAAAAGAGACCAAGGATGCTCCTGGGAAATACATCTTTAGTTCAGCAGAGACTTTAGGAGTACCAATTTAAACCAAGTGAGGGTAATAAGCTACTGTTAACACAGAGAGATGATTTCAGTCATGTTAGCAAGATTATATATGACATGTATGGAGACTTTTTTTTTTTTAAGATTTTTATTTATTTATTTGACAGAGAGAGACACAGTGAGAGAGGGAACACAAGCAGGGGGAGTGGGAGAGGGAGAAGCAGGCTTCCCGCAGAGCAGGGAGCCCAATGCGGGTCGATCCCAGGACCCCGGGACCATGACCTGAGCTGAAGGCAGACGCCTATCGACTGAGCCACCCAGGCGCCCCTGTATGAAGACTTCTTAAAAGCACTGGTAAGAATTTAAGAGACCAGAATGACCTTGGAGTGGCCTGGGGCAGGGGGTGAGGGGAGGATGCAGGGAGGTGATAACCATAGAAATACTGTTTCCTTTCTATTAAAGTGAACTTGTAACCCTTTATCCTATCTTTATTCTGTATCTGGTGCACCCTGAGACAATGTGAGTTAGATAACACAACACTAGGCCCCAACCGATGAAATTCATTATGAAGCATTATGTGCCAAGTTTTTTCTTTCAAGTTTTGATTGATTTTTAATTTTTGGAAGCAGAATTTTTATTTGAATCATGAGAAGAACAAATAACTACTAAAGAAAGATTATTTAAGGGCTCATTAATGACCCTAACTTGTATAAGCTGATGTCTCCAAACTATGATAGGGAAAAAATAAAAACAAACAAACAAAACCCAAAAAACAGAACAGCCCTGGCCTTTGAACTGGTAAGGGTATAAGAGAATTTACACAGATGATGGCAATGTTTTATACCTGAATAGGGTTTGGATTATATAGGGGTATTCATTTGTCAAAACCCAGGAAATGGATACTAAAGATTTGGACATTTATTATATGTAAAACTTACCTCAAAAGAAAAAAAATGTAAAAAAATACTGAACTCCGGTTAATGATATGAATGTTGAAGCACTTAAAGGAAATTGTACCAATGTCTACAATTACTTTCACCAGTGAATACATCAAAAGTTAAGATATATTAATAGGTGGATAAAGGGCTAAATAGAGATGTAATAAAACAAGGAAAGTAAAAATGTTAATGTTAGACTCTAGGTGGTAAATATTTGGGTTTCACAGTAAAATATTTTCAAGTTTGCTGTACATTTGAAAACTTTCATAATGAAACATCAGGAAGAAAAATTAATACCTTGGCTCTAAGAAGGTTTGAAGTCTAAAAGGGATCAGAGTAGGCTGATAGGATCTGTTTATACCCCATCTAAAACAACCAGTACAGAATGGGAATAGGAAAGAGCAGTATGTCAGCTCATATCATTTCTACTGCCTCCAATTCCCCCAGCATCTCCCAGCACCTCAGATTATTTTGATTCCCCACCTTTGCCTGGTTATCCAGCCATTCTGTGTGTCAGGCAGTCAGTATGTAAGTAGTTACAGCTGTCTTCCACACCACCTCCAACTCACACAAACATCACACTCCAAACAAACAAGTTTAGAAGCTGACACACTTGCCCATATTCCCAGTCTCATCACTGGCTTCCATGTTGTTGCCTGAACCTCTTTAGCCCACAGTCAGGTTTGGGATTCAGTGCTCCCATAATGACCAAATTACCCTGCCCCTTTCAATTCCAACTCTGAAAAACTCTAGTTGAAAGGGCGGGGTTTCTGTTTTGGTTCCAGTTATCTCATCAGGTTTCTGTAGTCACTCTCCCAGTTTGGTGCCTGCAGCCCAGCCTATCACATAAATAGATGATGACTGCTATACCAGAATGACCTCTAGGATAAGCAGCTTAAAGAAGAGGGCTACAAAGGGTCCTTGACTTGGAAAGCATGAGGCTCGAAGAAGGGTTAAGACAGTAAAAGCTACATCTAAAGAGGCTGGGGTCAAGCCACATAGTTATGCAATAAATATATTTAAGTCCCTACAATGTGTTGGGCACTATGCCAGGCACTGAGTAATTCAGTGGTAAACAAAACAAATATAGTCTCTGACCTCACAGAGAGGGAGAGGTAAATAAACACTAAAAAATATATATAAATATAGATACATATTAAGTTTATTATAAATACTATGAAAAAAGAGATCAAATATTAAGGAGACCCACTTTAGGCTGGGTGGGGAGGGAATGTCTCTCTGAAGAAGTGTCATTTAAGCTGTGACCATGTGAAGCGTCAGGGGAAGAGATAGACAAGATGGAGAGAAGATGTGAATGTTTGTGAGAAAGATGAATGTTCAAGGGAGGAAAGAAAGCTTGTTTGCCTGGAGCAGCATGAGTAAGGAAGTGTAAGTTCTTGGATAAGGTTTTAGACAAGTGAACATGGGCCAGATCCATGCAGTACTGGTAAGCTTGTTAAGGCCTCTAGATTTTATTTAAGTACAGTGGGAAACCATTGGGTTTTAGGCAGAGGAATTAAGTCTTCCTGAGTGCCACCTGCCCCTAAAATGGCTCCAGTTCTGGGTACCAAGTCTTCTGAAATAACACAAGAATGTCAGCTCAGAGAGTTCAGAGACTTTTATCTGTATTGCTCATTGCTCTATTCCCATGCCTAAAATAGCAGGAACTTGGTATACATTTGTTGAATAAACAGTGTATCTCTAAGGATAATAGGTCTTCTTTATGATTGCAGATTCAGGTCATACTCAGTTTCAGTAGCTCTGCTCTCCTTCAAGCATCTAACTATGGTTTCAACATCATAGACTCTTCTTATTGCTTCACAGAAAAGAAAGCTTAACTCTAGCATATATCCCAAGAGCCAAAAGATTTTTAAAATATAAGTCCATTTATTTGGTGTTTTTATCACAAAAGTCTTGCTGGAGGAAGGAGAACAATGGCTTCATATAGTGTATATAGTATTACAAAACCTACTGTTGCAAGTGAGAAAAAATGCAAATAGTTCAGGGGTGGAACTCCAGACACCTCTGAACCCAGATGCTCAGGCATTGTCATTAGGATCCCGTCTCTTTCCATCCATGCTCCAATTCCCTTACAGGCTTTGTTCTCAAGCAAGGTCTCCCCAAATGGTCATAGGAACAGTTAGTAGTAGCTCTGGATATACAAACTACCAGTCTAGCAACCCTAGCAGAAAGAGAATGCCTCTTTCCCATAGTTCTAGCCAGAGTCTATTGGTTCTGATTAGCCTGATTTGGTTTACATATCTACTCCTGAACCAATCACTGTGACCAAAGGGAGGTATTTTCTTCGTGGCCACACCTACATGGTTTTCCCACCACTGAAAGTTGGGGGCGGAGGGCGGGGGGGAGTAGTCAACCTCACCTGAAACCCAAGTACAGAGAGGGGTCATTCTCCAAAGGAGAACTAAGATGTTAATGCCAGAAGAAAGGGAAGTATTAGGTGGACATGTAAAAAGCCAACTACAGAGTGTTAAGAATCACTTCTATGTGCAAAAAATATTAAAGGCAGAGAATGACTAATAATTATTTTTTTCAAAGGAACACACATATTATATGAGTACAAACCTTTAAATAACAGACTCTATGTGTATAAACTTCCTGCTATTTCCTCAAGGTTCAGCTGAGCGCAAATTTCAGGTGAACATGCATACACTTGAAAAAAACCACAGCTTTTAATTTATAAATGTTTACCCTGACATGTGACAGGAAAGCAATAACCATTTACAAGAATTTTATGCATTTCTAAGGAAGTTTTAACTTAATATTTTTTAAATTAAGCTAAAATGTGAAAAGCTAAATGTGACACTTATTTCAAACTACTATATGCTATTCTGCATAGTATTAAGAATTACTTGTGTTTTGGACCACTTATTTACTTAATAAAAATGTATTCAGCTGTAAGCATTTTTATACTTTATCAAAAACTTTAAAAAAATCTTAAGTGTAAATATGGCTAAACCAAATATGATAACACTGAAAAATGCTAATTGCAGTAAGACATTACTGGAATAATAAAGACCTCGAAATGGAGTCTACAGTAATGAAGTCGTTCTTGAAAGAGAATTCTTGAAAGAGAAGAATGTCTGAAACTGAAGAGGAAAAAAAAGGACTGATTAAGTAGACCTACCAAATATGCAAAATCAGTAAGCAGGAATCAATATGGAAAAGCATAACAGAGGAAATGTATTACAACTTTGAGTCTTGCAATGCGAGTACTAGGGAAAAGTATTAAACACATTGAGTAAAACCAATAATTTATTAACAACTATTAAGATTTGTAAGAATAGTATGTAAACAACAAAATAAGCTCAACTTTAAGTTTCCATAAAAGGGTGGAGAGTCAAGACTAAGTAATCAAAAAAAAAAAAAAAAAGACTAATCAATAATCTTATTAATTGCTGTATCTCTAAAGCCTCGAAGAGTACCTGACACATAGTGGATGTTCAATGTATTTTGTTCAATTAAAAAAAATGGCATATGTAATCATTCCATTCAGTTACTTCCATTAATTAAAGTGAACAATTTGGTGGATCATTTGGTGAATCCAATACAGCATTTACTTGAATGTGAATTTACAATCAAATATACCCAGTAAGATTCTGCCAGTCATATATTGGGGTATATAAGTTTTCAGTCCTGAAAAAGTAAAAAAAAAAAAATCATACCTACTATTTGAATTTTGTAGACTTGCATGGCTTCAACCAAGATTCTATCTTTATTGTTTAGAGAATACCAAGTTCTTAGTTGGGTTTCCCCTAAAGGCAAATCCTGAGACAAGGATTGAGTGCACATGGTTTATTTGAAATAGTGACCTTGACAGGGAAATGAGAACATAATACAGAAAAGGAAAGGCAGCTAATACACGGTGCATAAGCCAAATACCACAGTGGACACCGTAGGAAAGCTCTAGAATTATTCCAGTAAAGGGGTGAAGAGCCTCGTGTTTATCCCTCTATACCATGTTCACTGGGGTAAGGGCCATTACCTAAGGAATATTACTTTTCATGCATTTTCAGACCACCCAAGCATGTCAACAAAGTGAGTTTTGGTAACCCAAAGTTAGCCCCAATGAAGATGTAATAGCTTGACCTTAAAAATCAAGTTGGCATGCTTGGAAATACTAAAAGAATCTGGGAGGGTATGACTGGCACTCATAGTTCTGCTACAACAGGCAAGAAATGGCAATTGGTATGTGTAACTGAAGAGGCTCTAGAATAAAAAGAGAAGATATGAAAATAAAACTCTTCATAGCACCATGCTAACTAGCCTTTAAGGACACTATAGTATAGTAGCTACTACTGTCTATACTCAGTAAATCACTGCTGCTTGATGGAGGAATGGATTAATGATTTAGGACTGAGCTATCCAGGAAGAGATACACCACAACACTACACACAGCCATAGCAGCCCACTTGCAGTGAGCTCTCAATTTTATTTTTTAATGTTTACTTTTGACCACCTAGCTAAGAGGGGATGGCTTTGACGTAGGACTTTTTCTTCTAAGAGATAGTTATATACACTATTTTAGCCATAAAATATCAAAAATAAAAATAGATTAAACCCCAACAATTTCTCCTAATATAAACACAATTATAAAGTCAATTAAAAATCTAAAGTAAAAAAAGCATCTTGAAAGAAGTGTTGTCATTTAACTTCTTATTCTCTACACGTCCTAAATCTCCCTCATTCTTTCTCAAAATATAATGGCATTTCAAGACTAAATTTTTAACCCAGATTTCACATCTTATTACAGTCCTCCAGCTAAATTTTGCTGCTTTCAGAAATCTTTTGTATGTCAGTTCAATATGATTCAACTGGAGCTGAATTATCAATTTTGATGATAATGCATTTTTTTTGGGGGGGGGGTAAATTAAGCTAGAGACTCAGGAAATAATGTATTCTTTGTTTTCCAAAGGGGATCAGTCTGAGGTTTATTAAAGTTGATAATGAGTCTTTTAGAAAAAGCAGAAATCAATTCTGAGCAAGAAAGTTAAGGTAAGCAATATTATATGAAATTGAAACCAAAGATGACTCCATTTTTGTTAGTTTAATAAAGACCATACGTCAATTCAAATATGCTGTTGTCTCTCTTTTAATGAAGATAGCTTATATTGATTAATAAACTTTTGAATTGTCTGGATATATGAGAAGGTATAAAACTTACTCTCGTTTAGATTGATCAAGAGTTGCTTCATTAGATTTCAGAATGAAATTTCCCTTTAGGCTGTGAATCCAGTTTGATCAGGATAATGACATACTAACCTTAAGCAAGTGCCATTTATCAAGGAAACACAAGTATTTACTAGGAAAGTTTTAAAAAATTAAAGATTTAAAACCCTAACATAAACTGAATGATAATATTTTTCATCATCTCCAAATTACAAATTTCTACATAATGGCCATGCAGTAAAACAACATTATATTTGATATACTCATTACAGTATGACCATATTCCTAAACATCCCTGAAGATTCATTCTTAATGATTAATTGAACTTGCACTCTTTAAAATGTTTTACTCTGCTTAAATTTCAACTTTAATTTCTTCTCCCTGAAACCAAAGAATCTCACCACACCACCACCAAGTTTTAAAGCATAGTTGGCCTTACATCCATAAATGATCAGATAAGAAAAGAAATACTATTAGAAAAATCATAGTGATGCAATCCTAAAGTATAATTATCTCATCAAATAAATAAATAGAAAAGGCTCCATATTTTTCCAGAGAAGGCCCATATTCAAAAAACATCCTGCAAACAAATAAGGTTACAATTAACCTATTTTTCTTAAGGGATCCCAATATACCCAAAAGCAATTTGATCATCTGATAGTTCAATACGCAAAAGCCTAGAACTGGATTGTTAGCAGCTACAAGTAATAGTAGAATCTAATTCAATAGCTCAATAGAAGCTAGGACCAGTAATCTGGCTCTAAACTTTCAGGTAAATAGGTTTTGGTGATTTTACAAAGAACCTCAAGGGTCCATTAAAATGAGAAATCTTTCTACGGTTACAATGCCAGTTACTGTCTTTATAAAAGTATTCAGAGAATGTTGGTAAAATGATTTCATAGGACACTGGTGAGTTCATCACAACTGCACCATAATCTTTAAATACACCACCCCTTTCAAGCTTCTTTTGTTAATCTACTCTATTATTAGAGTCCCCCGCTTTAACTAGGCTCCCTTTCTCCAGCCCCTCACTCAGAAGGACCATACTATAGTACTGGCTTTTAGTTCTTATGGTCACTAGTGGTTTTGACAAGCAGGAATCTAAAGCCTAATCAGCCTCTGAGTGAACCAATAAAATTGATTTATTGAATTTATAAAACCAAAGATTTCAGCCAAGATCAATGTGTCCCCACCAAGGTGAATTGTTCCATAGATGCTACTGGAAACAGTCTTGAACTGTGGCCAAAAGATATGTATTATAAATCAGAACAGAATCACTAACATCAACTTTCTTATTTTCAACAATAGAAAAATAGGCCCAAGATTAAAGTTGTATAATTTTTAGTTCTTCAAAATGAATTATTAAAATACATGCTATTACCTATATGTGACCTTAACTGTTCTCAACTCCAACCAGGCTGGGAAATAGAAACTAAGGCTGCCTCAGTCACATTTTAGACATACCTGATCAGATTCTCCAGGAGTAATACTCACTGACAGAACTGTAGGCTGTGGCTAACTTGTTGTCACATCATGTCATCTACTTCTGTTCCTCTATCTAGTATTTCATTCATATTAACATTGCTGAACACCACATATTTTCTAGGCACTGTACTACATACTTTCACATACCGTTTCATATACATTAAGATTTAGAGATGGATTGACATTTTAATATTTAACAACTTTGATATGATTCATATTCCTAACAACATGAACAAAATGTTGTAATATTAATAGGAATATAGCATAACTTACAAGGTAACTCATTTAGCTCAATATTGACAGCGTGGTCAGTCAGACTTCAAATAATAAAAAATTATTGGATTATTTCTTTAACAATTCAAGCTAAAGCTCCCGGCGTGAATTTAATAATCCATGCTAAAATTGCACTACAAGTAGGAAATTCCATTTAAAGAATAATCGTCATAATTACATTTCCTGAATTTTTCTAATATTTCCAGTATTTCTTCAACTATCTGAGCTTTAAATATTGATTTCCCAAACTTATCAAATATGACAGAACAAGTCAATATTGAATATCAAGCTAAAACACCACTGGGGGATGATTTTCGTTTACACTTATTTCCCTTAACTTTCTGAATGCCTCTGGGCATAATTGAAAGACCCTGTTTCTTTTCCTGTACCATGTGTTAAAGTTTAAGTGCGTTACATAATTGAATTGATTAACAATTTTTAGAAGATTAATTAGCATCCCAACAGAAATTTAACATAACTTTTCATTAATATCTTAATCTTGATAGTACCAATTTTCCTCTCAGAACACTATGAATTCCCAGAGATGGCTTCTAAATACGGATCCTCTATTTACTTAATGGAGATTTGCACCACTGAGAGTAGCTCTGTGGGGTGCTGGGGAACTCAGAGGAAGATGTGAAATGGGCTGTTTACGAATAAGAATGCAAAGTAGGCCCTCTCAGCCTTGCAGGTTTCAAGCACTATATATCCCTTATCCTGATTGCAACTTCAGCAGAGTGGAGTGGTTTGTTTGTTGAAATAATGAACAGTAGATGGCATTCATTTTAGTGGAAAGTTTTAATTTGTGATTCCCTGAGGCTGTGTGAAATAAAACACCCTCATTTATTCCCATAAATGAAGCCAACTTGTTTCTGGAATTTCTTCTGATAGACCATCTAAGAACACTAATTTGACATATTAGTCTGTGAAATAAAATATTTAATGAATGCACTTTTGTAGTGAAGAGCAGTACTTCTATGAAGATTATTTTTATTTCTGAAGTATGTTCTTATCTGATTAAGTTTTTGCTTTTAAAAACGAATGCTAAAATATATCATGATGTTTAAGCTTGCCTCAGAAGCTCAAAAAATAAAAATCTGCCTATTCTGTTTGATTCTACATCTGTTTTATTTATTTATTTTTTTT
Organism: Phoca vitulina; assembly: GCF_004348235.1. NCBI lineage: Eukaryota > Metazoa > Chordata > Mammalia > Carnivora > Phocidae > Phoca > Phoca vitulina. The sequence goes on from NW_022589714.1 coordinate 1,807,464, forward strand.
TTTAAGTAAGCTCTATGTCCAACATAGGGCTTGAACTCAGGACCCTGAGATCAAGAGTCTCATGCTCTACCGACTGAGTCAGTCAAGCACCCCTGATTTTATATCTATTTTAGTTAAAATATCAGTTATTTCTGAAAGCAATCATTAGCATCACAGTAATATTTCAATTTCAATAAGCAATTTAAATGCATTAAATAGTAATGAGTATTTGGAAAGAAGAGGAACTAAAGTTTATCCTTGCAAAATCTAGAAAGTGAAATATCTTAAAAATGAATAATTTTAAGATTGGAGAAAGATTTAAATTGACCAGGAAAACAAAGCATTTTCAAAACTCTCAAATACTTAAGAAATCTCCATGATAAATAATTGAAACGATACTTGTATATCAATTTAGCCGTTTACTAAATCTTCTCTCGATGATACTATAAAAAATATGTGATTAAATCATTCCTTATACCTGAAATAAATTAAACAGTATTTACTTAGAATTAAAGATACTCATTTACATTTTAGAAAATTTTTAAATGTCTACTACATTTCAGGTGTTGTTCTAAATCCTGAGACAGTGGTGAGCACAATGCTTATAATCCCTGTCCCAAGTGGAACTAACATCCAGTGAGCAGGAATGGGGAGGGGTGGGAGGACAGAAAATAAACAAGGAGGCAAATAATTAAATAAGATGATGTCAGATAGGTAAAGGGCTGGAAATGAAACTGAGTAATGGATAGAAAGTGAAGGGGTATGTTGCTGAAGGGAGGCTAACATCACTACCTCTGGGATGGTGACTGAGTTGAGACATTGTGGGAAATTTGGGAAATTGCAAATCCAAGTTGAGAACAGCTTACCTGTAGACTAGTATGTAGGAATAGAAACCTAACACACAAAAAACAGACCTTCTCCTAATATTTGTGGGTCCAGGGCAAGAATACAAATAAAGGCTCACATACTACATGTCTAAATATTTATAAGTTCTAACTCAAGACAACAAGCTGGTAAAGGAAATATATTCCATCCTCCTACTTTGATATTACCTTCACTAGAATGTGGTAATATGAGCAAAGCCTGTGTTCAGCTCCTGACCTAGACCCCTCTTCTCCTATTTTGGACTCAAGTCCATACTGCAAGGAATCTTACACACCCACATGTGGACACCTCATGTTTAACTTCCTGGAAGTATTGAGCACTGAAACATCCTTTTATCTTAGTTCCCACAACATCATAATTTTTAGTTTTCCACAGATTTCTTTAACAATTCCTCTGCATCCACCCACGCCTTAAATATTTTATTCCTTAAGGCTCTGTTTTAAGTCCTATTCTTTCTCACTTGACACATCTTCCCTAGGTGACCTTATTCATTTCCATGACTTAAATTATTGTCAGCAGGCCAGGATCTGTTTCCCTAGTGCCATGTTTTTCCCTAAAACTGTCTGATAATTCCACTTAGAAGTCTCTCAGGTACCTCTAGCTCAATATGTCTAAAACTGATTTCTTTATTCTTTTCTCCCCCAACCTTGTCCTAGTCTTCTCTGCTTCTGTAAATAGCATCCTTCCTATCCAAGTTGTACAAGTGAAAAGTTTGGGAATCATTCTTTATTTTGCTCTTTTCTTTCCCTCTTTCCTCCACATCCAGTCAATCACTAATTCCACCAATTCCATTTCCTCAGTATCTCTCAAATCTATCCATTTATCTATAACTCTTATGGCCACTATCTATACTGTTCAAACTACTTATTTCTTGCTTTAACTACTTTAACAGCCTCTTAGTGCTTCTTCAAATTTTTCATGTAGAGAATAACACTGTAAGATACTCTGAGATGAACTGTGAAGAATTTGGAGGTATCTATTTGGGGCATAATAAAAGAATGTAATTGCTTTTCTCATACTATGTAATTTTAAAAAATAAACAAAACATTAGAGATGATGTTAAGCATTGAATTTATATAAATATCAAATATTTTTCAAAATTTTAATAGGAATTTTTAATATATTTTTCTTCATAAATTTCACTTTTTAATGTAAGATTTTCTGCTTAAAATGCCCACTATCAATTCCTGATCAAGACCTTTAAGGATGTCCCTTTCAAACTCTTGATAGTCATCATCAAAGAGAAACTTTATTCTCTTTGATGAAAAGAAATGAAAAAAATGTTTAAATATTTTTAGAACCATTTTAAAATTTGCAACAGTTGAAATCATATTTAAGACTCTAACAGCTCTTCCTCTTCTTTAAATGCAAATGTAATGTTCAAATTTCTTGTGATAATATGAATGAATTTTGAAACCAGTTGAACTTTTTCTTATCAAATATTCAAAAACAACAGAGATTCTATCTGTAGGACATAAAGGCACCATCAAGGCAGTTGCCTTGCAGCCAGCTTAGCTGAGGGAGTAAAAACTAAAACATTAGTTAGCTACAAACAGAAATGTCCATTATATGTAATGTCGAGAATGCTTTGGAACTATACCCGCCTCTACTCCCCCCGCGCCTTCACAGGCCTAACTTTACCATCCACATTATGGGCATCTGAAACACAAACCCCTTCAGCAGCCCCATGGGCTGCAAAAGACCTAGGATAAAGATGTGGGGAGTAGCAAATATGGAATAAATTCAAATATTTGAGAAATACATGAATTTGGGGAGCTGCTCTCCAGCTGTGTCACTGAATTGCTAAGGAGTTGGCTATCCTTCATGTATTGCAGTTTTGAATATTTGAACAGAAAACTATTTCTGAACTTCCTGGAAAGAATAATATTTGATCAGGTTGGGCTAGTTTGGTTCTAGAACAGGCAGTAAAGATAATACTTTCTAGATACACAGCTCAACCAGAATAGACATATGAATAATGAACATTTGTTGGTTGCCAACCAAACAAACATTCCCTGCTTTGCTCCTCCTAGGAGTCTTCAGATTTTTCTTCTGGTTGGGAGTTCCTCCTTCTCAAAGCCCATGATTCCTGGAGTCCTCAGTCTAAGTTATACAAGATATTTTCAACCTCAAACCTCCTGTCTCCTATTGCTCACTCAAGGTACAGTTGCCAAGGGCTTTTTGAAAATGGAAGTTCCTTGCTCTTCTGAAATAGCTACCAAAAGAGACACTCTCTGTCATTGTACTGGAGAGTGTGTATGTCACATGAAAAGCGAAACTGCTAGAGCCTACATTCTCAATGGGGGTGAAAATTGGGGAGAGAAAAAAAAATCTTACTTTTTTATGTATAAAGCACAAAACAGGCATAAAGTCCATAAACAGATATGTACCATATCTGTGGTATTAAAACTGGGGGGGGGGGGCGTTGAGAAAAAAAATCTTAAAAGGCTCTTAGGGAAGCAATAAAGAAAAAAGGGTTGAGAAACACTGTTCTAGAGCAATGGCAAATACCACAAAAGGCAGAAGACAATAATGGAAACTAAATTATTGATACCATTAAGTTTATGAATCAGTTTCTGACACCTAAAATCTGTCCTAGCTCTTGACTTTCCACTTAACTAGGCAAATAAATTCCTTTTAATGTTTAAGCCATTATGTGTTGAGCTCCTGTTATTCATAACAAACGTCATATTAACTGACAAAATATGGAACTCGTTATCTGATGTATTATACATGCCGATGCAACAGAATATTAAAGTGTAACTATTTTAGTCTGTTTCTGCTAAGTCTCCATGAAAATAGGTGCCAGATATCCTCATATCCAAAATGAGCCAAGTAAGATGAGATCCCACTTAAAACATTCAAAGAGATAGTGGGAAATTGGTATCAAAACTCTTGGTCCTCATCCCATGGATAGTGCAGAAGAGTTAAAATTGAAGACAGGGTTGAAGGTTAAAGAGTAGTTATTAGGACACTGACACGAGGGTGGTTGGTGGAGAGTGCTCAAATTGGGAGGGACTTCACGAAGACTCTTTAAAAGCCTTGTTTGTATCTCTGGAAATTTGTGTAGACACAACAGACTGGTAACCAAAGTTTAAATTGTGAGGTTCAACCTTCCATTCTTAACTCATTAAAGTTAAAGAAGTTAAAGGGAATACAAAGTAAAAGTTAAGGTGAATTAAGATAAGTTCAGCCCCCTTCCCTCATTTCTCTGGATTCAAACTGAATTACTTAGGAATCTTTGATTGCAAGTGACAAAAATACAACTTGACTCAGCTTAAATGAAAACTGGGAATTGACATAATCAAATCACAGGAGGTGAACTGGACTTTGGGGATGACTGCATCCAGACATGAATAATGCTGGGACTTTATCACGAGCTAGTGAAAAGGTTCCAGGCAGACCTCCCTGCCCCCCCCCCCAAAAAGGCAGTCTGCAAGCACATTGGAGAACTGACTTTAGTATCAGTCTCATAAGTCCAAATCAATGGATAAAATATAGAAGCAGAAATATTGGAGATTTCAAAATCATGTAGGAAGTTCACTTTGAAATGCATCCAACAAAAAAATGATAGAAGTATGTGTGCATGGGTAAATAGATGGACAAATATAGAATAAAGCAAGTATAGTAAAATGTTAATGTTAGAATCTTCATGGTAAGTATATAGGAGTTCACTGGAAAATTCTTTCAACTTTTCTGTGTTTGATTTTTTTCCTAACAATATGTTGGGGGCGGGGAGAGGAAGTCAAACAGAATAGCATCATGGCTGTAAGGATTAGTCTCTTGTCAGCAGGATATTAGTTCTAAACTGAAGGTACAGAAAACAGACCTTACACTCCAGGCAAAGGGAGAACTAGCAAAAGCTATTCATTTAACCAGAACATGGAACAAACATTTCTTGAGCTTCCACTTGGTAGACCCACTGAATTAAGATCAAGGTGTTAACAGAGTAATGACCTGCAGAGTGATAGCATGAGGTAAGAGGTGACTATCTTAATTTGAGAAATCCAGAAATGACAGGTGAAAATGACAGTTATCCTATTGACTTAATCTGCTTCTGTTTAGTTATTAGTGCACTAAACATCATTTTAAATGTTGAAATAAAGCCCTGATTTCGCACTTGGACAAATGAGTAGATGGAGGGTATCCTTCACAGAGATAGAAAATGCACACGGAAAAACATTTGTAGTGGCTAACATTTGCATTTGCTTTTGGAATCTTGAGTTTAGGTGCTCAAGTTACACCTAAATAGAGATGTTCAATAGGCTGGGAATTCAGGTAATATTTGAGCATTGGGAGATTGGGAGTCATCATAAAAGTGGTCTAGGTATTCAAGACACTGTGTATCATCCAGGGTGTATATGGAGAAGAAATTCTTTCATTCTTTTTATAGCCATTCACCAAACTATGATTATTACCAGAACTACAAAAAAATGACAGATGTTTTTCAGTTCAAAACTTAATTTCCAAATCCAATGACCCATTTGCTATCCCAAATGTGTTTAACCTACTTCTGTACAGCATTTATTGGGTTGGCTACTCTTTAATTGGAAAGCTCTCCTCCAGTGATATTCCCATCACCATTCCTCTCACTTCCCCCTGACTGTTCCTTTTCTGTCTCTTACCCTACTGAGTCTTAGAATTTGACATTTATAGGGTTTCATCTTTGGTCCTTAAGCCTTCATTTCTAACTCCAATTTCCCCAGTTAGGCTTTAGGTCAAATCGACTAAATAAAGTTTAAAGGCTAGTTTAAACTAAAAATTGTATTGATAGCACAACACAGGCAACACTATTCACCTTGGAGCTACACTGACCTAGCTTCTACTAGCCTGTGAGGTTCATAATCTTTTTCATCTCTCTGAGCTTATTTTCTCATGTCCTTAAAATGGTAGCCAACATATTTAATTTGCAAGGATATTGATGATTAAATTATAAACGTAAAGCACCTGAGTGCTCCGCACTCTATAAGTACAATTAATACAACCCACAACTTCAGATGAATACAAGTTATGCCAAGTTATAAATATCTACCTTACCTAATAATAACTTCTGTTCGTGTGCACTCAGCCTACACAGTGTTACTCAGGTTACATGCGTTGGCTCGCTCTGTATTATTCTCTTTAGAATCTCTCATAGCATCAGGGACTGGCTCAAAGTAACAGTAGCAACTGCTTACTTCCATACACCGCATTGAGGGAAACACATTTCCCAAGGCTTCTTAAATAGTTCAGTTTAGCTTAGAGGTTAAACTAAAAAGCTTCGTCACAAAAACTTAGTCCAACACTAACCCATCCGTCCGCAGGTCTCTGAGACAAAAGGGAGCGGAGCCCTAACACAGTTTACCAGAGTTGAAACCTTAGTTTTTATCTTTCCCGCTGGTCTCTGAACGACCAACCGCATTAATATTCCGTCGTACTCCGCGCCACTTCCGTTCGCGCATTTTAATTACGTCAGCGCATCAGCTCTCGCGGTATCACCCGATGCTGAGGCCCTTTAATAAAGATCTCGCGAAATTTGTTCTGCAGTTCCAAGCCCGCCACTCACTCTCACCCACCCCACCCCCAATCTGTCCTTCCTTTCCCTGTCTCAGTCACAAAATTCTCCCCTCCCCTTTCTTGAGCTCACAGCCCTCCTCCAATTTCCGATTTCAGGCCGGAACCGGAAGTTCAGTGGGCGGGGCCCGGCGGCGGAAAACGCAGCGGAGCCGGAGCCGGGACTCGGCTGTGGCCACTGTCCGTGTACCCGCCACGGATAGCCGTGGCTTCAGTCTGAAGGTCGGTCCGGAGGCGGGTGGGCGCGGGGCTCCCCCGGAGTGTCCGGGTGGCAGCCTCCCCGGGCCCCCCGGGCTTCGCGAGGGATCATGTCTACAGCCTCCGCTGCTTCCTCCTCTTCTTCGTCTTCGGCTGGTGAGATGATCGAAGCCCCCTCCCAAGTCCTCAACTTTGAAGAGATCGACTACAAGGAGATCGAGGTGGAAGAGGTGAGTGAGGCCCGGCACGGGGGCACGGGAACCGGCCTTTGCGTGGTCCCGACTCTTAAGGTGCCTCCCCCGGCCCGTCTGATTCTCTGGGCCCCGTTGGGTCCACCCGGGAGTCCCCACACAGGCTGAGTATAGAGGAGATTTTGCCTTCAGATGCTCTGGGAAAGCTTACTTTTTCCTCGCTTCGGCACTTTTGTGTTTGGTCCGGTGCCTGGAGTTCGATCATCTGAAACAGCAGGATGAACTGGTGAGATGGTGTGGTCCACCAGTTCTTAAATATATGTATGTGGTAAATTCATCGAAGACCATGGTCGTTTTGGAGTTGCAGTTCACTGAGATTTGGTGTTCTTAAGGGGCAGCGATTGTATTATGTTCGACTTATAGCTCAGTGCCTGGTACGTAATGTGTGTTCAATAAATGCTTGATAAATAAATATATCATCATGTCTAAATAAAGTGTTTCCCCAACTACCGAATGGTTCTGTTTCGCCGATTCTATAGAGCAGTAGTCATAATATTAAATGGTCTGCCTTCACTTGGACTAATTTGGATAAATTTTACCATTAGTAATGTAAACTACGATGAAAAAATGTTTCAAGGTAGCATATTCCGAAGAGATAATGATTTCGGTGACAACCACAATATAACACCAAACCAGAAATCGCTGTTAGAAAATCCAAATCATTTTTTATTCTGTATTAAGTTATCTTAGAGAAAGATAGTAATGTGCTTTTAACATGTTGTTTGTTTTCAAATATACAGAGTAGATTGGTTCTAAGGACCACAAAATTTAGAAAAGTAAAAACTATATATATTTTAAAGATACACTTTAGAAAGTGTTAAAGCTTTAGTTGAACATAGTATCAGTTACCATTTATTCTTCATTTTTAAAATTTATTAAATACTTTGCAGTATATATGCCATAAAGAATACTGTGTATCCTATGTTATAGACTTTCAACGAGTTATCTCTACTTTAAAAATCCAAAATTATTTTTAGGCAGTGGCAAGCTAAAGTGGTGAGATAATTATCATTCAACAAATAATTTTTTTTTTCTATGCATGTTTTGGAAGAAAATGGATTCCTTAATCATATCTTTTTATGGCATAAAGTAATCATTGAGAACAGCCTCATTTTACAAGGTAGCATAAACAAGGCCTTTGGAGTTAGAAGGTTCAATATATCAGGTATACTACTTATTAGCAGTGTGATTTGAAGCAAGTTTCCTAACTAATCCCTTTGAGCATTATAGCTTTATTCCTTAACTATAAAACAGGGATAATAATTTCTATTTAATTTTATCTGTATACTTCCTTATTAGGCAATAAAATCAAAACACCCAACATGGTACCTGACACTTACTACTAGAAAACTGAGTTCCAGAGAGGAACAGTGACCCTCTTTAAGGTCACATGGCTAAAAGAAGGACCCATATTTTGGAAAGAGGAGGGAATTTATTTGTGTGTATGGGGTGTGTGTTTTCTATTGAGGCTATGATAAATTCCTTTTTCAGAAGTGGATAGTTGATCCACTTTCATGGCTAACTTTCTTTTTTAAGAAAAATTCAATGAGTCAGTATAAAAGAATTGCAGTTTTTAAATAAGCATTTACGTCTACTCTGTGGCAAACTGCTGTACTTGTAGACTACAAATTGTTATATAATAATAACTTGTACTACTAAATGCTTTCACAGACTTACATCATTTGATTCTTACAACCTTCATTTTCTCACACTACTTTCTAAAGCATTTTACATTATTGCCTTTTGGAAGAATGGAAGTTACTGAGGGGACATTCATCATTTTACTGCTCTTTGCGGAAAGCTATTTAACTTCTGATGAAGTTTTATGTTTCTAAAGATTTTTCTTTCAGTTTAGATATTGTTTCAACCTTTCTTTATGAGTATACTTAGGACATTCCTGAGGAGTAAATTTTTGTTTTCAGATGAAAATTTCTAAAATTAGCTGGTTATTTAGTTTAGTTTTCATTTTTTAATACCCCATTTATTTTCACTTTAAAGATTGAATTTGGACCTTTCTAATGTTGAAAACATTACATAATTCCCATTACATTTACTTGCACACATTAAAACAGTGTTATATAATCCAGAGTACTATAGGCATTCAGTTAATAACTATTTCTCAACTTAGATTTTGCTTCTAGATTAAAATCAAAAATAAGAGAACAAAGAAAATGACCAGAAACAGAAAGTATTTTACATTGCTTTTAGTATTTTAAATAGTACAAATACATTGTCTATAAATAAAATTATATTCTGTATTTCTTAAATGACAATGTAATTGAAGCAGCATTATGTTGATTCAGTTAGAAACTGTGTAAGAAAAATACTCCAACCACAGACCAAATATGCAGTCATTTAGTAGATATTTTAGTGCATATTTTTAAGGCATCAGCTGATTGTAATCCTTACATTCCTAATCTTATGACTCAGTAATACCAGGGCTGCACTTCCTAAATTCAGTTCTGATATCAAATTATGTGAGGTCTCAGCCTCAGAAACCAGAGACCTCAAATTATGTGAGGTCTCAGCCTCAGAAACCTTAAAAACTTTTTTTTTAAGCCACCTAGTTTTTACCATTCTGGAAGAGAATGTTAGAATAAATTGTGAGGTATGTACATTGAAGACTAGGTTGCAAAAAATGGTAAAGGCAGTGCGGTGTGGTAAAAAGTGTATTGGGCTGGGTATTTTAAAAAATTGAATGCCATACTGATTCTACCATAATATATTTCTGTAGCCTTGAGCAGGTAACCTAGTTTTTCTGGGTGTCTGACTTCTCATGTGAAATGAAGGATTAAACATGATCATTTAAGGTCTCTTCCAGTTCTAAAATGAAAACACATTCATTATTTCCAGTATTTTTGCTCTGTTTCCACAGTAAGCTCTACATGATCTCTTGTGGAATGTAGTTGGTGACCAACCAACCCTGGTTAGGCAGGACAAATATCCCCATTTTACAGATATTGACAAATGGTCATAGAGTTTGATTTACTAGAAACCTCATGTCTAAGTAAATGGTAGAGCTGGGAATCGAATTTGAGATTTCTCACTCATGAGTTAGTTGCTCTTTCTTCTAGATATACAGTGTTGCTTTACTTCTTTTTGAAGCGCTCTGACCAAACCTTATTCTGGGAATGGAGAAACAAAATACTGATTTTCTTTACAGTGGTTGGTCCTACACATTTAATGAGCATTCTCTTCTGTGTAGAATACAGCTAAGATACTGTGGAAGATGAATAGAAGAATGCTAGGATTCTCTTGAAATTTTTGACTTATTGTGAGACTAGAATAAACACAGAACAGTTAATAATTAACATTTTCAGAACCATGAATTTAAAACTGTGGCTATAGATAACTGTGCATTGAAGCCATAATTTGAAAGTAGGGTTAATCACAGAAGACTTCATTGAATGGAAAGTAGTTTGAAACCAGATTTTGAATAAGGTAAGCATCATAGATTGGTAAAGGCACAAAGGTGAATTGTCTTTGCACTTGTTCCTCTGCCTAGAATGCTCTTCCCCCAAGAACTTCACATGGCTGGCTCCTCTCACCAAGTCCCACCTCAAATGTTTATTCCTTAGGGAAACTTGCCCTGAGTAACCTAGATCTTCGTCAGTTCTGTTATCCTTTGTGGCACTTAACCAGTAAGCAAAATTGTGTATCCCCCAGCAAAATGTAAGGTGCCTTATTCACACTTGTAAACACCAATGTGTAGAGAACCTAGTTTTTCTATAAATATTTGTTGAATGAGTAGTTGAAGTTATCACTGCATAATCATGTGGATTTAGTGCTCATCCAGTTCTTTTATACTGCATGTGATAAAACCAGAGGTTACAGTAAGTATGTGATTTGGCTAAGGCAGCATTTAAACTAGAAATCTGATTCTCTATCCAAATGTTGATTCCGTTATACTCCATTATACCTAGCAAATAAGTTTGTTTAGCAGGGGTTTTAAAAATGCTGTAAAGGGTAGATGCTATAAGTAAACCATGTATTAGTGTGCTTTCACTAAAATCCTAAAAAGACCCTCTTTGGCGTGGCTGCTTTTTAAAAGGGAGACCTACAGTGCTGACATAAAGTATAATATGAGCAAGGCACATATAATCAGTACAGTATTTATATGTTGTTAAGCTTCATTATAGAGACCCAAACGTTTTGTTTTAAAGGGAAGTGTAGAAAGAACTTTGGCAACGATGTATATTTTGTAGTTTTAGAAGTATATGGGCAACTGATAATGGAGAAAAACCTTGTTTATAGTGGCGTGAAAAAACTGAGTCTATAAATGTGTTAGTATTTAATTGTGGATATCCAGAATTATTAATAAACTCTTCCATATGAAACTTAATGATCATTGGTTTCATTAGAAATCTGAAATTGTTAGCAGTGAAGAGAGAAGCACACGATAACTTATATTGTGTGTGTGTGGCTTAAAAGATGACATGGGCATATTATTTGAAAGAAAGGCCTACTAACTGGGTCAGATGTCTATGGCAGGTTTTAAAAGACTGCGTGAAAATTCAAAAGTAAGTTTGAATAATCAAAGCTTTACTTTTATGTTATCAACCCTGTCTTGTCAGCAGATGGGAGTTCTGCTCTGCCACAGTTTATTAATAGATATTGAAGTTCTAAGTTCTGAAATAGTTGGAGGCTCTAAGTTCTAATGAATAAACGTAAGATCTATGCTTGTTCTGTCATGTTCCATATTTCTAGCCAGAGCAGTGGCAGCATAGCCAGGGTCCATTCACATAGTCCACCAAGCAGGGCCAAATCAAAGTGACAACTATAGTCACTGAACTAAAAATAACATGAATTGGGGACAATTAAGAAGAATTACTTCATAGTAAATTAAGAGCATATGGGCATCCTTTTCCATTTTGTATAACTTAGGTGGGTTTTTTGTTCATTTGTTTTTATTTTTTAAAGATTTATTTATTTGAGAGAGCGAGAATGAGAGAGAGAGACAGAGTACATGAGAGGGGGGAGGGTTAGAGGGAGAAGCAGGCTCCTCGCGAGCAGGGAGCCTGATGCGTGGCTCGATCCAGGGACTCCAGGATCATGACCTGAGCCGAAGGCAGTCGCTCAACCAACTGAGCCACCCAGGCGCTCTGTTCATTTGTTTTTAATAACATGACTTGGATGAAGGAATAGTCTTCCATCCTAAAGAAATTAGTTATTAAAGGAGTTGCTTTCTTTAAACACACACACAGAATGAATTCTGATTTTGATATTTATGTTTTTTAATATTAATTGCATGGAAATATTCACACTTTCTCTCATATTCTTCTGTTCTATTTTTTACTTAAAAATTACATTTAAATCTGCTTTACTATATGAAACTAAAGTTTTGGACCCAGAACCTAGAAGACTACACCACAGGGGGAAAGATGCATATCATAAGAGAATTAATCTAACAACATTTTAATTTAGAAAACATTCATAAATTTAGGAGGAAATATTTCTAAATTAACTTCCCTTTTAAAACCAAAGTCCTCTTTGCATTCCTCTGTTCTATTTTTACAGATGAGGGATTGTGAAAAATATCTAATATTTATTTCTGGGTTTGCCGTTTTGTATGGATGTGTGTGATGGGGGAGATAACTTGTAATTTGGATGTGTGCCCTTTTTTACACACTTGCTGAAAATTGGTCTTTGGGGAAAGCAGTCATTCAAAATAATTGTTAATGATAATGTGTTAAAGAAACTTATGTTATTTGGATATGAATGCAATCCAAAAAGCATATTTGATTTGTCAACTTGAATTAGAAATTTGGTAGTAAGTAAAAAGTGACTTCCTTTCCTTGTTTTGTAATTTGAATATTAGGTTTTTCATTGTTTACCTCAGTTGCCAATGTGTATCAATTTGACATCTGTGCCACTCATTTATACTGACCTACTGTATGTCAAGAAGAACATTGGGTTGCTCACAAGAATTCCCCTTTTCCTTTCTTCATGCCCAAGATGGCCTCTTAGTGCTCTGGACAACTTTCATAGATAATATCAACTGGTCTCTGATGGCTTCCACCAGAGTATTTTGTTTCACTGTTAATTATGTTTTTAATATAACCTAAAGTTGTTCTCAAACCAGAATCACTTGAAGAGCTTATTAAAACACAGATTGCTGGACCCTACCCTCAGACTCAGCACTTCTGGGTTGGAACCTTAGAATTTATATTTCTCACAAATACCCAAGTGATGCTGATGCTTTTGATCCAGAGACCACACTTTGAGAGCCATTGAAGTAATGCTTTTGCTGTTTTCGCATTTGCTTTCTTTTTAGAAGTCTTCCCTTGGCTTCTTGTGACACTCTTCTGGTTTGCCTGCTACATTATTGACTGTTCCTTCCCAGTTTTTGCTGGTTCTATCTCCTCTGTGTTCTAGATGTTGAAGTTCTTCAGAACTCAGTTCCGAGGCCCCATTATTTAGATACTATTTTTTGGTAATCTGACCCAGTTGATTGACTAGAAATAACCAACTAAATGCTGTTATTTAGTTGCTAAATGTGTTATCTTAAAAAAAAAAAATCTGCTTGCTCCATTCTTTGTTTTTCTTCATTAAGCTGTTGCCTAATCTAGACATTATCCTTGATTCATCCCTTCTCTCCACCCATCTTGCTTTGTGCAGACCATCAGCAAGCTCTTTGTTTTTTTTCTTTTTAATTTGAGACAGAGAGAGAGAAAGAAGCGTAAGTGGGGAAGGAGGAGCAGAGGGAGAGGGAGAAGCAAACTCTCCACTGAGCAAGGAGCCTGATGAGGGGCTCAATCCCAGGACCCTGAGATCATGACCTGAGCTGAAGGCAGGCGCTTAACCACCTGAGCTCCCCACTCACGTGCTCACGAGCTCATTTAACCCTAACTATCAAACATATCCCAGATCCGCCCATTTTTCTGCACTACCATCAGTCTTGTCCTCACAGCTACTCTCTCTGGCTTAAGCTGCGATAATAGCCTCCTATCTAGTCTCTCGATATATTCTAGCTTCCCTACAATCCATTTTTCATGTAAGAGCTAGAATGATTTTTTTAATAAAAATCATATCACATCTTTCCTTCTTAAATTCCTCCTGTTGCTTCCCATTGCACTTAGACTGAAATCCAAACTCCTTTTTGTGATGCAGAGAGCCATTCAGGATCCAGACTGTGCCTGTCTCTCCAGCCTTATCTTGCATCACTCTTCCCTTCTCCCACTATGCACTGCCCACACCAAACCCTCCAAGTGTTTCTCTAGGTCATCACTAAAATGTTACCTTTCTCAGTGCAGCTTTACAGGACTACCCTGTTTAAAATTGGCAGGGTGGGTAGTGCATACATGTGTGTACACACAAGATTTTTCTCCTTTTCTTCTTAGCACACTTGTTATTTACTAAAATATATGTGTTTTCTTGTATATCTTGCTTCCTCTTTGTTTGTCTCTCTCCACAAGAATATAAGCAGTAGGAACAAGGATTATGGTTTATTTCGTTCACTTCTGTATCTTGAGTGTCTAGGATACCACCTAGTCTATAGATGGAGTTCAAATATTGTTGAATAGGGAGTCAGGGATTATTTCCACCCCTCCTTAGGGCCTTCACATTACTTGTTTCTTCTTCTTTGATTGGTTCCTTGTATCATTCAGATATCAAGTTAGTAACCTCCTCAGATGGCCTTGCATACTGTCCATCCCAAAGTTTCCACTAGTCTCTTTGTCCTATCATCCTCATTTTTTGTTTTCTACATGGCATTTTTTTGCAATCTGATATTTTTCTCATTCATCTTTTTGTCTATTGACTGTCTTCCCCCCCCCCCCACCTCCCTTCATTAAAAGCACATTCCATGTAGATCAGAGCCTTTGTCTTATTTATTGCTGTATCTCTGGTATCCTAAATCATAGCTGGATATAGTAGACATTCAAAAACTACTGGTGTAAGGAGTAAACAAATGAAGTTCATTATTCTCTTGGCATGAACCTCACCATTACCCATTTTGAAAGGAGAACTTACCTATTTCTCTCTTGTTTACTGACTAGGCCTTCCCCCTTGGCTTTCATTGATTCTCCAAAACTCAGCTGAGCTCTGCATTTAGCTCCCGGTGTTTGAGTTATCTACCATCCCACAGCCTGTGATGATAGGTTCCAACAGTTTGCTCTACAATAGCCTCCTTCCAACAGTTCAGAAAACTCTAATTTTCAGTTGCCTCACTTCTCTCTTGGCAAGAGTTTTTTGTATCATTTCCATGTTCTCTTGGGGCTGAGAGAACCTGAGTAGGGCCTCCCTTTGTCTGTCTGCCTTGCATTCTCAATCATCTGTAGCTTCCCTTGTTAGCTAAGCTGCATGAGGCTGCCCTCTCTTAGGGATCTCTTTGAGAAGTGGGAGGGATAAGTCCTTTCTGCCCTCAAATCCCTAAACCTATCCTGAATCCCTAAGCCTATCCCTGAAGGGGAGGGGGTGTTTCTTCAACCACTATCACAGACTCACCTTTGGCTCACTTCAGCTGTTAAGTATTTAAAAAATTATTTTAACACTGTTGTTTTGTCTTATTATTTCTCTATCTCACAAGGTCAGTTCTTTATTTTTATTTCTTGTTACTCCTAATGTCTCTACATTTATGCCTTTTGAGAAGATGGGAGGTTTTTTTGATACTGCATTCTGAATGACCAAATAGTATATTTCTTATATATATTTGGCCTTTTTCACAGTTCCTGGCTCACAGCTCCCAAAACCCTCAGAAGTTCCTAAGTGAAGAGAGATATAAAAATGTTTCTCTCTCTATCTCTCTCTCTCTTTCTGTTATGTTAATGAGGCTACTTTTGAACCCTACCAAAGGATGGGAGCTGGTGCTAGGAGAACCTACTTTGTGATTAGAAGGTTGGAACTTTCAGTTCCATACCCCTGACCTCCAAGGAGGGGAGAGGAGATAAAAGGAGAGAGGCTGGAGGTCAGATCACTTGCCAGTGACCAAAGATTTAATCAATCATACCTGTCTAATGAAGCCTCTATAAAAATCCAAAAGAACAGTGTTTAGAGAACTTCCAGGTTGGTGAACACGTAGAGGTGCTAGGAGAGTGGCTTGCCTGGAGAGCTCACGGAAGCTCTGCACCCTTTCCGCATACCTTACCCTATGGTTCTCTTCATCTGGCGGTTCCCGAGTTATATCCTTTTATAATAAACTGGTAATCTAGTAAGTAAAATGTTTTTTTATGAGCCATTCTAGCAAATTAAGTGACCCCAAGGAGGGAGTCATTGGAACCTCCAATCTGTAACCATTGGTCAGAAGCACAAGTGACACCTGGGCTTGTGACTGGCATCTGAAGTTTGTGGGAGGAAGGGGCAGTCTTATAGAACTGAGCCCTTAACCTGCAGGATCTGATGCTATGTCCAGGTAGGTAGTGTCAGAATTGAACTGAATTGTAAGATACGCAGCTGGTATCTGAGCATTGCTTGGTGGTGTGGAGAAAGTCCCCTTCATTCACTGGAATTGGCGATCAGAATCATTAGATACACAGAAATTTAATTCTTTAAGCATTGACTCTGTGCTTCTAACGTCACTCCTTTGAATTCATAGCAGTTATTTTTTTTTATCATGCATTTCAGTTTATGTATACAACCTTTAGATATCTTATACTTCCTTTACTATCATTTTGTATCTGTTGTTTCACTATATATGTGAAGTATCTTATAGCCCTAACATGAGTGGAGGCTTCTTAAAGCCATGGGCCCTCATCTTACATATATATGCCTGTTTTATATTTCAAAGTATTCCCAAAAATTGCTTCCTTAAGCAAATGGAGGAAAGTTTATCATGTCCTCATTTGTCCACATTATGTTCCCATGATTTTAAGTTGAAAATTCAGACTCAGCCATTATCTCAGCACTAGATGGCACTTGTGGATCACAACTAGTCATACAACACCTAACAGTTTTTGTGACAAGTGAATGATCCACAAATGTAATGTTTGGAATTCCTGCATGGACGTTCCTGAGAATAGGAAAATGAAACAGGAGGAGACCTACTAAGTACCAGTTGCTGTGAGGTATTTTTAAATACATGGTTGAAGAATATTTTAAATTCATAATCATTATCTCATAGTAATATCAATAGATAGTCTGGTCTCCATCCATACCTTCTTAGCCTAATGTTGCCATAAAGTTGAAATTTGTTTCAGGACCTGTTTGCTATTTATTATGGCTAATTGTGAGAGAAATGAATAATATAGCTCCTTACACTGATTCATACCTAACTCTAAGCACTTATTCTTTTGTAGGATTTAAGAAAATGCATGGCTTTGGCTTTCTTATGAACCCTATAAATATCACGGAGGACACTGTAAGCATCTTCCTTTTACTGTTGAGAAAACAGAAGCGCAGAGATGTTAATCTCCCCAGCATTAATAGGTAATAGGTAGACAGAACCTATATTCAAACTCAAGTCTGTTGGGGTTTAGAGCCCAGATGTGCTCTTTCCCTTACTCTGATGGTGCCAGGTTTAGCCAGTACCCATTCATGTTAAAGTAACTGGATGACTAGTGCAAATGACTGATGTTGGTTTCTTTCTCTTACAAGAGGTATAACTCACCACCCAAAAACAACCCAATTAAAAAATGGGCCAAAGACATGAACAGACATTTCTCCAAAGAAGACATACAGATGGCCAAACAGACACATGAAAATATGATCAACATGACTCATCATCAGAGAAATGCAGTTCAAAACTATAATGAGATATCACCTCACATCTGTCAGAGTGGCTAAAATCAAAAACAACAAGAAAGAGCAAGTATTGGTGAGGATGTGGAGAAAAAGGAACCCTCATGCACTGTTGGTGGGAATGCAAACTGGTATAGCCACTGTGGAAAACAGTACAGAAGTTCTTTAAAAAGTTAAAAATAGAACTACCCTG
This sequence comes from Phoca vitulina, assembly GCF_004348235.1. Taxonomy (NCBI): domain Eukaryota; kingdom Metazoa; phylum Chordata; class Mammalia; order Carnivora; family Phocidae; genus Phoca; species Phoca vitulina. The sequence continues at coordinate 1,825,197 of NW_022589714.1, forward strand.
TGATTCAGTAATTGCACTACTGGGTATTTACCCAAAAAATATGAAAACACTAATTCAAAGGGATACATGCCCCCTCCAGGTTTATTGCAGCATTATTTACAATAGCCAAGATATGGAAGTAGCCTAAGTGTCTATCGACTGACAAATGGATAAAGATGATGTGTGTGTACGTATACACACACACACACACTGGAATATTATTCAGCCATAAAAAAGAATGAAATCTTGCCATTTGCAACAACCTGGATATAGCCAGAGAGTATTCTGCCAAGCTAATCAGTCAAAGACAAATATCATATGGTTTCACTCATATGTGGAATTTAAGAAACAAAACAAACGAACCAAGGAAAAATAAAAAGACAAACGAAGAAACAGACTCTTTTTTTTTTTTTAAGATTTTTATTTATTTGACAGAGAGCGAGACGGAACACAAGCAGGGGGAGTGGGAGTGGGAGAAGGAGGCTTCCCGCCGAGCAGGGAGCCAGATGCGGGGCTCAATTCCATGACCCTGGGATCATGACCTGAGCCGAAGGCAGACGCTTAACGACTGAGCCACCCAGGTGCCCCCAAGAAACATACTCTTAACTGTAGAGAACAAACATGGTTACCAGAGGGGATGGGTGAAATAGGTGACAGGGATTAAAGAGTACACTTACCATGATGAGCACTGAATAATGTGTAGGATTGTTGAATCACTATATTGTACACCTGAAACTAATATAACAGTGTATGTTAACTATTCTGGAATTAAAATTAAAAACTTAAAAAAATACTTAGAGATGACAAAATAAAATAGAGAAGAATGTGTTAATGCATGAAAAGTGCATAGACTAGTACCTGGTACATGGTTAACCATTTGGGTAGTTTTATACATTATTTAACATGAGAAATATCCATACTGCTTTGTGTAATGTATGAAATAGAATTTGAGCTATGGCTAGAGTAGCCATACATCCCAGTTTCAAGCTACTGTCCTGGTAGTTATTAGCACTTTCTTCTTACTCTAAAAAGAGTTCTGATGTAAGTATAGCCAGCTTTGTTACAGAAGAGCTTTGTGCCCAGGGATTTGTTCTTGTAAGTTTGTCTAAAGTGAAAATTTCTCCGAGGAAAGATAACTGGTACTTTTCTGACATAGAATAGAGATATATGTGTGTATATTAGGATCCTTAACATTCTGGTGTTAAACTGTCTGGCATCAAACTGCTCTTTACTTGGACAAGTTAGTTTACTTTAAAACTAGGTTACTTTATCTGTAAAATAAGAATAGCATTAGTACCTATCTCCTGTGGTTGTGTAAATGAGGTAATGTATGTAAAGCACTACATAGAAAGTACATCATAAATGAGAGATGTACGGAGAGGTAGATATTTCACTTAAGGAAAAACATTGACACAAAGTACTTAGATACATTGGAAGCTGAAAAATTGGAGTAGATGACACTTAACTAAGATCCTTTACAGTGATAAAAATCTAATGATTTTGTTTTACAAGGATCAAAACTGTTCTTTTGTTGATTTTATTTTATGGCAAATTTCAAACATATGTGAAAGTAGAAAACATAGTGTGAGAGAGCAATGAACCCATGAGGTACCCATCACTTAGCTGTCAATAGTAATACAACATATGGCCAATCTTTACTTTAGAACTTTCAAAAATAACTTTAATGAGATATTTTACATATCATAAAATTCATTCACTTGACCTGTTTAGCCATTTGTACAAATTTACCAAGTTATGCAACTATCACCATAAATCAGTTTTCAGACATTTTCATCCCCTTAATTCATATTCATCCTACCCATTTACAGTTAATCCCAGTTTTCACTGTCAGTACCAAGCAACCACTGATCTACTTTCTGTTTCTGTGGATTTGTCTTTTCATGTCAATGGAATCATACAGTATGTGGTTTCTTATGTCTAGCTTCTTTCACTTAGCATAGTGTGTTCATCCACATTGTAGCATGTATCAATTAGTAGTTCATTTATTTCTCTTGACGAATGTATTCTGTTGTATAGGTGATACCATGATTTGTTTTCCTTCACAGTGGCCAGTCTTTTATCATCTGTATTTTTATCCTTTCACCTCCATTTCATACCCCTACTGAATTATTCAAAAGCTGTTTTTAAATAGCTTAAAAACATTGATTATATGTTCTTGCTTTTTATATTTATTTTCCCAAATATCATCTTTCTATCCTCTCCCTCATCTTGCCTGTTTTAATTTGTTTCCTTGCTCCAGGAGTCTTTGTTGTTTGTTTGGTTTTACCTGACAGTGAAGAGCTGTCTAAACCATAAACTTTCAAAAAGATAGAGATAAGTTCATTTCATTATTTCTTCACTTTATTGAAACTTTATACTTGCTCGGTGGCAAATCCAGATAGTGATGATTTCTAAATCTTTTAATAAGTCTTTCACGTCGGCTTCAGTGTTTATATGTTGAGCAGGATCTATTTATTTCTGATTCTCATGGGTATTTTTGTTTTTGTTTTAACTCAGGTTGTTGGAAGAGGAGCCTTTGGAGTGGTTTGCAAAGCTAAGTGGAGAGCAAAAGATGTTGCTATTAAACAAATAGAAAGTGAATCTGAGAGGAAAGCTTTTATTGTAGAGGTAAGTTGAATTGTTGTTTCTAATATATAATTCTTTACCTAAGATACTCTGTGAATTTAATATTATGAAAAAGTTGTTTCCCAGTTGTCATTTCTCTGTATACTTGAACCTCAGCAATTTGGTTGAACCAAAGATAATGCTGTAGAAACATTTTTCATTCACACTCTTAATTCTGATTAAAAATTGGGGGGCGAAGACTCTTAACTACATAAATGAATTCATCCCTGAATTAAAATACAGTCTCATCCGTGTAATTCAGATCTATTTCAAGGCATAGGATTTAAATTTTAAAATAGAAAGGAAATGGTATTCTCTCCCATTATCTAAAATTAAGAAGGGAAATTTTATGCATTCATTTTTGACTGAATATTTTTAGAAATTCAAATGAGATCACTTTACAGGGAAATAATTTCAAATTTAATTTTTTTCTCATTTAGCATGAAAATCTAGAACTCTGTTCTCTTACAGATTTGATGATGAAGGAGAATTCAATAATCAATAGTAATTGTATTGTCAGATTTATTCTTTATTAATTTTATACTATTCTGTATAATAGATGATGGCAGTTCCTTAAATTTGTGGGTTTTTTTCCTCATTGGCCAATGGATAAGTGGTCTTTACCTTACAAACCTTTCTGAATTTATATCTGTGATTGTATTTAATTATAACTTGCAAATATACTTTATGATATTTTTAAATGTATAATATGGAGAATGAAAACTTAGGATACGATAAAGTGGATTTTTGTAATTAAGTGAATGAGTTGAGAAATGCTGATAGTTTGGGGTCCTCATGAAGAAAAGATGATCTCTGGTACTATGCTCCAAGAGTGGCCTCAGCCTTGCCTTATTCATGATTTTTGTTTATGGTTTAGATAAGGTTTAAAAGTGCATTGGCACTTTCACAAAACTAGCTAAAAGCATATGTGTTAAATGCTAAGAATTAGGAGTCAAAAAGATTATAATAGCTTGGATGAAAAAAATTTTATCGAGGTTATATGTACAGGTAATTCAGATTGTCAAATAGTTCTCCACATAGTCTTATTTTAAAAACTTTAATCCCCTAGACCTCCTCCCATCAAGTTTTCTGCTTCTCAGAGGCAACTACTTTGAGCTCATCCCTTAGTTTTGTTTGGTGTCCCCCAATCCAGAGACTCTTTGTTATACCAAAGAATCAACCTCTAATTGTTGGGATGATAAAGAGGCAGTCACTAAACTGAAGTCAGGAAGGAAGAGAATCTCGTCTGCCTTTCAACTAATCTCTCTGTTCCTTTGTTGGCTTATTTGCATAGGTACCTGGTACTACCACCAGTCCCAACCCTTTGGAGGTTTTATGAGCTTAATCTAGTTTCTGCTCACTTCTCATTTTTTTTAAGTCTGCTGTGTCAGTTATTGCTAGTCATTTGCTTTCCAACTTCCAAAAATGTGTGCTATTTTCTCATTTCACATTCTTTTCATCCTTCTGAATTTGTGCCTTGAAAAAATGCCTTTAATATCTTGGTGGGATTTGGGGAAGGAGCAGAAATAAATGCTTACATAATCTGCTATCCAAAGCTCAGTGCTAAACCTTTAGAAGATGAAATATAATAAATATATGTTTGTGTATAATAAATGAATATAATAAATAGTGATATTAATTGTTGTGTTAGGACTGAAAATACACAAATGTTCACTGTAGAGAAATACAGCTTTCTAGTAGCATATAGTAAAAAGGTTTACCTTAGTGGACTTCATATGAGCCAGCAGTATAGTGTGGATAATAGAGAAGAAGAGGAAGAGAGGGGAAAAGACAGAAAAGAGAGGAGAAGAAAGAGAGTAAGGTGCAGTTTGGAGGGACACATTAATAGAAGTTTCAGGTGTAGAGCAAGAGAGAAACAGTACAGCCAAACCTCTCACTGACCTCGGTGTGATTCTTTGGATTGGGGAGGACTATTTGCATAGGTACCTGGTACTACCACAAGGAAGTAGGGAATACAGCTAGGAAAATACCCTAGTAATTACTGCCGCAGTTCATGTTGGAAGAATTACTAAGGCAGTGATCGTGGGAATGGACAGAAGGCAGTTAATTCAAGAGATGGGAGAAGGACATAGAGAAGACAATACACATATGCAGAAAGAGTGCAGATTTTAAGTCAGATGGACCAAAGTTCAAAGCCTGGCGGTAGCTGTAGGATATTTAGCCGCTCACTTAACCCTCTCTGAGCCTTATCTTAAAGGTCCGTTTTTCTTAAAGGTAGAAATGACAATACCGCTCTTGCAGAGTTGTGAGAATTAAACAGAATCTATCAAGTGCCCACCAGGGCCTGGCACAGAGTTAGGTAGACTATGCAGCCATAGCTCTGAAGGTGATGACAGTGACATAGATTCTTCTGCCTTGGATAACTAAGTTCAGTGCCATCTCTGAGATGGTGTCCTAATGTTTCTTGTTAAAGTTTATTTTTTCTTATTTGTACTTACCGTGGCTTGTTCATAACTCCTGTTACAGCACTTTGCATTTGGGCTTAATTATTTATTTACATGCCTGTCTCCCAAGTAAAGTGTGAGAGCTCTAGGGCAGGGAATCTTTGCCATTCTGGGCAGCCATTTATACCACAGTGCCTGCTACATAGTAAATAATGATTGTTGAATGATTAAACTGATGTTTTGTACACCCTGAAATTGTAATGATGTAATGTAATCAGTTCCTCAAAAGCTAGCATCTTTTAAAAGAAACCTTAATTTGTTACAGCTTCGACAGTTATCCCGTGTGAACCATCCTAATATTGTAAAGCTATATGGAGCCTGCTTGAATCCCGTAAGTTTGTCACTTTTTCATTGTCACCTGTTTATAACCATTGACATAGTAAATGTTTGCAGGTGTGTAGTTTATGAAACTATTTTGATCTGCTATGTTATTTTTTTAAAAAATTAGATTTTATATATTTGTTTCTAGTCTGTTAGCAACACAGTATATTGGAGGGGAGTTATCTTGGGTGGTCTTATCCAATAACCTCATCTTATGAGGCTTATGATGTTCTGCGACAGCATCTACTCAGCACTGGAGAAAGTTCTCAGAGGACTTGCAATTATGTTTTTACATACACCCCCACTCTTAGACAGTGGGCCCCTACAAGACAAGGCCTTAGATCATAGATCCCCTTCTTTTTCCGTTAGTACCATTCACATAGTGGGGACCAAAAGAATAATTTTTAATGCATTTATAAAATTAAAGATTGAACTCAGTTATCTCTCAAGTCACCTAAGATGTTACAGCCCTGTGGTTAATTATTATACTGACATATGTTTCTTTTAGGTGTGTCTTGTGATGGAATATGCTGAAGGGGGCTCTTTATATAATGGTGAGTGTCATTAGACCTGTCTTTATCTAGCAGAGTAAAATCATTGAAGAGCTTTTAATACAAACCGTTAGTTACTTAATGTTCTTCACAGTTTACCTTCAGAATCTCAAAAGGAGGTAATTTAAAAAAAATCTAAAATTAGAAATGAAAAAATGAGATGCTACAACATTAGTATGTGAAGTTTAGAAGTCTAAGTATATCAATCTTTTCAATTGATGGTACTTTTCATGATGTTAAAAGCATTTAAGTAAAGTAAAATTTGCTTTTTAAATAGATTTTAAAATCTCTTCATACTTTTAATGTTTTTCTTTTTGCCCTCTCTTAGCTTTGAGCCTCCTCATTTGAGAACTCTTTAGCCATACTTTCTTCCATTTCATTTTGCTTAAATTGCTGTCTTTACAAAAAATAAAATTGTGAAAACTCACTTCACAAAACATTTTAATTATAACAATGAAAGAAACTAGGTCATTTAGTTATTTTTATAGAACAGAACTAACTTTTTCACTCTTAAGAAACACCAGCCATATAGTAAATATATTAATTGTTGCCTTTATATGAAATAAATGGTTGTATTTTATTTTTTAAATTAACATTTTACTTAAATTTTTATTTATATTTACTGCTCATGTGTTCATCATTGTTAATGGGTATCTCTAATACTCCATTGTCTTACTTGGTTGAACTATTTCTAGTTTTTAGCTATTGTAGAAAGCATAATTGTAAACATCTTGATACACTTTGTTTTATTTCTTTTTGTACTACTTCTCTGTATCTCTCCTACAGTAGCATGCCATCACATTGCTTATAATTTATATTATTGTGTGAAAGACTGTCAATGTGGAAAAGTGTGGTAATTCATATTAATTTTGCTAGAGTGTATGTATAACATTTAATAGAAGTACTATTACATTTTAGGTACTTATGTGGTAGTTACCCATTTGAAATTATTAGATATTTCCATCTTTGTATTTAGAAAAGAATTAAAAGCAGGACTGATGGGAGCATGTGTAGAAAAATACCCAGTCATGTGTTCCAATAGTGCTCACATTCACCTTGTGTCTTTTGTTATATGCAATAAAGTTCTTTTTAGTTTGTGCCTTTCTTTTGCAGTGCTGCATGGTGCTGAACCATTGCCATATTACACTGCTGCCCATGCAATGAGTTGGTGTTTACAGTGTTCCCAAGGAGTGGCTTATCTTCACAGCATGCAACCCAAAGCTCTAATTCACAGGGACCTGAAACCACCAAAGTAAGTTCTAATAGTGTGGTGTCTATCTCTGTCTCTCCCACCCCCTCCAAGCCCCCCCGCCCACTTCCTAATTCAAGCTAATTGTTGCACTTGACTTTCTCTTTTCTCTTCCCTTTTGGCTTGTTTGAGAGTGTTTATTTTTAACTCACCTTCATTATTTAGTCATTTATCTAAGCTTGTATTTTAAAATGTTGTCTTTAGTAGGATTTTAATTTTAGTCAGATTTTTATTTTAATAACTCCTGCTGTAGATTAGCATACTTCTACAATTGGTTAGCCTATAAATCTTATTTTGTGCCTGCTGTATATATTGTTGCCCCCAGACAGTTCCGTAAGAGCAGAAACAAATTTGTCTTATTCCCCACTATATTCCTAATAGCTAGTACAATGTCCACATGTAGTAGACATTCTTCACAGAATGGTTAAAATTTACAGAGTGGTTATTATTTGCCATTTTAGAGGAAGGCAAAAGGATATTTCCGGCATCTGGGTAGAAATTGAAATATTCTGGATTTCCTCATATTAAGGATCCTAGGACTTTGAAAGAACTTCAAAACTCCCTAAATAAGTACTTTAAAAGGCTGAAACTTTGGGGGTTTTTTGTTTGCATGGGTACTCAATTAAAGGAAACATACATGTGGTATTGTCCCCTTTTCTCTCTGATTTTATTTCTTCTTTATCCACTTGTGACAGTAAAAAAAAAAAAAGTCCACATGCCATTCTCTCTCTCCCCACTCCCCCGTCACCACATCAGTCCTCATATAAGAGGTTTCCCGTAGGAAATCAGTCTCAAGTATTGCATTCTCTTGATACAGGTAGCTTTAAAGTATCCCTTCTGGGTACAACTTGTCACTCTCATGTCTAATCTGATACATTCTACATAGGTTTCAGCTCTTGGAATGACTGTTCTCACTAGTGTACCGTATTTCTACTCTCAGGCTTAAACTGATTTCTCTTTCCCCAGGTCCCTGGTCAAATAATGTTTAAGACCCAGATTCATGACACTTTTATTTTTTTAACTTGACTCCTTGAGGCTATTGGCTTAGCTACCTATCTTGGCTAGTGAAGAAGAAATCACTTTGTCTTTTTTTCCTTTTTATGAAGATTCAGTCCTCTTTTGCTCCTCTTAATAACACACAGCTGAATTATCAAAACAAATTCATGAGAATCATAGCTCTTATCCAGCAACAAATTGACCAGTAGCATCAGGTACAAAGCATCTTTTTCCTGGAAGAGCCAGAAAACTATCAGATGGGACTCTCAGAAGTATCCTTTTTCTTCTGCATTATGTCATATCTTGGCTTTGGAATAACTGACTATTGTTAAACAATATACATGAAAATATCTCACAAAAGGAGGTCTTTTCAGTTTTCCAACATCTTTTCTATTCATAATTATACAACTAAAATGACTACCTTCATTCTCCCTCTACCCATACCCCATAAATCCATAAATATTAGATTTATTTAACCAACCTAATTGGACCAGTTATGTCCTACTAAAATCATTTGTAGATACAGACTCTTCCTTTTGCTAATAAATACCATCAGTATATTTACAGAAAGTCTGGCTTAGGTCATTCATTCCTCTTGGGCATCCTTATGGTTGCACTCATCCTATAGTATTGCAGATTGTCTTTGGGACATCCAGTATACAAACTGGGCTTTAGGGTTAGAATTGATTTTTCAGAATGTACTGGAAAAAAAATTCTTTGAAATGACTATGTTTTCATATATAATTATATATATACAAGCACACGTATTATGTTATTGTCACTAGAAAACCTGTGGATTCTGTGGTCAGGAAGAATTCCTCATAGTGGCATATAAAGAAGGCACCTGATGATTTGGTTGGGTATTTTACATAATATCAACTTGTGCTTGTGCCCCTATTTTATTCATCTTTTGCAGGTTCATTCGCATGTACTTCGGAAATAAAAGTGTGTTTTTGGTTCCAGCCCTGTGAACATAAGCCTACAAAGATCATTTAGGTTCATATTTCAGTGAGCCTTGAATGTCATGCTCATGGCTGGTGACCTATTAAAATCTTAGTGAAGGAGTACTAATTCTGAAATAATAATAATATAAAAGTCATTCAGAAAATTATCTTGAATCTACCAAGATGAAACAAGGAAAACCAGTTACAGTTCTTTTCTTGGGTAAAGAGTAGTTAGAGCTGGAACAAGAACAGTAAAACAGGATATTTTTTGTTGCAGTGCATATAAAGGTAAATTGCATTTAGCATTCTTTACTTTTTTTTTTTTTTAAGATTTTATTTATTTATTTGACAGAGACAGACAGCAAGAGAGGGAATACAGGCAGGGGGAGTGGGAGAGGGAAAAGCAGGCTTTTCAGGGAGCCCGATGCGGGGCTGAGCAGGGAGCCCAATGCAGGGCTCGATCCCAGGATCCTGGGATCATGACCTGAGCTGAAGGCAGACGCTTAACGACTGAGCCACCCAGATACCCCTAGCATTCTTTCCACTTCAGTTATCATAGGAGTATTTGTCACATTATGGAGATGTGTATAGCACTTTATCTGGTTTATCATAGTCATGTTGGACTAAAAAGAAACTAATTTCTAAATAATCTCTCCAGTTAGCATTTTAGTATAAAATTATATACAAAGACTTTATTAAAATTTTAATTTCAGTGGACCCCATATACCGCTGTTGAATATTACTACAGTGTGATGGTACAACTTATCTTTATTTCTGTTTGTCATCGAGAGGAAAACCTAAATAAGGGTATAATACTTGGTGATTTTAAGGACTATTTTTTTCCTTCTTCCTTATAGGTTTATTTTACTTTTTTCTTCAATAATTATATGTTGTTATTTTCAAATAATATATGTTTGTGATTAAAAACAAATTCAAATAGTTAGAAAAATATAAAGCAAGTCTTCCCTGCCTCCTATTCCTCAAAAGTAACCACTATTTTGTTTTGTTTTTTAACCATGTATGGGTTATACTGTATATAATGTTGCTTTTTTTTCACTTACATGGACATCTTTTCATATCACTGTATTCAAATACTTACCTCTTTATTTTTTTAACCTCTTTATTTTTAATAAATAATACTCCCTATTACCTCTTAAGTAAGTACTTGAAACTATTCTTGGTCTTATAAGCAATCTTAGACTTGGAAGACTTGATTTATAGAGCTGTTTTTAGAAAATACAATGCTACTGAATCATTTTATGTTTTGAGAATCTGAAAAGTTTTTAATGTCCTAAGTTGGTGCTTCTCAAACTTTCCTACCCCCCAGAACAAAGTTATGATATAATACAACCTCAGCAGTTCTAAGACTAGGAAAGAGCCCAAATAACCCTCCTTTAGGAATGTTGCATGTAAATTTTGCATTCAACTTCATATATTATGTAATTTGTTTTAAAGTCAATGTTAAGATGTTGAAAATACTTAAAACTTAGTAAAAGTGATGGCCCAGGGAGAACTGCGAGCTTTAACCTAGGACTCTGTAGGCTTCCTGCCACTTATCCTGGCATACACTGATACAGTGCCAAGGTTTCATAACCTAGTTTGAAAAGCACATAAAGTTAAGCCATGCTATCTATGCATTTAAATCCTAACAATATGTGTTTGTTGGTAGAGATTGTATAGAAATGTGGCTTTGATTCTTAGGCTCACATGATAAGAATTTTGACACAGCATTATGGCGAACCAGATCAACTGAAAAACCATCCTACAACAAACACCCAGAGATACTGCATATGACAACAAATATCCTTTTACATGAATTAGGTGATTTTACAAGAAAATAAGGGAAATCACCAGGACAAAAAAATGGAAAGCACTGAATCCTGAGAGAATTTAATCCAAGCATGGAAGCTAAGGGACTCTACTGTGAGCTTCTGTCTTTATCAAAAATGTAGAGCCCCCGTGTTAATGGCTCTTATGTAATTGGAGATAGGTCCTTTGTTCTGCACCAGGTGAAGTAGCAGAACTGAGATCTCCATAAATTTAGGATCCCTGGAGGGAACAACTTAAAAGTGGGCTAGAGGGGCACCTGGGTGGCTCAGATGGTTAAGTGTCTGCCTTCCGCTCAGGTCATGATCCCAGGGGCCTGGGATCGAGCCCTGCATCAGGCTCCCTGCTCAGTGCAGAGCCTGCTTATCCCTCTCCCTCTGCTTGTGCTCTCTGGCTCTCTCTCTCTCTGTCAAATAAATAAAATCTTTAAAAAAAAAGTGGGCTAGAAACATTATCAGTTTTCTGACTTGGCAAACGTTTATTTCTTAACAGAGGCCTCCCCACATGTTGTTGTGAGTTTGAATTTGCCCTACTTGCACAATCAAGAAAAATCCCAACAAAACAGATTAAAAAGGTTTGGGATTGGTAGTGTCCCAGGGCATCTAATAGTAAGTGAAACTCCATTTTAAAGTCCTGTGTTTTCAGTTCAGGCCTTTAATTATTCCAGATTAAAATCAATCCGATATAAAGCCACAATAAAAATTACCACATCCATAAGGGTCCAAGTTACCATGAGTAAAAGTCAGCAGAAATAACACAAAGCAGAATTAAGCCCTCAAATATTAAGACTCCCGTTATTTGGAATTATCAATATGGAATATAATGTAAATATGCTTATATTATTTACTCAAAAAAAGAATTAAAATGTGCAAGGAATAAACTATTTAAAATGACCAAAAGAATGAAATACAACATTTAGGAATAATTAAAAATTTTAAACAGCAGATCTGAAATAGGTACCAAGAGAATTGGTGAGCTGTGAGGTAGATCTGTAGTTACCCAGAATGCAACACAAACAAATGAGAAAAATGATAGATTAAGGATCACAGGGAAAGGAAAGACAGGACAGACAACACAGAACTCCAGTAGAAGAAAATAGGATGGAGAGAGTTTATAATTCAAGAGGGATTGGCCAGGGATTTTCTGAACAAAGGTATGATTTCTAAACAGGATAAATGAAAAGAAGTCTACCCTATGACACACCTTAGGATACAGAACAACAAAAACAAAAGGGAGATTTTTAAATCAGCTAATCAGAAAAGAGATTATCTACAAAGGATTGACAGACTGAAGTATAGTTTCCAGCACCATTAGTGGAAGCTAGAAAACTGGAATCATAACTTCACAGAGCTGAGAGAAAATAGTGTACTGGCCCTAAATTAGTTTTTAAGGAGGAGGGTGTGAGTTAAAGATGTTTTGAAACAAAACCCGAGAGAATTCACTATAAATGGACCTTAATTGAAGGTATTTGGGGAAGAAAGAAAATGATTACATAAGACAAGTATAAGATTCAAGAAGGAATGGTGAAACAAAATAAACATACATTAAAATAAATGTTGGCTATATAAAACAAAAATACCTTTTTGCATGTAAGAGAAGGTGGTTGAAGGGGATTCAAAATAAAGAATTATTTCTACTTGTTTACAGAAAACAAGTAGAATTACTTCTACTTGTTTACACATGACTGTAAGCTTTTTAGGTAATCATATAGAAAGTGTTTTACACATTTATTTTTAAATGTTTAACTCTTTAATAAGCTAATAAAATCGTCTTTTACTTTCATAGTTCTTTTTACACTTTTAAAATGCCTTATATTGATTTCAGTTTTTATAGGAGTAATAAGTTACATTGGGATATAAAAAACTAAGACTCTGAGTATCAGTTCCTTTAAAGGAATCATAATAGGAATATTAGTTGTTTTAACACCAGCTGCTGTAGCTAATACTGGGCTTATCACAATAGAAATTTATTGCTCATGCATGTGAAATCCAAAACAGGTGTTCCTGTTTGGCAGATGATCTTCCATATTGTCATTCAGGGACCCAGTTAAGCTCCCTCCGTCTTGTATTTCTGCCATCCTCCAGGACTTTGGGAACTTATGTATTCAGCCAGCAGATAAAGAGAATGGAGATCACATACGAGAGGTTTTTTGAGCCAGGCCTAGAAGTGCCCCTCCCGCTACCCACATATCAGTGGCCACAACTCAGTCTTAGGTATAATTACCTACAAGACAGGTTGGGAAATGTCTTGTATGCCCCAGAGGAAGAAGGGGATGGCTTTTATGAGCAACTGGCCAGTCCCAGTCACCCAGAGTATTTACTACTCTAACCACAGGTTAGAACCACGCACTGCTCTTTGCCAGTTAAATATCCCAAAGGCTCTTGTAGTCACCATCCAGTTCACCATCCAGGATGAACATCTCAGGATGACATGTGGTCCTCCAGCTGGTCTGGATGTGGCCTCTCATAGTTTGGAAACAAATGAATTAAAAGGACAAGTTATCTGTCACCTCTCTCCCAACTCACACAGTACATAATAGCAGAAAGACAGGACAATCAGTTAAAGTTTCCACTGGGAACAGGGAAGCATGGAGGCATACAGCAGTTACTAGTCTGTAGGGTTGACTTCTTGGCATTGTCTGGTCCCTCTGCCCTGGATTTATGAGAGGGGTCTTGATCAGACCTTCCTTTGGCCCTTGAAAAGGAACTCCCTTATCCATTGTTCATGACTCCAAGCTTCACCCTTTTGTAGGTTTCTCTTTGTGCATTCTTCATACCATGTCAGATGTGGGTATTGGCATATACTCTCCTCCGAAGCTGTGCAGTTTTCACAGCTGCACCTTGCTTATGTAGATCGGGGGTCCTGAGGATTGTTGTGAGGACTCAAAACAGTCAAAAGTCTTTTAATTAGAAATTTGTGGTTCCTTTGGCAATATTAATTTCCTCAAAAGTAGGCTTGTGATCTCCCTGTTCAGTCAGTTTCATGTGCCTGTGACTATTACCAGAATTCATTCTTAGACAAAATCTTGAACCTGGTTTATTTGATTTCTGGCCACATTGCCTTTTCTCAACTGAACAGAGGCACCGTGAAATCATCAAGTGTAGGTGGGAAGTACTTTCTCTTAATTTGTTCTTTGCTGCAGTACTGAGTCTTAAGGGCCTTTGTCAGTCTTATTTCCTGCTATTTGGAGTTTAGAAGCAGTCAGTTTTTCCAGTCCTTCAAGGCCACAAATTATCATGGGAGACAAATTTTACCAGACGTTTTGCCATGTCATTACATGGATCTCTATCTTTCCAGCGTCCAGTTTTAGCGTTCTTGTTCCCTACTGCTAAGCTAATATAAAATATATTAGATTTTTGTTATAGCAGCATCCACTTCTATACCAATTTCTTACATTGGTTAGAGTGGCAGTGTTATAATAGGTAAGCTCTGAAATCTCATGGCTTTACAAAATACAAGTTTATTTTTTTTACTCATATGAAGTCCATTTTTTTACTCATAGGAAGTCCAATTTTTTACTCATATGAAGTCCATTTTTTTACTCATATGAGTTTCTCACATGGTGGCTCAGGATCCCAGGCTCCTTGTAGTTTCAAAATCCTCTGCATTCAGTGGCATATGAGGAAAGGAAAGGAATATATGTATGTGGGAGATTTTTATGGCCAGGCTTGAAAGTGAAGTACATCACTTCTATCTACAACCCATTGGCTAGAATGGTCATATAGCCATCTAACTACTCAGAAGTCTGGAAAGGGTAATCTTTTATGCCCAGGAGGGAAAGGAAATGGGGTCAGTGAACAGCTAACCAGTCTGGCAACAGTAGGCTAAAGACTTATCTCTGTTCACCGTAAGGTTAATAAGAACAAAACAGGTTTGCAAACATTTGGACCATGATCCACAATAAGAAATACTTCACAGTCTATCATGTGTGCATATTAATGTGTATAAAACTGAAACAACATACATCAAACAGTATTTAATTTTACTAGTTGTGATGCACTTTGATATTTTCTATTCTATTTTTTTAAATGCTGTTATAGTCTACTGAATGAGTTTTGTGACTTAGGTTTCCAGATCTCTGATCTAGATTTTTATGATTTAAATTTTATGACTAGGTTTCTGCCTGCAGCTTGAAAAACACTGCAATAGGTAGATTGAGTTTAGGGGACAAGTGATTTACGAAGGTATTGATATCCATTTACTTCCATTTTAGGACACGTAATGTTGACCTACTAGGACTTTTTTAAACCCTATGTTTTATTTTGGCCCAGGGAGATGTATGGTCAGGAAAGATTATGGAGATAGAGATGGAGACATCAAAATGTGGATCTAGCAGTCTCCCTAAGAGAACTAGGTTAAGGTCATTTATTTTTTGCTAATATTCCTTTGAACCATTGAGCTATTTGGGTGACCAGGAAGCATTTGACAAAAGTTGAATGATGACCTTTTGCTTAACCACAAATGTCTCTTCTTTTACTGTAGATATCAAGTATTGGTCTTACAACCTTTGTTTTTGTTTTTTGTAAATAGCTTGCTGCTGGTTGCAGGCGGGACAGTATTAAAAATCTGTGACTTTGGTACAGCCTGTGATATTCAGACTCATATGACCAATAACAAGGGGAGTGCTGCTTGGATGGCACCTGAAGTTTTTGAAGGTAAATGACAAAAGCATGTTGTGATTGATAATCTGCCTTCTTACTCCATGTACATCCAGTGTGTGTTTATGGCTTTATCCTGTTTCAGTGGTTTTATTTCTGCATAGTACATATTAGAAAAAGGATATACAGTTGACCCTTGAACAATGCTGAGGTTAGTGGAGCTGACTGTACCATGCAGTTGGAAATCCACATGTAACTTTTGACTCCCCCAAACCTAACTACTAATAGACAGCTGTTGACCAGAAGCATTAGTGATAACATAAATGATCTTTTAACACATATTTTATAGATGTATTACTGTATTCTTACAATAAAATAAACTGAAAGAAGAAAATGTTATTAAGAAAATAGTAAGGGAACTACATTTATAGTATTGTACTGTATTTCTCAAAAAAAAAAATGTGCATTTAAGTGGACCTCTGCATTTCAAATCAATATTCACAGGTCAACTGTATTAAAGTCTAATAAGGAGGTAGTAAATAAGTACAGCCCTAGACTTAAATCTCATAGCAGGATTTGTATTGTGTCACATAGCAGTGTCCTATGCAAGTTCAAGTGTATGTACAATCAAGCCTTATTTTCATATTCTGCCTATTACAGCTGTAAAACGTGCCTCTTTTTAACCCTAAAATCAGTATTCATGGTGCTTTCATGGTTATTTGCAGGCATGTACAGAGCAGGGGAAAATTTTGAGTCATCCAACACATGTTCCCAGCTGAGGAACAAGACCACACACTGCCTTCTTATTTCAGCTCTCATACTATGTCATTTTAATGATCTACTTAGTGCCATGTTTGTTTGTTTGTTTTTCACTTTTTATGTGCTTTTTGTTGGTGATTTCACTGTTTAAGATGGTCTCCAAGGGCAGCATTGAAGTGCTTTCTAGTGTTCCTAAGTATAACAAGACTGTGATATATCTTAACAGAGAAAATACATGTGCTAGCTAATCTTTATTCAAGCATGAGTTATAGTGGTGGTCCATGAGTTCAATGTTAATGACCCTATAATATATATTAAATAAGGTGTCTTAAACAGAAACACATATAAAACAAGGTTATGTACTGATCAGTTGACACTAAGAGGTCCACAGGAACCTAACCCTGTTTGCCCCTACGAGCAAATGACTGCATTCACTAGTCCAGTCTTCACAGAAACTTTATAGAACATAAATACCAAGAATAACTGTGCTTTGTATTGGTTTCCTAGCAATTAAAAATTGACAGTGTAAATGAGCATGCCTTAGAAGGAATGCAAGTTATTTGGCAGAAATACAATACTAAGAAAGACAAGTAAAGGATAAGCTTATGTTTAATTTCTTTTACATCTCCGTATCTCTCTCAAGTTCTAAAAGAATGATCCACAAATTTCATAATAGGTTTCTATATGAAAACATCAAATTATCTTTTAAATGAGAAAAGTTGAACTGAAGATGTGTGATTTGTAAGGAAATATGACTGTCCATAAAATTCAGATATGTTTAGTAATCAGATTCTGATTATGGCTTATTTCTTTTATTTTTGATGAATTTAAAGTTTTTTTGTTTCTTTGTTTTTAGCCACCTGCGAGAAAAATTTGCCATGTAGTTGGTCACTTGAGTGGAGCTGTTTTGCCATAAAATTCAATTAAAAAATGAATGAAACCAGCAAATGTTAAATTATACAAAATTAAATAATGCTTCCTGTTTTTAAGTTCATACAGAATACATTGGTTTAAAACTGTTTTTTTTTAAGATTTTATTTGACAGAGAGAGAGTGCGTGCGTGCACGCACAAGCAGGGGGAGTGGCAGGCAGAGGGAGAATCAGGCTCCCCATGGAGCAGGGAGCCTGATGTGGGACTTGATCCCAGAACCATGGGATGGTGACCTGAGCTGGTCAGACACTTAACCGACTGAGCCACCCAGGCACCCCTAAAACAATTCATTTAAAATGCTTCTCTGTGAGTTAAAATCACATAGTATTACTGTAGTGTAAAGAGCAAAAAGATTTATTTTATACAAAAGAGGCCAGAAATAAAGGTTACTTTTAAAATTTAGAGTAATAAAGTTCATACTATAAGACTATGCAGATTTCTTCATTTCTGAAAGATGTCAGCCCCTATAACCCAAATTCGATTGTAATATCATTTTCGTGCTTACAGTGCACTGCTTAGTGCCTGTGTGGTACACATGCTAAGTACATGTGTGATTATCACTATAATCATTCATACAGTGGGTTTTGGGGGTTTGGGGGTTTTTTTTGGCTGTTTATTGTGCTGATTCACCCAATTTAGTGATCCTGTAAATTTTGCAGCATAATTTGTTCACTATAAATTTGTTATCCATAATTTTCATTGCTTACAACTTTTAAGTTTGCAAATTAAGAATTTTTGTTTTTTTAAAGATTTTATTTATTTATTTGACAGAGAGACACAGTGAGAGAGGGAACACAAGCAGGGGGAGTGGGAGAGGGGAGAAGCAGGCCTCCCGCGGAGCAGGGAGCCTGATTCGGGGCTCGATCCCAGGACCCTGGGATCATGACCTGAGCCGAAGGCAGACGCTTAATGACTGAGCCACCCAGGCGCCCCGCAAATTAAGAATTTTATCTTGCCAGATATTGAAAAGAAAGTCTTGTCATTAAATTAGAAATCTCTTCTGCTGTGATAGTAGAGTAGTTCTAGCAAGAGAATGAATGGGGGAAGAAAATTTAAGATTTAAAAATCACAGAAAGGGAAGTACAAATGTTTCATATTCTGCCCCATGGAAAGTGTAAGTCAGAATAAATAAAAGAGAAATCCTGTGCCTCTCGATGAAAAGGTAGAAAATGACCCACTTTCTAAAGTTAATCATTAATACTTAATTCATAAATAAGTGTTTTGTTGCAGAGACTTAAGGTACTTTAGAAAGTAATTTCTCAGTTCTACATGCTGCATCTTCCTGTTTTTGTACACAGTGCTCATTCTTAAAAATTTATGTAGGCATTTGTTCCTGTAATTCATGTGGAAAAGAATCTTAAAATTATACCACCTTTTTCTCTAGGTAGCAATTACAGTGAAAAATGTGATGTCTTCAGCTGGGGTATTATCCTTTGGGAAGTGATAACACGTCGGAAACCCTTTGATGAGATTGGTGGCCCAGCTTTCCGTATTATGTGGGCTGTTCATAACGGTTCGTAAAAAGAAATTTTTCTTTAATATATTTTCTGTACTTTCTGTCTGGACAATTGTATCTACCTTAAACAAGACCATTTATCCCTAACATTAAAATGTCCAGTTCTTTGTTAACAGAATACTTTGCTGTCATCAATCACCTACCGTCCCCCCTCACCCCCAAAATCAGGTAGGGCAGGGCTGAGAGTGGTCCTGTCCTTTGCCCAAGGCTGAGGAGGTCTGCTGATCCTGCTAGTTAGGGAAAGGCCATCAGTAGACAGCCAGAGCCAACTACCTAGGTTGGCTTTCTCTAGGGGATAGAGAAGCCTCAGATTGGACTCTGTGGAGAAAATAAAATTTAAAAAATAAATAAATAAAATCTTTCTCAAGGTTCTTAAGGTTAATTGAGGAGGTATAGCCTTTTCTCCTGAGGGAGCAAATAATAATAATAAGAATTGTTAGTTCAGCTATTCATAAAGGCAAAACACAGAATGCTTCACATATGCTTTCTTTTTATCTTTTCATTCATCCTTATAAGGGGTGTACTGTTATTGCTTCATTTAACAATTTTACAGAAACCGAGACTTAAGAGAGGGAAAGGAAGTTGTCCAAGGTCATCAGATTAGTAGGTGGTATTGCTGGGATTCCCATCCAGATCTTTCTGACTCCCAGTGTCCATATTTTTAAGTTATATTGACTTATGAACTCAGTGTCCTTTATCCCTCCTGCTTCTTTTAAACATGTAGCTGTATGTTTCTAACCACTCAGGATGTTAGAATACATGTTCTTCATTAATCAAGTTATTTCACATTTGATTTGGGAAAATAAACTCTTCATGGAGGGAAATTGCTTAACCTTCCTAATTTTTATATCATTCTCTATTATTTAATTTCTATCAATTGGTTATAATCATTCTGATTATGGCATTTTAATACACTATTCCACAGATCATACAAATACCTGCCTAACTAGGTGATTCATAGACTTGTCAAACAGTCCCATCATCTGAGTAATCCTAAGTGGTTTTTTTTGTTTGTTTGTTTCCTGTACTACTTTTCATTTTACTACCTTTAATGTCATTGTAGAGAATGCTAGAGCATTGACTAAGACAGTGTGTTTTGTTTTTCTGTCAATTGTCAGTAAATAATCGACTGTTAGTGAAGTACAGAATAAAAGAACTAACTTGTTAGTTGGTAGAATTACAAAGATTTCATTATATTTGAGGCTTTCTTTAAGTTAGGGACCTCACTATATTAGTCTTGTTAATTACACAAAGGTTGACAGTTTTCAGTTGGGGAAGTGATGGATTCACAGCAGCCAAAAAGGTCTGCCATTGACAAAAGAGTCATTTAGAGGTCAGTGAGTATAACACCGTAGTTGATGACTTTTCCAATATGGAAGGTGATTTTTCAAATACATTTGAAATTTTTACAGTGAATCTGAAAATCTAGTTCAAGTAAGATTACCTCAAACCATCATTTTATTTTACTTAATAAAGCACCCACTAAGCCATTATTATTTGTTAAAAGAACAATGTTTAGAACAAATGAGATATTATTTCTCAGTCTTATTTTTACTATAATGAATATAAAAATTTTAATTTGACTTCGCAAAAGGTGTACCATCCCCTTTATGAAAATGTAATGTAAACCTAATAGACAAAAAAAAGTACTTTTATTATTCCAAAATAAATCTTAAATTACAAGATCTATAAAATAAATACTGTATTGGAAATACATATAAAAAGCTTACACCATTCTTTGGGTAAATACATTCTTTCCCCCCCTCCTCTAATTTTCAATTATAGGTACTCGACCACCACTGATCAAAAATTTACCTAAGCCCATTGAGAGCCTGATGACTCGTTGTTGGTCTAAAGATCCTTCTCAGCGCCCTTCAATGGAGGAAATTGTGAAAATAATGACTCACTTGATGCGGGTATAATCCTTCTTTTGAGGGGCTTTGGATTTAGGGGAATTTGATATATACTGAGTTTGAATGGGGTTTTAAAGTAAAAAGACATTATTGCTATTTTTTGCTTTATACTTTTCTGTATTGTCCTAATTAGAATGGGCATTTATTACTCATAATCAGAGGAGGAAACGTTATTTTGGGGGATAAAATCTAGTTCTTTAGAATGGAAAGATAGCTAGACTAGGTTTCTGAACTTGCTTTTTCCTCCTGCTTAACTTAGTGGACAGATGTGTTTTGGGGCCTGTTGCCTCATCTATAATGTGAGAGAAGCTAAATTAGATGTCTTTATACAGGACTTAGGTATTTTCTGACTCTAATACTTGCCAAACTAAATTTTAAATTTTCTTGAGTACAGATCTTCATCAAGCAGTCATTTATGCAAGGCAATAGAATGGTTGTATTCCCAGACACGTTTATTTAATGATTTTTACCTTCTGTTGTTTCACTGCATATTTTTAGCTTTTTATTTACCATTAAAAAGTTAAACTTCTAGGATTTATAGATAGAATTTTTTAATTTAGAAAAACCCTTTCAAATGATTATCAAAATTTCTTAGTCTATAAACAAACAGTTTTAGAATTATTTGAATAATTTTTTTTAATTTTTTATTGTTATGTTAATTTTAGGCTTCTAGTTTTTGGTGCATTAACAAAATCTCCCAAGTGGTACTTTGACTTTAAAAGTTCACATACTTACGAAAGTGTGTGAATTTTAGAACAGTAGAACAATTTTGCTCAGTAGAAGAACCTTTCAGTCTCCTTAAATATAGACTTCCTAAATGGCCAAAGATTTGTTTATTCTATTGAAAATGATTTAGGGAAACCAAGATTGAACTAATCTGATTAAAACTTACCATCATATGTGGGTACCAGCTATATTTAGAATCCTAGGCCCTAAAGATGTGCCCATAAGAAAACAACTTAGTCTCCATAGTGAGATACCCTAAAACATTGGGATATATAAATTGTTCAAATTATAATTATATGTGCTTTGTCTGATTTGAAAAGAAAGCCTTTATTTTTTTCCCTAAATTCTAATTTTTGTCCACCAAAAGTTTCCAATATTGTATCTCCGTTTTATAGAGGAACAGCCATAATCTATCTTTGATATTCAAAATATTGGTTCTAACAATTATTCTATGGCATACCAGCCTCAGTTGTCAGACTGACAATAATTTCTGCAATTTGGAAGTTTGTATCAGTGCTATGAGAACATAAATCCATTTTACATAATTACAAGGAATACTATTATATTTGATATGTTCCTCTAGAAAAATAAAGCTGTTTTCTTGAGGACTATCTAGGCTCTGTGTAAAATAGATACTTAAGTACATACACAGCATTGATCACAGTTGAAATTTAAGAGTAGCACATTATCTTCATCTTTGTAAAATCAAAAACTTAAGGCATCTGTGAATTGTGTAAGACTGATGAATCACACAGACCTGTACCTCTGAAACAAATAATACATTGTATGTTAAAAAAAAAAAAGATAGTAGGAAGGGAAAAATGAAGGTGGGGGAATAGGAGGGGGAGACGAACCATGAGAGACTATGGACTCTGAGAAACAAACTGAGGGTTCTAGAGGGGAGGGGGTTGGGGGGTTGGGTTAGCCTGGTGATGGGTATTAAAGAGGGCATGTATTGAATGGAGCATTGGGTGTTATATGCAGACAATCACGGAACACTACATCAAAAACTAATGATGTGTAATATATGGTGATTAACATAATAAAATTTAAAAAAAACTTAAGGCATATACTGAGTTTAGACATCTATAAATTCAGTATATGCCTTAGGGAAAATAAAGCACCATCTCTGCTACTTTCACATCCCAGGACAAGTAAATAATGTGTATTCTTCAAGTTAATTCTTGCAGGATTTATTTTGTATTAAAGAAATTTTAAATTGTGATTTACTTTTTCATATATAGTACTTTCCAGGAGCAGATGAGCCATTACAGTATCCTTGTCAGTATTCAGATGAAGGACAGAGCAACTCTGCCACCAGTACAGGTAAGTGGGTAGATTGGAAGAGTAATAACCCTAATTTTTTGTGTGTCTGTTCCCATGAAATTATAATCAAGAGGCAATGAATGATGTCTCCATTTGCATTTTAATTTCTTTATTTCATATGATTGACTGCAATTTGGGTTTCCAGGTGCATCATTCTTCATGAAGGTACCCAGATTAAAGAGTTACTAAAGACCTGCTTCCAAGTCTTAGAATTCTTGCATAGTTAAATATAAAAAGATATGGGATATTGTATTGCTGGGAATGTCATTCTTTACTTGAAAAATAAAATCGTTTTTTACACAGATACAGGTAGATCACATAATATTAGGAATCATTGTAAATGTAAAAAACAGCATATTTCTTCATCATGAACACTCTACTTTTTGGTCCTTGTAGAAGAGTCTATAGAAACTCTTATTTAAGAACTCTTATTTTTAGTTCAAAGTTCATTAGTTTTCTAAATACAGAGTAGTAGTGGAATCTGTAGTTTGTGGTCATCAAAAAGCAGAAATAAGTCTCTAAGAAAAATTGTGCTTTTCAAAATATATGGCATTTTAAGCATTCATTATTAATTTAATTACAACTAAAAGGTACATTGTATGTGTACACATATATTTATCTGGTACTTAAAATTTTATTTTTACTGACAAATTTTTTTGCTCATCTGTTTCCCCCACCTCAAAAATAATTACATTTATTTTAAGCTGATTTAATAGTTACTCCCAAATTCTATTTTTACTGAAAATCTTTAAGTTGCTCTGAATTCTAAAGTGAACTTCTCCATTATTTGTTTCTACCACCACCTCCAAACTGTTTAAGTACTGTGACCTTCAGGCCTTTGATCCTTCCATCTTTTCACTGAGCCACAGTTCTCAGATCTTTGCTTTCATCCTCCCTTCACTTAATTCCAGATAGTTATTATAATTTCTTGTCTTAGGCTTATTTGGCTAAACCACAGGTGGTTAAATCTGACACTTGGCTTGCCCTTGCCTGTACCAGTGCAGCTGAATGTGGCTGGAAACAACACATGTTTACTCTCTTCAAATGCCTTAGTGATTTAGTGATGCTGGATGGTTGTACTATAGTTTAGTCTATCTCCTCTCGCCTAGATGACTTAATTTTATACTTTAGCCTCTCTCCTCAAACTTCAAATATCTCCTCTTCACTCCTCACTTTCTGCTGATCCTATTTGCCTATTTCTTAGAAAAATTGGAGCGATCAGAAGATAGCTTCCAGAAACTCCCCTACCTTCTTCCCATCTACCTGTATCTGTGCCCATCTTCCCATCTACCTGTATCTGTGCCCATCTGCTCTCCATTCTTTTCTGTTACTACGGCTGAGCTCTCCATGCTCCTCACCAGAGGCAAGTTTGTCTCCTTGTGCACTGTATCCCACCTGCTCTTCCCAGCAGTTCTTCCCTCAGTCTCTTGCATCATCAGCCTTTCCATTGGAATCATTCCCAGGGCATATATAGTCTGTATTTGCATCCTCTTAGCTTCTCTCTTCCTCATTCTCTCTAGTGCCCAGTCCATTCAGGCTTTTATTATACCACTACTCCAGCATTGCTCTTATCAAGGTCACCAGTTGTCTCCACATGACTAAATTGAAATGATTTTCAGTTCTCATTATTTTTAAGATTTATTTATTTGAGAGGGAGGGAGGGAGAGCATGCACAAGTAGGGCGGGGCAGGGGGGCAGAGGGAGACAGAGAAAGAATCTTAAACAGACTCCCTGATGAGCACAGAGCCTGACTTGGGGCTCGATCTCATGACCCTGAGATCATGACCTGAGCCAAAACCAAGAGTCGGACGCTTAACCAACTGCGCCACCAAAGCGCCCCTAGTTATCATCTTTTTTGGCTTTTAGTAACATTTGACACAGTTCATTACTTTCTTTTTATATGTAGCACTTTCTTTAGTTGGTCTCTAGGATACCATACTAGCCTGGGTTTCCATTTTCTATCTCTGGCCACTTTCTCTGATAGTTTCCTTTGCTGGTAATTTTTTTTATCTTCCCAACCTATTCATGTCAGCATGCTTAGGGCTCAGTCATTAAGGCTCTTTTGCTTATCTCTCTACACTCATTTGCTCAGTAATCTTATCTAATATCATAACTGTGTATACTTCTATTTGCTGATACTTTGCTCACACCTGACCTGAACCTCGTACTCCTGTATCCAGCTACTTACTTGATATCTAATAGGAACTCAAACTTACTATTTTCCAAAAACTAAGCTCCTGACATTCCCCTCAAACTTAATTCTCCCATGGTCTTCCTCATCTTAATTAAGGATTTAATCCCTAAACTGTGATTTACTAGCTCAGGCTGAAAACCTTACAGTCATCCTTGACTATTCGGAGACTAAACATTTTGGTTCCCTTTTTGTACTATCCTTAAATGAGTTTGGTTATCTTCATTGGCTCAAAAAGTCTTATTTTGTTTCTATTCATGTCTTGTTAGTTTCAAAAAGAATTTGAGTTACGTATTATTGAATGAAGGATCTGTATCATTCCCAACCTGTAATCATAAATATTTCTGCTTTCCTAGGCTCATTCATGGACATCGCTTCTACAAATACCAGTAATAAAAGTGACACTAATATGGAGCAAGTTCCTGCCACAAATGATACTATTAAACGCTTAGAATCAAAATTGTTGAAAAATCAGGCAAAGCAACAGGTTTGTTTTGTTACTAAAAGTAAAATCATATGATGACCTTACTAGTAGTCATAACTTTATACTAACTGAAATTATTTGTCATCTTCCATTATACAAATGCTGAATCTTGTTCCTAAAGCAGACAAAATAGAGACATAAAATGAGATTTTCCTACCGTTTATCACCAAATTGTTTTCCCTCCTAATGATTGCTGCCTTTGCCACAGTGCAGCTCCATCCCTGTGAGGTTCCCTAACTTTAATGTTGATGATTAAAAATGTAAAATACTAAAAAAAAAAAAAAGTAAAATGGTTATTTCTTGGTTCTACTACCCAGTTAAAGGAGTTTGTCCTAAGTCTATCATTTCGTATTGTTCAGATTTATTATATTTTTGCTGTTGTTGATTTAAAAGTATTTTAAGTGATTTTATTCATCTTACCTGAGGCATTTAGGTTAACTAATAATTGTAGCCTTTAACTCCCAGCTCCAGTGACTGCCCTTTCCTAAAGGCAGCGTCTGTAGCTTTCTCTCCCTTACCCCTGCAGCGCCCTCTCCCTAAAACTTCCCTTTTCAGAACAGAATCCATTAAGAATCTCAGGTGATATCTTCCTCCTCCTAGGCTGCCCAGGATTTTTCAATTTAAAGAGCTTCAGTAATTCAAATTGACCTATAATTTTAACAGAGTGAATCGGGACGTTTAAGCTTGGGAGCTTCCCGTGGGAGCAGTGTGGAGAGCTTGCCCCCAACCTCTGAGGGCAAGAGGATGAGTGCTGACATGTCTGAAATAGAAGCCAGGATTGCTGCGACCACAGGTAAAAAGGAAATAAAAATCTGAAGAGGAGTGGAAAGAGTAGTTTTAATTGTTTCAGTAGTGGGAATGTCAGGTTTTTTATGTCATAAATTTTTTTAAAGCAGGAAGTAGGCTTACAATATACTTTCTAAGCTTCTAGCAAATAATTTGTATGTTTTTCTCCAGTTCCAAATAAAGCAGGTATGACTTGTAAAATTATTTGGATCATAAAATATATTTTTATCAAATGTAATTCTTTCAGCTCAAACGTGAACTGAAAATTTAAGTGGGAAATTGAAATTTTGCCAAAACCAGAATGTTTTAGAGGATTTTTAGTGATTCTACTAGAATTTGTGCTGACTTCAAATAATAGCAAATATTTTGTTTTGAAATTAGCAGAAAAATGTACTCTAGATCCAAATATGATTTGGCCTTACTGTCTGCCCCTCTTCCTTCCAGTAGCAAAAACAGCTAAGTTGGGTGTAGCTAGTTCTTTTAATTGTTATATAAAAGATCATGGTAATTTTATTCAATCTTGAAAAAGCCAGCATTTGAATTCCATTTTTTCAGTTCTTAAAATGATTAATTACAGAAGGACTGGTTAGCACAAAAACAATTACAGTTGACCCTTGAACATCGCCCAGGTTCAGGGCATCGACCCACCATGCAGTTGAAAATCCACATGTAGGGGCGCCTGTCTGGGTGGCTTAGTCAGTCGAGCGTCTGACAGGGAATCTGCTTGAGATTCTCACTCTCCCTCTCTCTCTGCCCCTCCCTCGGCTCGTTCTCTCTAAATAAATAAATAAGTCAAACCTAAAAAAATTAAATCAAAGAAAGAAGAAAGGAAGGAAGAAAAGAAGAAAGAGGAAGGAAGGAAAGAAAGAGAAAGAACATCAATCAGTCAATCCAGGGGTGCCTGGGTGACTCAGTCAGTTAAGGGTCTGCCTTCAGCTCAGGTCATGATGTCAGGGTCCTGGGATCAAGCCCCGTGTCAGGCTCTCTGCTCATTGGAGAGCCTGCTTCTCCCTCTGCTCACCCCCTTCCCCCCCCGCCATGCTCTCTTGCTCTCTTTCTCTCGCTTTATCTCAAATAAAGAAAATCTTAAAAAAAAAAGAAAGAAAATCCATATGTAACTTTTGACTCCCCCAGAACTTAACTACTACTATTGATCTGAAGCCTTACCAATAACAAATAGTTAACACATGTTTTGTATATTATATGTATTATATACTGTATTCTTAAAATAAAGTAAACTACAGAAAAGAAAATGTTATTAAGAATATTGTAAGGAAACTAGGGGCACCTGGGTGGCTCAGTCGGTTAAGTGTCTGCCTTTGGCTCAGGTCATGACCTTAGGGTCCTGGGATCCAGCCCCACATCTGGCTCCCTGCTCAGCAGGGAGTCCGCGTCTCCCTCTCCCGCTGCTGCTCCCCCTGCTTATACTGTCTCTCTCTCAAATAAATAAAATCTTTAAAAAAAAAAAAAGAATATTATAAGGAAAACACATTTGCAGTACTATACTGTATTTTTTTTTAAATCACATATAATTGGACCCACGCAATTGAAACCCATATTGTTCAAGGGTCAATTGTATATGTTTTATTATCTGAGTGAACATGTAACCTTCTTTCTAACCAGGTTTGAGCTTAGTAATGCTGGTTTGTTTTCTTTCCAGTTCTTCCAGGGGTAGAGGGGAGCTAATTATAAAAGTAAATACATTTCTTTTATGGAAAATGTGAAAATGGAAACAACCAAAAAAAAACAGTTTTCCATAATTGTCCCACTTAAGAGATAAACACTTAACAATTTTGTGTATTTACCTCTGGTCTCTTAACCATATATGTGTATACATGTGTATTTTCATGTATATTAGTATATATATTTTTTAACTTAGCTAACCAGGTTTGTTTGTTTTTTTTGTTTTGTTTTTTTTTAAGGTCTTTTTTCTCATTCATTTGTTGTTTTTCTTTTTTTCTAAATAGAAATTCTCATTTTTTGTGGAGCTCTTTTCAGAAGTTTTCCAGAGGACCAACATATTGTACTTGTCTTCATCTACTAATGAACACTGATTATATCAGCACTAGAATCGGCTAGCTATAACAGAATATTCAAAATAGCAGTGTCTTTAACACATAAGCTTTCTTGTTCACACATAAAGAAATTTGAAGGTAGGCTCTATGATCATTAGGCAACTGAGCTCCTCTGTTTCTGGGTCACAATCCTATTGTGTGGCTTCCATCCTTAAGGTAACTTTGTGCTCCAGAATAGCTATCATAATTGCAGTTGTCACATCCACAGTCCAGGCAGCAAGAAAGGAAAATTAGGGGAAGGCCAAAGGGCCCATGCCCAAGCTCTTTCAAGGATCTTTACCAGAAGTTCCCCCTAACAACTTCCATATAGATGCCTTTGGCCACAGTAATATGGTCAAATGACTACACCTGGCTGCAAGGGAAAAAAGGATCTGTGATCTTTTATCTGGGGACATTGCTGTCCTGAGTAAAGTCAGGGTTCTGTTGCTAGAAAGAGGGGAAGAATAGAGATTGGCAGGGGACTGGAAGTCTTTACCACACAGATGGATCTTTATAAATGATCAGGTTGAATGGAGCTCATCAGCCACTAATAAGCCCTCCTGGTCTCTGAGTCGCAAGTGTTTTCCTGTGGAGTGAGGGCATCTCAGTGTAGTGGCAGATGAATAGTGCACACAGTGACATATCTTCACACTTGGAGAACCTTTCCACTTCAAGGATATCATTCAAGTTAGATGTGCTAAATAATGACTACTACTCTAAAATAAGAAGTGGTGTTATAACAGTTTTATATCTTTGCTAGTGTCAATTTTCTAGTCAGGTACTGGTTTATAATTATTCCTTACAGAAGTGATATTTCACTAGGTTAAAAACAACCACACACATTTAAATTATCCCACCCTCTCTAAATGTAGAACAGATGCCATTGAACATCACTGAATTTTATACAGTTCAGATTTTTTTTATGAATTGTCTTTGAAAAACTCATATTCTCCAGCTTTTAATACTGTTCACATTTAATGGAAATGTACCTTGAACTTTGGAAACTACAGTAAATATTCAGTGTAATAGAAGTATGTGTAAATACTTATTTTAAAAAGCATATACATTTCACACTTTGATTCAATAATTATCATTTAATCACAAATTTTATTTATAGCACACTTCAAGAAACACCTAATTTGAACATATATTCCTGTGTTTGTGTGATTAAAACAAATATGGCAGCTTATTTCGTTTTAACTCCTCTCTCCCTTCCCACTTTCATCCTAGCCCTTCATTGCTTATCAGCGATTTCACTTAGGTAGATTGTTTCTCTGAACATGTTTGAAATTTAGCTTCCTCATTACCCTGCAGCTTTGTTTGTCTCTGTCCTTTTTATTTTTTTTCCTGCTAATTAAAACCAGTATGTGAGACATCTTTATTGATATTTTTCTCCTAAATCACGCCTTTTCTAAGCATGTATGAAAAGTTAGATAGTTCTGCATGCCATACTGCATGAAGTATTATTAACATAACTATTTGAAAAGTATTCTGTTTTTGTAGTTAATCGTTTTCTGTGTTACTGTTTGTGGTTGTTTGCATGTATACTGTATATATATGTTTTTGCAGCCTATTCCAAGCCTAAACGGGGCCACCGTAAAACTGCTTCATTTGGCAACATTCTGGATGTCCCTGAGATCGTCATATCAGGTATCATAGACCACCTGAGTTGGTCTAATAGCTGTGGGACCGGAATAATGATCCCTGGTACTTATAAAATGCTTCTTGCTCCAATTTGTTTAGGACATAAAAAGAGATACCTTGCATGCAGAGATTAGGAAGACAGATTGAAAACTATACATTTATATATACTGAAGCAGACTTGACAGGATACCTTAAATCTCCAAAAATGAGGGTAGAATAGAAGGCAAAGTAAACCTTTTCCCAGAAGGGAGAATACTAGCCTAGAATTTTACCAACTTCCTCCCTGCTTTTAAGTGAGCAGATGAGCTGAACCAAGACTTTATTTGCACCCAGCAGAAAGAGGAAACAACTATTTAAAAATATTTGTTGACCTTGGCTCCTTTCCTTCCTTAGTTTCTACTTCTGGGGTTCCCTCTAGGCTTCCTATCCAAGCCTCTTTCTGTTGGTAGCAAGTGAAATTTGAAGTTGAAAAAAGAGAATTGCTAAATACCATTTTGCCTTAACTAGAAAATAGAAACAAAACTAAATGAGATTTGCTGTTTTGCATGGTATCTTGCCAAAGAATCATGGTCAATTCTGATTCTTGTATGTTATCAAGAGAATCTTCTTGCAAATTACATGTTTTTATACCTAACTCACACATGGTACTTCAGTCTTAATTGGTAAATTGCTTTTATTTGTTATAGTAATAATTTCATAGATGACTCTAAATCACCATATTAGGCAGAAGCTTAAGTGGCATATGTGATCTTCATTATTGGTTAATATATGTCATCAAAATTATCATTTATTTCTCCATCTGCTTTGGGTTTTCCTCCACCTCTTCCCCAAAAAGAAATACACAGTTTTTCCCACACACATTCATGGGTGTGATTTGGGTAAATTCCTCAGCACTCTATACACTGCCTGTGATTGTGCTTTTAGCATAGTATTGTATCGTAGTTGAATACCTAGAGGTCATTTTCTCCTCTAGTAAAATGAAAACAGAATATAGAGACCATGTCTTTGTTACTTATGGTTGACAGTATCAGCAGTTATCTGACAGTGCCTCACACATAGTGTGTAATAAATATGTACCTCTTAAATGAACAAACTATTATTACCTCCCATGGCCAGGAACTAGGATACATATAAAATCTGTATAAATTATAAATATGCATAAAACATAAATAATATAATTCTTAGGCATTTTATCTGTAGAAAACCATTTTATATTAAAGTAATTAATTTTTATTCTTTCAAAGTGCTTTATTCTATAACATCATCATTGCTGTTCAGAGAAAAGAGTTAACCCATTTCTCACATAGTAATTTCATTTATTAAGTCATGGCGTGCTTACAGAATTAACAAAGTACTTGAGATCATTTTACCTCCATGCTGAAAGGTACAGTGTTTAAGAGAATAATATTTTGACTAAAGAAGTGGGAACACTTAAACATGCATACTGTTAAGTGTGATTACTTTCAATGTTTGAGTGAATCAGGAGAATTTAGGCAAATGGCAGTATAATCTTAATCCATGTCTATGAGTAAGCATTAAGAACACATACAGACACGTACTGAATGCTGTAGCCAGTACTGTACAAAATAATGAGGGAGAGAAAAGAGAAAGAATAGTCTTAATGGTTCTCAACCAGGATGAATTTGCCTTCCAGGGGATATTTGGCAACATCTGGAAACACGTTTGGTTGTCACAAGTGGCAGATGGCATATATATGGTGGGCAGGAGCCCAGGATGCTGCTAAACATCCTGCAGTGTACCAGACAATCTTCCAAAAGCCAAGAATTACCCAGCCTTAAATGTCAACAGTACCGATGTTGAGAAACCCTGCTTAGATGCTCTTGTGTGGCCTATAAAGTAGTTCAGAGTACACATTCTTAATTGACCTCTATAGCAGTCTTATAAATGGGTTACCAGATAAAATTATGGCTATTTTATGAATGAGGAACTTAGATCTAATGGGTTTTGAGTGGTTTTCCCAGAGGCACATAGCCAGGATCCCAACCTAGATCTGACTCCAAATCACGTCCATTTTCTCCTCTTTTGTTTGAGTCAGAGAAGATAGAGTAATTCTGCCTTGCTCCTCTTTAGTGTTCACATTAAAGAGAGCTCTTTGGCCAGAAGACCCTCTCTTGACACTGGGTCCTTATTGGAGTCAGGAAACCTTAAGTCTGCTCTTAATTGCCAGAGCAACAATGCTATTCAAATAGAAATGGTATTCAATAACACATTTTATTAAATATTCTTGATGACTTCCCCCCCAGATATCCAAACATTAACCTAATCAGTTTTGCTTTCTTTAATAAAAGAATACAAGCACTGAAATTAACAACAGTTGGACATAAAAGCCAGACATTAATGTGTTCTTAAGTTGTATTTTTAAAAATTAAATATAAAAATATAACCCATACTTTGAGACTATTTCAAATGGTCTTACATGGCCATTTTAAATTATAAAGGAAGATGATACTTAATTCCCAAAATTTCTTAGTACCTTTTAGAATTTGTTTCTTCAAAGTCCCATTTCCCACAAGTTCTGTGGTATTACAGAACCTCTTGATACACCCAAACAGGTACTCATTAATATTGGATCCCATTTGTAAGTATTTTTTTAAATATAGCAATTTTTTTTTATCTTACTGTAATGAATAAGTATTTTGAATAATACTTTCCTTTGGCCAAGTCCAGTATACTGGGTCTAATGTACTTCTTGGAATGAACTGCCTCTTGTAATAAAAAAGAGTGTTCCTTTAAGCATCACAAAACTTTTATGTGTACTTATTGGCAATGTACAAATATATCTTTTTGAAGGTGTGTCTTGCTTGAATTTTTTAAAATTTACCAAGTTGTTTAAATTGTAAAATGACTGAAATGCCTAGTCTAGTCACAGGTGGACAAATTCAAGTCTTGTTTTTTGCTTGCTCTTTGCACTGTTTTATATTCTGCCATCATTCAGATGAGGAAGAGCAAGCAATCTAAGGCTTACAATGACATTCATTAATGTAATAGTCACTCAGGTCATGCAAAAATAGACCTTTAATACCTCAGGAGTTCCTATGGATCAAGCTACACAATTTTTTATACCTCTTGTACATTGACGGTGGCTCTGAAGAAGTATTGGCAAAGTTTGCTGCTGATGACTCCCTTCTACTTTTCACTGCCCACAAAGAGTGGCTATAGATCAATGTGGCTTTTTATTACAAAGCAACACGTAGTTAATAGGAGATTGCCAGTAGAGTATGACATTTTGCTAATTCTTCATTTGTGGAGAGGGCCCTGTCAAGTAACAGGGTTCTATCTAAGCAAAGTAAATGTAAATGTAGAAGTTTCTTGCTCAGGATTTAAACTGTTTGACCTACCATTTTCTAATCTATTTGTTTATTGAACATGATAAACTGATAAATTGAAATGAACTTTGAGAAGAGGAAATAGACTTTCTTAAATATTTTCCAAGTTTTAAAAGCATAATCATTTCTCCCTTTTAGCCAGTTCCTTTTTTTAATTTGTTTTACTTTTATTTAAAGAAAAGGTGAATGAGTGGCATATTATTAGATTGCTTTAAATTTACTAATTTTTTTCCTCCAAGATTTTAATAAGAATACGAATTTTTGTTTATTTCGTTCTTCTACTTGGATTTTCTTGACTTTCTCACATTCGTTTTTGTTATATCCAGGCTTCCAAGGTTCCTGTTTTTCCCCCATCTTCATCTCATATACTCAAATGAAATAGGGATTATGAATTATGAAACTGTATAATACATTCTGATAATATTTACTGGTGTTAGAATACCTAAATTTTACATTACTTTCAAAAATCCCAATATAAAAGATAAACAGGTAAAATGTCAAAAATTAACAAAACAGGAGCAACAGCCTTTTCCCGTTTAAAGCATGGAGTAAGAGACTGAGTAGTTAATGCAGATTTTGTTCATGGCTTTAGTTTCAGTAATCGAAAAAGATTAGCAGTTCTGCTCTGGAGTCCTTGTGTGAATAGTTACAGCACTTAAGGAAATCAACTGCAATAATAATGCATTTTGAAATCCACTGAAAAGCTACTATCAAATACATATATACCACTTGTAAAAGATTTAATGGAAACATTAGTCTTCTGTAGTTCCTTACTTTCTAAAATGAAATTCCTTACACACAATTTAGACCAGATTGATTACTATCCTAAAATGATATATATTTCCAAATATTGCAAAAGTAAATTTTTCCAAATACTGATATTGTAGGACTACTGTAATTATATTATAAATACATCTTTAAAAAAATAACCTACAAAGTTTTATAGAATATTTAGTTTAAACAGTTTTTTTGCTGTTATACTCAGTTCTGAATTTCTTAGTTCAGACTAAATTATAATGCTTGAGTTCATTTAAAACACTTGAAAATTCTCATTTATTCCGTAGATAAAAATTGCCTTAATGTGCTTCTATTTGAGAGCCTTGAACAGTGGTGCTTTAGTATACCTTTTGTAAGGCAAAAATAATATGGCATAGCATTTTAAAATCATAGAATGCTTTAACCAAAGATGATTTTCCGTCTTACATACAGTTCTTAAGGATATAATAAAGATTGAATATGCAAATGTTTTATAGTCAGTCATATAAAATGTTTTTGCCCAGGTCCCTGAAGAGCCTGAATTTAACTGCTATTTTTTGTTTGTAATACTGTTCTTTTTTTTTTTTCTTTTTTTATTGTTATGTTAATCACCATACATTACATCATTAGTTTTTGATATAGTGTTCCATGATTCATTGTGTACAACATGCAATGCTCCATGCAGAACATGGCCTCTTCAATACCCATCACCAGGCTAACCCATCCCATCACCCCCCTCCCTCCAGAACCCCCAGCTTGCCCCTCAGAGTCCATCGTCTCTCATCGTTCATCTCCCCCTCCGATTTTGTAATACTGTTCTTAAAGCTGAAAGAAACTTCAGGTGTCCTTATGATTTCAGCTGCAGTTAGATATCTTAACTGAGAAAAATTTAATGAATATTCACTTTTAATTTCAGTCAGACACATTTAGCTCTATATTAGTTGTTTTCAAGAGTATGATGAATAGTTAGAGTAAGTAGAGTATGGGAGAGCCCAAGCATATTTAACAAAAATAAATGGGTAGTTGAGTTTCTCATACTTAAGTCTTTTCCTCCTTCGAAGTTTCAAATACCTGAAGTAATTGGCAAACAGATTGGGCTGGTGGGGGGGCAGTGCAGTGAGGGCTTTGTAGAATGCTGGACAGCTGGAGGCTGCAATACTGTTCAGAGACACTTGGGCACTATTTGGCTTTCTCCTGTCAGGACAAGAATACAACCTTTTAATACTATATTTGGTTCAAGAACCAGTAGATACTATTTATAAACATTACTTTAACTGTAAGTACATAAATTACTGGTGCAGTTTTTTCCCCCTGAATAGTGCAGTGCTGGTGTGAAGAGACAGATAAGAAGGAAACTCCTAGATCTGGCAAGTTCCTACCTTGGACACATTGTGTCATTAGCAGCTATAAACCTTTGAATTAGGGACTCTGAGGCCCAAGGAGAGCTATGCTGAAATATTTCTGTTTCTGCTGTGTGTAGCCACCTCACCTTACTAAAATTCTGTATTTGTGGCTAATTAAATAGGGAAGTTCATCTAACCAACATTAAAGAGAATGTTTAGTAGTCTTTACATATCGTAGCCTATCAAGATCACATTTTGCAATCGAAAAAACTGAACTCTAACCTAATGAAAGCTAGTTTGTTAGAAAACAAAACATCAATAATAATTACTTTCCTTTGATAGGAGGAAAAAAAAACTCACCCTGAAGGGCCTTCTAAGGAATGAGGTAGGATTTGTTGAAATAAATAAAAGAATATGAAATTTGTGGCAGCCTAAATGAGAACATATATTTTTTAAATTGCACAGTTTACTATGAAGCAGTGATATAATACTACAGTGTATAGTGCTGTACAAATTTTTTTAATCTTATGTATTTTACACATGAAAACAATTTTTAATATTTTTAATATTAAAAATTTTAATATCCAGTTTTTTATATTAAAAATATTATTTTAAGGAATATTTTAATATTAATATTTTATTTTCTATATAGTTTGTATTATTCATTTTTATATAATATATTAATATTCATTGATATTATTTTAATGAATATTTTAATATTCAAAACTTATGAATCTCAAATTTTTCAATATTTGTTAAGAGATGTCTCTAGGAAAATGTAGTGTTGATTTTTACATGAAAAGACTCTTCAGGAAGTTTGGAAAATAGAAAAATAAGAGTAATTAAGTTTGGAAGATAGAAAAATAAGTAATAAAAATGAGCTTACTTAAACCAATAAGAAAAGCCACAGGAGTGACTAGGAAGGACTCTGTTCAAATACCAGTTCAGTAAATAAGTTGTACTTAAAAGAACAGCTTTTTGAAGAGATGGATTCTGTTTTTGTGACATTATTGTAAGAACAATTGAATTGGCCTATAAGCTGCTATTTCAACCATACTTTCTTTTTGGAGGGAAAGGGGGTATGTGGGGGGTTATGATGGGCTAGGGATATAGTATATTCCTTTTGTTGCTCTTAGAGAAGTTGTTCTAAAAAATATCACTTGTTCCCTATCGTAAGTCCTGAAAGCTCCAGAATTTATTACAAAATGAAATACTCAGGACGTCATTTGCAGGTTTCAGATTCCTTGATCAGGCATCGGTAGACGTCGTATTGGCCCTTGATTCTACTTTTTTCATTTACACTACCATGTGTAGTATAGGTATGCACATATCAAAGAACCATGAAAAAATGTAAAATAAGTGAGTTTCTAAATTAGTATTCAGTTGCAAAAAAAGTCCAGACTCAAGCTAAATTTACTGAGAACACACCCAGTAATTTTCATTTGCAATAATAGGAGTTTTATTTTTTTTTACATTCACATTTCTAAATTATGACTTAAAACTTAATATTGGAGCAACAAGTATTTGTTGATTGCAGTCCTTTTTTGCTTTGTCTAAACTATTTGCCAGATGGTTTCTGCCATGGTTATGCTAATTAAAATGCATTGCCTAATATTGCTTGCTTTGATTCATGTTGTAGCTTGAAGATTTCTCATTTTATGGCATTTGTTAACTGTGTCACCTCTTATTTACCCTACTTCCTTAAAAGTTTTTATTCCCCTTCCTTCTACCCCACTTAGATTTTAGTGTTTTTGTTGTTATTGCAGTGGTGATGTAATGATTTTTAGACACATGTGCTGGGTGGTTCCCCAGATTCACAAATGTTGCTAATCTGAAAAGAGAATTCCAGACACTTTTATAAGCCTGTCTCATCTAAGCTAATTTTAGAATGATTGTGTTGAATGAAGTGTGCCTAAAATTGCTTATTAGTCATGGTGGTAGGGATCTTTTTGTTCTCAGGAAACAGCGATAGTTAAAAATTTTCATAAAAGTATCTTAGTGTGCCTGATTCAACAAATGTGTGTTATTTGTGTTATTTTAATTTGTATCCAAAAGTTGGAACTTGCGGGGCGCCTGGGTGGCTCAGTCCATTAAGCGTCTGCCTTTAGCACACTTCATGATCCCAGGGTCCTGGGATCGAGTCCCGCATTGGGCTCCCTGCTCAGCAGGGAGCCTGCTTCTCCTTCTTCCTCTGCCGCTCCCTCTGCTTGTGCTCTCTCTCACTCTCTCTCTCTCTCTCCAATAAATAAAATCTTTAAAAAAAAAAAAAGTTGGAACTTGGAATGAAATGAAATTTGAAGTAAATTTGAGCTAAAATTATGCAGAGAATTCTAAAACATAGCTTAAAATGAAAAAAAGCGATGATGTCTTATAAATTTGAGTGTGGCTATAAACTTGAATTTTTATATTTACTACATGTATTACTGCATTAAACATTATTCTGTTGTAAGGTCCTTTGAGTTTACATACAAAATAATAATGGGGTCACATGGATTAAGATGCTAAGGTATATTGCTGATTGGTTTAAAATAAGATCTGAGGATTATAGAAATATAAAATTTTAAGAATGAATTGTCTGCTAATCGGGCCAAAACTGTTAAAGTGCATGTTCTGAGTGCTACCTACTAGTTGAAAAATTATATAACATGGCTTTCAGAGTCAAAAGAATTTTGAGTATTGTATCAGCTGTTTCTCACAATATTTTGGTGTTTCCTTTTAGACAGCTGATCTCTCATCTTAGAAGATACCATACAACCAATTCTGTGCCCAAATAAAAGTATTGAGTGATACTCTTGCTTAATTCATTCTATTTTGTTTATATTTGTAGAAATTTTTCGTAAACTGATTTTTAGATTAAATTATTATTAGCATTGATGTTCCTAAAGCAGGATTAACACAATAGCCCATTTCAGCAAGCTCTACATTTGAGAATGGAATGAGAATCATTCATCTTCAGTAGGAAATTAAAATAGTTGTTCACCAGTAATAATTTACTAGATTCTGACAAAAACTAATGGGATTAAGTAAGTGTGACTCAGTATAATAAATTTAAGCCTAAGCATCCTTTTAGGCCCTGAATGAACAAGGTACTGTTGTTGGTTAAAGGCAGTCATGTCAGTACTACCTGCTGGCTAGCTGTCTTGCTGAAGAAACTGTAACGTAAGGCCCTTGAAATAGATGCCATCATCAGCCCCAGCCCACAAATATTCATCTATTTAAATACATGACAGAAGATGGTGCAAGAGAGTTCAACAGCTATTCATGTGGGGTAGGAGTAGGACCTACTTTGTTGTAGGCCAGCAGCTTTTGAGTTAAAATTCTGCAGCTGTTTCTCTTCCTTTCAACATTCTCTTCTTCTTCTTCTTCTTTTTTTTTTTTTTTTAACAATAAACTGACTTAACTATTTTTCCCACAAACATTTTGTGTAGATCCAAGGAGGAACAAATTCCAGCTTCCTACTGTAGCAGTAACAACTTTGTTGTCTGTCTGAAGAGATCTCAGTATTCTACTTTTTTTTATCTTTTAAAAGGCAACGGACAGCCAAGACGTAGATCCATCCAAGACTTGACTGTTACTGGAACAGAACCTGGTCAGGTAAGACTTAACATTTGAATTCCCTGTCTTTGAAGAATAATAAGGGGCAGAAATCAAGAATTAACTATAACATATATACTCTGCAGAATTAGTTTCATGAGTTGACCTAAAATTGTGGTAGAGGGGTTCATTGGCATTTGAATTTAAATACTTTGGAAAAAAAGTATAGATGCCATTATTAGTTTAACTTGAAGGATAATTTATTATAGTAGGTTGATTAATTCAGTAGTGCTCCATGTGCATTACATGGTTTTTATATATGATTTAATAAAGAAATATCAACTTTGTAATTTAACAATTTGTTGGTATCCTTATCCTCTAAAGTGAATCCTTAGTGCTGCCTCCTTTTTACTAATGAGGTAAAGAAAAAATTTTTTACTAATTATTTTACTGATTACTAATATTTACTAATAAATATTTTCCCAAGAAAATGTCACTCCTGTGCCATCACATAAGGCACTAACATACCTAGATGTCTCTAACATCTTTTAATTTGTCATATCTTACTGGATTTATATTTTTGTGAAATATGCTTAAGACAATATTTACTAAGCAGATGGATAAATTCTGGAAAGGCTTCTATCACAGTTGCTAAGGTTTTCTTCATCTTATATTTCTGGATGTTCTTCTAAACTCCTCTTATCTCTTTATCACTTTCTTTATAAATGATCCAGACAGTGTTATAATTTTAGCCATTACTGACTAGTACAGAGTTTTAACAAGTATATAAAAGTAGAAGCTCAGCCAGTGTTTTTTTTTCTGTTATTCAGATCAGTATACTGGACGTATATAATTCATATGATATCTTTAAAATGAATGAGAACTAATTGTGAGGTATTTGTTGATTTATTTTCACTTGTGTTGCAATAAGTGTTATGAGTATAGCATACATCTGAAGTAATAAAAATGTCACATTATGGTCCATATTCATGTAAAATTATAGGATTATGTATTAGAAACAAAGTGATTTAATTCATGATGAAATGTACTAGTACTTTTAGAAAGGTATTTTATTATTTCATATTTAAAAAAATTTTTTTTTAATTTATTTTATTTGAGAGAGCACAAGCAGGGGGCATGGCAGAGGGAGAGGCAGAAGCAGGGAGCCTGACACAGGGCTCCATCCAAGGACCCCAGGATCATGACCTGAGCTGAAGGCAGACGCTTAACCAACTGAGCCACCCAGGCGCCCCCCCTTTTTTAAATAATATTTTAAATTTTAGAGAATCTTTGTAGTTGTTAATAAAAATTTGAAAGCCTTTTATAGCTATCAGCTTAACAAAAAGCACTTGAAATATTTATGATAAATATCCTTGATCTTCATTTATGTCTGGATATATTTTTATTTCTCACAATGCCTAATCATTCACTTAAATGCATACACACACATACATACATTATACGTATAAATTTATTGTATATGGTATTAAGTAACCCTAAATCTGAAGGTATTATAAATGAATACAATCATTTTATTTCATTTATTTTAATGGCTTTTTCAGCATATCTGCTTTTGTGAAGCCCCGGAACTTTTGAATGAAATTTCCCACTTTCTTCCCCTCAAATACTTCAAGTGTTAATGAGGGCATTTAGTAACAGATAGTTTAGCATCTGGTATTTGCTTTGATTCCTTAGAGGCTT
This sequence comes from Phoca vitulina, assembly GCF_004348235.1. NCBI lineage: Eukaryota > Metazoa > Chordata > Mammalia > Carnivora > Phocidae > Phoca > Phoca vitulina. Next base: position 1,865,763 of record NW_022589714.1, read on the forward strand.
GATGAGCTCAGCCTTTTTAACACTGTTTACTATTGCCATTGATATTCCAGTCATGAGAAACTCTAGCCAAGTGTTCTCCCTTTGACTGGGAATGCGAAGCCTGCTCTAAGGCAGTTCAGAAGCATCTGCTAGTGGAAGTGCTTTTCTTTGTACTCTGTAGTAAAGGCATTGCTGTCATTCAGGACTGACCTCACCGTACCAGCCTTCCTTATTTCATCACAAATTCTGTATTACTTGAGATTATGATTTTAATTTATAATACCTTCTGTAGGAAAACATTGGAACTGAGGCAGACTGTGGTTGTGTGATAGTCATTTGCATGAATTGTCATGGACTACTACAAAAGATTCGGAGTGAGGGGGAATTTGGTGTGGCAGTACAACCTTTTCTAAAACAGGTGATAGATAGCCATTGTGTAGCCAGTTTTTAACACTGATCCACCCTTTCAAAATTACTTAAGTATTATAAACTTAAAATGCCAGTTTGGGATGAGGATGGTAAATAGTAATTCTGATACACTGGGAAAACATTTTCCTTCTGAAAGTGTTAAGATAAATGACCATTAAATCTTTTTAATACTCATGAAAATAACATTATTTGAGAAAGAAAATTATGCACAGTATGGATTTTCAAAATTGAAGGTATAGTTCTTTTTAAAGTCTGGCTAAGCAATGATAAAACAGATGTATGGGTTTTTTTTTTTTTTTTTTTTTTTGGTTGGTTGGTTGGTTGGTTGGTTGGTTTTGGCCATGGAAATTGAGAAAGAACATAAAGAAAAGAATTTGCCCACCCAGTACAGTCCTCAGAGGAAGACAGAAAACTTACTAATGAAGCTTAATAATACATCTCATAGAGGAAAGTGAACTGATTGGAGTTTATACTTTGGCTCTTGATTCAAGACCGACCTTAAAATCACTTAGACTTTATATCTTTAAATTAAAATTAGGTTGTTTTTATACTGCCATTGCTGTTGAGCGGAATAGTGAATGAAGCAAACATCTGAATTAACAGTAGTTGTGATTTGTCTGAAATATTGCATCCTTACAACATACAACTCACTTTTAAATTAATTCAGGTTTTTATTAAGCCAGGAAGCTTATTAAGCACACGTAGTGAATCTGGCCTCTTAGGTACTTTGAAAACATACTGAGAAAGAAAAAAGTTGCCCCAGGATGTCCAGGAACTGATCTGACGCTGAGGCCTCAAGTACTGTTAGAAGCTGGACATAAACAATTTCTCAGAACACCAATAGACAAGATTATACTGAGACCATGATAAGATGAGACAAAACAAGAACATTTTATAATGTCTCAGCACAGACAAAACAGGGTCACTGTGCCACACACAAAATACCAGACATTGCCTTTTCCCAGCTGATGTGAGTGACTGTGCTTCTTTACCAGCTGCAGCTTTATCCTTATCCGAGTTTATCTTCCCTGGAGAATTGCCTCTGTTTTCTGGCAGTAGCCAATCTAGAGTGAACCCCTCCTTCCTTAGAACCTCCCCAAAATCATTCAACAAAAGCTCCAAATCTACAGTAAGCTCTAAAATCTCTTCAGAGAGACCCCACATTATCCCATAGCGAGCACTCTGCCTCACTGCAATGAGTGTTAAACTCATCTCATCCCACTGTGGGTATGTTCCTGGTGGTCTTTGGCTAGGGAGCACTGACAGTGCCAAGAAGGCCCAGCTTCCCCTGATGTATTTGAGCACATCAGACTTAGGCCCAGATCAATTAGAGAATTGCAGTAATATCTGTTGTGCACCAACGTTGTGCCAGTCAGGCCTTTATTTTTTTAAAAGATTTTTATTCATTTGAGAGAGAAAGCATGCGAGAACAGGAGCGGGGGGGGGCAGAGGGAGAGGGAGAAGCAGACTCCCCGATGAGGGAGCCCAGTGCGGGACTTGATCCCAGGACCCTGGGATCATGACCTGAGCGGAAGGCAGACGCTTAACCAGCTGAGCTACCCAGGCGCCCCACTAATGTATGTTATTTAAATCATAACCCTGTAAATTTGGTACTTTTATTTTCCTCATTTGCAGATGAATAAACTGAGGGTTAGAGAAACTTTCCAAAGTCATCTTCCCTTGTACTACCAGTAATTGCTATAACCAAGTTATTAATCCAGATCTGATTCCAAAGCGCACAAACTACACTCTGTCATTCTGTGTTGCGTGTGAAACTGAGTGTATTGCATGCTAAAGTAGTCCTAGATCTCTTCAATTTCAAGTGTTTTGACTTCTGATAGTCTGCATCATCATTAAGTATTTAAGTAGTTTTCAATGATGATGAGTTTTAGCTGTATCATATTATTGAGCAAGGCTAATTCACCTTGATAATAAATTTCCATAGATGGCTGCACAGGTTTATTTTTTATACATCTGGGTAGCCTTTCTGTGTTTCACTAAAATTACACATTTTCGTGTATGTCTGCATGCCCCTTCTGGAGTTGTATCCAATATAGATCTGTTTTCATGTCTCTTGGGGGGGGGGCGGACAGCAGTCAGTGAAAATCACAACTGCAAGATAGATGATGTGATTATGATTGTTTAGAGAACGAGGCATACTATATTTTTAAATGGACTTTAGAATCTAGTTTTATTAGTTAGATATGTGACTCTAGGTGAGTTCTTTAATTTCCCTGAGCTTCAGCAATCTTATGTACCAGTGGGGACCGTAACACCCACTCCTTGGGGTTCTTAGAACATGTAAAAGTACCAGACAGACTGTAGATGCTTAATAATGTATACCTGCCTCCCCGTAGTGTACCTCCCAAGGTTCTTACTACTTCCTTGCTCTCATTATAGTTTATTACTATCCAGAAAATAAAAATAGCACTGGGAAAGAAGTAAAATCCCTTTGGCATTCGGTTCCTGTATTATAAGACAAGTTTGTTTTAGGGATCATAGAAAATATTGGCCTTAAAGGCCTTTTATATATCAGTTGTTATTTATTTAAGGGATATAATTTATTATACTACTACTTCTGTCTGTCCTCAGTCTGCACCTCCTTCAGTATAAATAATTTTCTGTTAAAGCTCTAAATCAGAGGCTTATATAATAGTTTTAAAAAATTCCTGGTTCATAGTTTACCTTTCTGTGGAGAACTTAAAAACCATGTAAGAATAATAAAATTCTAAAATTTCCTTATAATGAACTATAGTGAAGCTAGAATTAGATTGATCCTATACCTTCAGATTAGAAAGAATGTTTTCAGTATTACCTGTCATGTATAGACTTAATTGAATTATCTGTGACTATCATAATGGAGGAAGTACCCTTATAGATGCACATCACTAACTTGATACCCATTTCTTTTTAATGTTTGCATTATTCAGATGTTACTTCAGCAAAATTATCATATAAATCAACATTTAATCTCTGTGTTTTGTGCTTGTATAATTTTAGCAACTGAAGGTTTTAAATAGCTTTTAAATGTCAGTATAAATGGTAGCACTGGCCATAAATCTTTTACTTACGAAAATATTTTCCCAGTCATTCAGGTGAGACATAAAAAGCAAAGCTTTATTTTTGTCTGTAAAATAACTCCCAATTCCTTTTTATAAATGTAGAGATAAAGTTCTGGGCAAAGTCCAGTTCTGTTTCATGTCTACCGACGGTTAATTTGCCCTCTGGTTTAAATTTGGCTTAGTATTCTTCTGCCTTAAATTTCAGTGTGGCTTTTCTGTACTCTTTATAACCACTTTCATATCCAACCTTGTGGTAAGTCAAGTTTCTCTATCTCTCTTAAACTTTACAATTTGTATAAGAATAGAATAAAGTAATTGTAAATGTCTTGAAGAAGGATCAACCCAAATGAAGGGTTTTTTTTGTTTTTTTTTTTTTTTTACGTAGCTTGACATTTATTCTTTTCTTTTAATTTTATTTTATTATGTTATGTTAATCACCATACATTACATCATTAGTTTTTGATGTAGTGTTCCATGATTCATTTTTTGCGTATAACACCCAGTGCTCCATTCAATACGTGCCCTCTTTAATACCCATCACCAGGCTAACCCATCCCCCCACCCCCCTCCCCTCGAGAACCCTCAGTTTGTTTCTCAGAGTCCATAGTCTCTCATGGCTCGTCTCCCCCTCCCAGTTTTGAGAGCATACATGATCATAAGAATTTGACCAATGATTTTTTTTTAAATAGCTACTATAAAATAAAACTTCTTCCGTAGTAGTTTGCAAGCAGTAACATAAATTTAAACCATAAACGAGTTTGACTTTTTTCTTAATTGTCAAATATTACCTGATCCTCTTATTTATACCCTAATTTTTCAGGTGTTCAAGAAATTTGATTATGGCTTGTTTTTAAATATTTCTTTAGCTTTTTTTTTTATACGAACATTTTAGCATATTGTTACTTAATCGAAAAACCAATTTCTTGAAATATGAAGACTTTTTTTTTTTTTTTTTTTTTTTTTTTTTTTTTTAAGATTTTATTTATTTATTTGAGAGAGAGAATGAGAGAGAGAGAGCACGAGAGGGAAGAGGGTCAGAGGGAGAAGCAGACCCCCCGCCGAGCAGGGAGCCAGATGCGGGACTCGATCCCAGGACTCCAGGATCATGACCTGAGCCGAAGGCAGTCGCTTAACCAACTGAGCCACCCAGGCACCCGAAATATGAAGACTTATTTAGTTAATTTATGGATGTAAATTTAGCTCATGATGGCTTTTCTTGTAGTTTTAAGGAAAAACTAGTTTTGAAACTTGACTTAAAAATATTAGCCTTGGGGCGCCTAGGTGGCTCAGTTAGGTAAACATCCGACTCTTGATTTCAGCTCAGGTCATGATCTCAGGGTTGTGAGATCGAGCCCCGTATCAGGCTCTAAGTTAGGCATAGAGCCTGCTTAAGATTCTCTCTCTGCCACTCCCTCTCTTCCTTCCCCCCTCCCTCTCTAAAAAAAAAAAAACGAAGAAGAAGAAGGTTTAAAGGACTCAGGAATAATGTCATAGTATCTGTACTTTTTTTTGCCAAGGGTAGCATCATCTGAAAGAAAGAGTTAGGAATTTCATCACTGGTTCTTTTTGGTACATATTCTTTCTTGTATACAAAAGGTAAATAAGCCAAGCACCAGTCTTCTATCTGAGTGCCAAGAGTTTATGTTACATTTTATTCAATGAGTATTTATTTTACAGTTATTATATATTCAGTAATTTCCTAAATACTGGAGAGTATAATATAAAAGTACACATGATCTCTGCCCTTAGTATATTACAGTATTTTTGAGGAATAACAAACATTGAGAGTAATATAAACTATTACAGTATCAAGTTGAGGTTTATGTAGTAGCAGACTATAGATACAGCCAAAAGGAAAAAAGTATCTTTGTGATAGGGTTTAGTCACTATGTTTTATTAAAAGAACTGTAATTTTGATCTTGAGAGGGAACTGTTAGGTGCTGCAAGTTCATTCATATATTCCCATCTTAGATTTACAGCCTAATAATCAGCCATTTAGTGAACATTTTTATTGTGTCAAAAAACACTTTGGGTACTTCATTTCATTTGATTTTTTTACAAACTGATGAGGCAGGTAATACTGTCCTCATTTTACTTATTGAGGCTTAGAGGTTAAATAACTTACATAAAGCCACACTGCTAATAAATAGCAGACAAGAGATTCAAATTCTGGATTGTATTGTTTCTAGTGCCTGACTTCTTAACTATTACTACTGCTCAACCACACTTGATAAATGAGGAGCTTAAGACTCCAAAAGGCAACTTATTCAAGTTCACACAGCCAAAAATGGCAGAACTGAGATTTAAACCCAGGTCTCCACAAAGTATTAGACTAAATCGTGTGAATTTGCTGATATTCAACTGTTTTGATGTATAAAAAGGTCAGTTTCATATAGTTCAGTTGTCATACTTGCTCTTTGCACTAGACCATATAATCCTTGAGTGAATATGGGGTCTAGATTAAAAGCAGGAAGAGAAAGAGGGGCATAAGGAATTGTCAGAGGAGAGATAATCTGGATAGGTAAGGTAACACCTGCCAGTGGAGGGTCAGGAATGCCAGGGTGGGAATTTCAGGAATGATCCATTAAACAACCAGTAAATGAACATTTGTATTCTACAAACTGCTGCTAGAATAAAGCAGTCTTCAAACACAGGGTCTGGCTTTATGCCCAAAGAACCAAGGATGTAGCAAGAATGAACATATGATATTGAAGGGAATCTCAGCAGGGCCCTAAAGGATGAAGAAGAATTAGGAAGGAGGAGAGAAGAACAGAATGAGCATTGTTATACACAGGGCACCTTTCTAAGCGTGGCATGAATAAACTAAGGTTTTAGAAAGACCAGTCAGATATGGAGTTGAAAATTGTTTATGGTGTAGGAAAGCTTTTTGGAATTTCTGAAGCAATTTCAATAGGTACCCAAGATGAAAGTAATATTCCATCAGTCTTTTCTTCACAATTATATTATGATTAATTTCCAAAATTGTTATAAAAGTGCCTTTTACTTTTTAGTATCCTCAATCCATTGTGAGTTTTCAAGGCTTAAAATAATAGAACTCTGGCAGTGAGTGGATAAAATACTAAAAGTTACCACATCTTTAACCCAGCCCCACCCCCTCTCTAGATAAAGAAAGCAAGACTTCTTGAAGTAAACTAAATCAGACATTGTACCATAATTAGAACTCACATCTGCTAATTTCTACTCAAGGGAACTTTCTACTACTATTGCCCCTCATTTTACTTGATGCAGTCTTTGAGTGTTTCTGTTGAAGATTTTTTTGAATTTATGTACTTTTTATATTCTTAATGCCATATTCTTTTTTGAGTCTCCTACAGAGTGTTCAGTAACACTTTAAGGAAAAAAAGGTGCTTTTTTAAGAAAGAATCTTACAAAATCCATTTAACTCATATGTCCTTTGAGAGTTTTTAATATATGAAATATTAATACATAGAGCATATGTAATATGTAAGTTATGAAGCCTGATAATAAAACGAACACTCATGAATCCGTCCACCCAGCTTAAGAAATGGAACATGATCAATTCCCATGAGTCTCCCTGTGTGCTTCTTGCCTGTGACTTCTGTCATCCACCAGCCTACAGTGCCATTTTCTGTGCTACCACATTTCTAGACTTTTTATAAATACCATTTCTCTGGTTAAGAAACTATCTTCTCTTAAATGGAATTCAAGTTTGTTAAATGTAGTTTCATAAATGGTTGTTAAATGTTGTCAAATGCTTTTTTATGCATCTATTGAGATTTTTCTCCTTTTATCTGTTAATATGATGAATTGGATTAATAGAATTCCTAGCATCCTCAACTTTTCAAATTATCTTTGTTGTTTTTACACTGCCAAATTCCGTTTGCTAATACAATATTTAGGACTTTGACTTTTGCATCTATTTTCATCAGTGAAGTTGGCTAGCAGTTTTTCTTACTCTGTCCTTGTTTCTTAATCAGGTTTACTGCCTTTACAGAATGAGTCAGGAAGTGTTTCTTTTTTCTAGAGTAATTTCTTTAAGTTGGAAAGTGTTTTATAGAACTCACCTGTAAAATTCTCTGGGCTTGGTATTTTCTATAATGTGTAGAAACTTCAGTGATCTAGGGGCGCCTGGGGGGCTCAGTCGGTTAAGCGGCTGCCTTCGGCTCGGGTCATGATTCCAGGGTCCTGGGATCGAGCCCCATGTCGGGCTCCCTGCTCAGCGGGGAGTCTGCTTCTCCCTTTGCCTCTGCCTCTCCCCCTGTTTGTGCTCTCTGTCAAATAAAGAAATAAAATCTTAAAAAAAAGAAAAAGAAACTTTAGTGATTTATATATTTTTTGGAATTTGTCTATTTCACTTTATGAATTTTTTGTTTTATTTTTAATTTACTAACCACTAAATTATAGTATTTTCTCATTCTTATTTTGTTATTTTTGAGGGGAGGCTGATGACTTTGTTCCTTTTCTAATTTTATAAGTTAAATCCCTATCTTGTAAATTGTCACTGCTTCTAATTTTTTTCATCTAAATACTTGGAATTAAGTATTTTTTCTCCAAGTGCCTCTGTAGTTGCATCCCACAGGTTTTACTGAGTTTCATGGTAAAAATCAGTTCAAATACTTTCTCATTTCCACTTTGTTTTCTTTGAACAATGAGTTATTTAGAAGTGTTTTTAAATGCCCAAATATATGAGACTTTTAAGGTTAATTTTGAGTCAATACAAAAATATATGGTTTATATAATACTAAATTTTTTTTAACTTTTTTGAGATTTGCCTTATAGCTAATACATGATCAGTTTTCATAAATGTTCCATGGTGCTTAAAAAGAATGCATATTCTCCAGTTTTTAGGTATAGGGTTCATTGATATGTTTAGATCAAGCTTTCTCCTTACGGAGTTCAGGTTTTACTGGTGTTGTATTTTGTTTTTTTGGTCTGCTTTTATAAATTATTTACAGAGGAGTATTAAAATACCGCACTATGGTAGTGAATATGTCCCTTTCTCCTTGCAGTTTTATTGCTGTATCTGTTTGGAAGCTATGTATTGATATAGTGTATCTTGTAATAGGTAGAGCATATAAATTTTGAATTGTTGTTACATAATGAATTGACTCACTAATCATTTTATCTCTTTCTCTAGTAATTTTTTTTTACCCGAAAATGTATTCTCTCTCATATTAATATAGCTACATAACTTTATTTTGGGTAGGTTTACCTGACTATCTTTTTTCATCCTTTAACTTCCTGTTTACTCTGTGAACTAGGTCTGTCTCTTAAAAGAGCATTTAATCCAGCCTGACAGTCTGATTTTTTAAATATCTTAACTGAAGAATTTAATCCATTTATATTATGGTTACTGATAAATGTGTTCCTTCTTATTTTATGTTTTCTCTTATTTCCCTTTTTTGCTCCTTTTTTGCCTTCCTTTGAATTGAACAAATATATTTTTCATTCCATTATTTGTCTTTCTAATTTGGGAATCATATATATTATTACTTTTAGTAACTACCTGTGAAATTTTAACACTCATACTCAACCTAAAGTTAATATCTTTACCCTCATCTTCAACAATATAAGGATTTTTAAATCAGTGCTTCTCTTGCTTATGCTATTGTTATTCAGGCTGTAATACTGTCTTATTTATTTGTTTGCTTGGTAGTTTTGTAAATTAGTCATGTTTCCATTGTTTAATATTTTCTGTGTATAGATTCATCCTCATGTTTACCAGTATTCCTGATTGCAACTTGGCCCTTCAATCAGGGAAAATTTTTTCTTATCCCTAAAGTACATGCTTCAGAAATTGTTATGATAAGAGCTTATGGACGGTAGAATCCGTTTTTGCTTGTCTAAGATTGTTATTTTGACCTTATTTTGACCTCATTCTTTACGTTTTTGTTGGCCAAACAATTCTAGGATGGTAGTTATTTTCTTTTAGCAGTTTAAAGATATTCCAATTTCTTCTGGCTCCCTTTTTGCTATTGAGAACCTAACTGGTATGGTTTTGTGGGTAATCTGTCTTTGGCTGCTTTCTGCCATCTTCTATTTGTCTTTGTTTTCTAGAATTTGGCTATAATATGATCCATGTTTAATTCATTATTGTAGTTTTTCTGTTATTTTTTCTGCTTGGGATTGGTTGTGGTTAAGATTTGTTGTATTGTCCAGCAATTATGGAAATATTTTATGAATTCACAGTGGATAACATTTCTCCCCTCCACCCAGAGCCACTCCCAACACAGACAAATTTATTTGCTATCTGCTTTTATAGGATAGATCTTTCTTCCTAGTTCACTCTTCCCCCAAGACTGAAGCCTTTCTTAGGTTTTAGCTTTAAGCACAGCAGTTCTCCACTCTCATTCCCATCCTACAAACGCCCAAGACTTTATGCCTATTCCTCTGAGTGCAGAATGTAGTCAAAACAAAAGCTCTAAGTCATTGGTGTTCAGTTGAAATTCCCAGGGCTAACAGTTTAAGCACTTACTGGACTCCTAATCCTTTATTTCTGGTCTCAGAGCATTTCTCTTACTTTCTTGAAAGCTCATCAAATTTTAAGAGGTATTATGCATGAGTGCATATAAATTTTATATGTGTGTGTATACATATATGTATACACACGTTGTGTGTGTGTGTAAAAATCTTAAGAGGATTTATTTATTTTTTGCAAGAGTATTTCAGGACCTCTAGTGATAGAAATGGAAGGCTATCCTTTGCTTTGTAATAAAAATTTTCTCTTATCTTTTTTTTTTTTTCACTTTTAAAAATCACATTTTGTTCCTCCAATCACTTCTTCCTATAGGTAAGCAGTAGGTCATCCAGTCCTAGCGTCAGAATGATCACTACCTCAGGACCAACTTCAGAAAAGCCAGCTCGAAGTCATCCATGGACTCCTGATGATTCCACAGGTGACCAGTGTATTTCCTCACTATAATTAAGAAGTTGAATTCATCATATTTGTTTTCATTTATTTGTGTCATGACTCTGATCTTTATAAAGGAAGGCATTTTACAGTAGTTTAGATTTTCATATTAATAAAATCAAATATTTAGCAATAAACTTAAAGATGAGTTTTTGAGTACTGAGATAGATTGTCTTGCCTTCTGCATTTTTTCCCCCCAGATACTAAACATGTGTATTGAAGATGGTTTGGTTTGGGGTCACTACAGACAGGAAGATACTGTATTCTTGATACTTAAGTCTCTGATTTTCCTATTTTTGGTCCATCCTACGGATGATAGTAGTAAAGTTCATTATCTTTTAGATAACTAAAATCAGAATGATAAAAATAATCATCGTAATCTCAGTCTTTTGTTTTAAAGACACAAGATACCATGTACTTCAGTGAAAAAAAAAATTTCTGACCATTAACTTTTTGAATCATTTTTAACTGGTAGGGAGACTTCATTTCGGTTACATAAATTTCTGTTAACTAGACCTTAAAAAGCCTGTTAAATTACAACTCCCTAACATGAATGACTAACTGGTCAAAATACTAGTATTAAAATCTAATGATGGAATAGTTTTATTATGGGCAAGCAGGAAATTACATGCCATAGTGGAATTAACTTTCCCTTAGCATTAAGAGAATTTCCTGATAAATACTCATCAGTATGGTTCTGTAAAAATTTATTATTTATATGTTAATATGTCAGGGAAAGATGATCTCTTAGACCTTGGAAGATTAAACCATTTGGGATTTTATTTAAGATCAACTATGTTATTAATAGTGGCAATTAAATTGAAATTAAAAAGTCAGCTTTCTCCCTTTACAAACTAAAACACTACTTATAAGTATTTACAGATATCTGGCATGGCTTAGTCAAGTCCATAATTTAATTTAAAAAATTAACTGAGTAGCTTTTCTCAGTTTCACGTAAGATACAACTATGTTTAGCCAGTGGCGTACTCTCTAGTTTTAGTAAGTTTAAATTTAGTGGTGGCAAAAAACTCCTCCAAGTTTCACCCCTAGCATAGCCCAACCTAAGATTGTCCAGAACACTACTCAGCACATACGCAGAATTCATCACAATGTGCTTTCTCCTCAGAGGTAGATAGGGAAATGCTCTTGACAGATTTGATCATTAACATTCAGATAAGATTAGCTCTTTTTGGTTCTTCAACCCTCTGGTGAGGGAGTACTTGCCCTGACATTACAGCATTTGCTGAGACCTAGTGCTCAACTTGGCGGGGCCTCCTGACTTCAGCCTAAACTAGTCTAGCCATGCCAGTCAACATAATTGTGAATTCGTGAAAGTAAAATAAAAATTCTCTTATGTCCTTCTCACTTAACTGCTTTTTTTTTTCGACTTCATGTGTTCTTCCAGCCTTTCAACCCCAATCTCATTTTTTTATTTTCTGGGACCTAAAATACCAATAGCTGGAAATCATGCCTAGGTCCAAAATTCAACTGAATTTTGCCTTTGCCTTAAAATATGGCAAGTATGTGGTTATCATTTTTAGATAATTTTGAATATAGTTTTAGAAGTTGAGACAGGTTTAAGCTTATATTTAATGAAGTTCAGCTTTGTACTGTTTCTAAGAAAAGTACTGATACTCAAGCTAATACAATAAATTACAGGGAAGAGATATTGGTAAAGCCTTTTTCTTTGAAGGCCCCCTGAATCAGGAAAAAATTAGAAGTGCATACATAAGTTTAAATAACCTAATTAATTAGGTAGTTTTATTTTAAAAGAGGAGGAATTTCTATGCATTTTCAGAGAAAAATAAAAAGCGTATCAATTTAATAATCATAGCATATAATGAGTGTTCTTGGATTTCTATTTATAATATACTGTGGATAAAGAAAGACATACATACCCAAAAGCAGTTAGTGAGAGGGATGACTAGACATAGTAGAGGGAGCCACAGAGAGGGAAAAACCCACCAAAGAGTTTTTCTTATTTGCAAAGATAGAAGTATAAGACATGGCCCACTGCTTACAGTCTTATTAGAGTCATAATACTGACACATTAAAAATAAAAATAAACTCATCATGCTTCATGTAATAAATTTAAGAAACTGCTAAATTTGCAGTGCATAGCTGAGTGTTTTAATAGTTAATAGAACAATCCTTGGATTTTTTTTTCCATTCCCTGAATACTGTGAAACACTGATATACTTAATTTTAAAATACATATCAGAGGGGCACCTGGGTGGCTCAGTCGGTTAAGCATCTGCCTTTAGCTCAGATCATGATGCCAGGATCGAGCCCGGCATTGGGCTCCCTGCTCTGCAGGAAGCCTGCTTCTCCCTCTCCCACTCCCCCTGGTTGTGTGCGCTCTCTCACTTACTCTTTCTCTCTCTCAAATAAATAAATGAAATCTTAAAAAAAATAAATAAATAAAAATAAAATACATATCAGATACAGGGTGTTTATTTAATAAGATCTATCAAGTGTGAGAGATTTAAGAAAGAGTAATAAGAAAAATGTTGAAAGAGTTCAAGATACTTAATTTTTCCTATAAAGTCAGGAGGCATAAATGTTAATCCCATGTGACTCATGCAAGTTGTTATGTCAGTTTATCTCTTTTGAAATACAAGCAAAAGCTGTCTGTTCAAATACTTTGGTAAAATCGACTGGTTGGTTGATTTAACCCATTTAACTGTTCCACGCATGACATTGCGCTACAGTTTCCATACTCTTCATTACACCTGTGTTCAGTATACTCCCCTCAAAAGCATCTTTCATTTTCTGCAGTGATTCTCATTAGGAGAGGTGGGAAGGGGTTCACACTAGAATCTATATATAAATTGAAGATAATCCACTGGAAGAGAATGTGTCTCTCCCCCCCCCCCTTTTTTTTTCATTAAAGAACACTAATGTTCAGGAAATTGACACAGCATTATAGTAAACAACATGATCAAGGAAAGAAAGAGATAGGAGGTTTGAATAGGTAGGGTCAGTGAAGACTGAATTTGAAGTACAAAGGTCCCATACCACTGTTTTGGGTTTTGTTTTCTTTCAGGATTTTATTTAAATTCAAGTTGGTTAACATATAATGTAGTATTAGTCTCAGTGGTAGATGTTTTTGTTTTTAATTGAACAAGGGCTTATACCCTTTAATGTACGAGAGTATGGTTGCATTCTGATTATCTGGTGATTGGATATTCTCTTTTTACCTTTAGAATTCAGAAATAGACTTTCTTCATTACCAATAGAAATAATTTTAATGTATTATTTACTTTAGGAAAAAAAATGCCAATATTCATGCATGCTTTCTTGCTTTTTGCTTGTAATTATTTATGATAGAAAATAAAATACATACTTGAATTCCAGATACCAATGGATCAGATAACTCTATCCCAATGGCTTATCTTACACTGGATCACCAACTACAGGTAAAAGAGTACTTTCTCCGTGAATGTTTACTTTTTCCTTAGAAAAAGTTTAGAGAATCATCTAGAAAGCAGACAGTTATGTTCATATCTGTCATCATATATTCATTTACTTATGCTTTTAGTTGGCCTCCTTAAACTTTCTAAAATCAAGTTAAAATGATTCGTTCAGCTAAGTTAATCAAATCTAAAATTGGTAAAATCATATGTTCTTAACAGTTATCTTAAAATACTTTCATATCTTTGTTTAAGAATGCCAAGAATGGGTGAGGGAGGCACCTGGGTGGCTCAGTCGGTTAAGCGTCCGACTCTTGATTTTGGCTCAGGTCATGATCTGAGGGTCATGAGATCAAGCCCCACATCGGGCTTTCCACTGGGTGTGGAGCCTGCTTGAGATTCTCTCTCTCACTCTCTCTCTCAAAAAAAAAAAAAAAAGGAATGCCAAGAATAGCATTTCTGCTCTTTAATTTTAGTGCTATAGTATAAAATTTACGTGAGCTCATTTCTACTTAATAGATTTCATGATAACTGTAATGTTCATAGTGACTGAAAATATAAGTAATACACTTCAGTGTCTCCTCATGAGTATGAGAGCCATAAACTTCTTTTTGTATAATATGGTTTGACAACCTGAAATGTAAAGCCAGAGGCCAGTGATACTCTGGTCATGATTCTCTGTAATAGCAAAAGTGTTAAAACAGCAAGGTGAATTTAAGCTCTGAGTTAACTCTGACAAAAGGACACTGAAATTTTCTAGGCCATGGTTTAACACTTATTTTTAAAAGACCATTGCTTTAGTGCTATAAAAACATATCACAGTCACTGTCTTAACTCTCAGCTTGATATTAAGATTTGATTTAATTATGTGTTAACAGTCCTGATTTATTTTCAGCCTCTAGCACCGTGCCCAAACTCCAAAGAATCTATGGCAGTGTTTGAACAGCATTGTAAAATGGCACAAGAATATATGAAAGTTCAAACAGAAATTGCATTGTTATTACAGAGAAAGTAAGTTATCTTTTATGAATAAAAGACATTAGTATTTTGAGTTTAAAATATGTTAAGGTGAAATATTGTTGGGAGACATGAAAACTTTGTAATTTTTAGAACTAATCGTTAAGCATACAGTTGACCCTTGAACAGCTTGGGGGTTGGGGTGCTGAACCCCCACTCATTCAAAAATCCAGGTGTAACTTTTGACTCCCCAAAAATGCTAATGGCCTACTGTTGACCAGAATTCTTACCAATAACATAAACAGTCAGTTAACACATATTTTATATGTTATATGTATTATGTACTGTATTCTTAGAATAAAGTAAGCTAGAGAAAAAGTTTTATTAAGGAAATCCTAAGGAAAAGAAAATACATTTACAGTAC
Organism: Phoca vitulina; assembly: GCF_004348235.1. Taxonomy (NCBI): domain Eukaryota; kingdom Metazoa; phylum Chordata; class Mammalia; order Carnivora; family Phocidae; genus Phoca; species Phoca vitulina. Next base: position 1,880,919 of record NW_022589714.1, read on the forward strand.
TGTACAAAAATCCCTGTATAAGTGGATCCATGTAGTTCAGACCCATGTTGTTCCAGGGTCAGCTATATTTCCAAGTTGGAGGTTTTATGTGTATTCATCTTTAAGTTTGAAGCAACTTTTGGCTATTTTTCATGTAAAACTCAACCCTTTGACTACATATATTACAATTAAGGAAAATAAACTGTGTTATATAAACATGTTTTATGTTCTAAGAATTTTAAAGCTAAAAGCTGTTTAGATTTATAGTTATAAAGATTTATTATTTCCTTGGACATAGACAAAATAATTTGATTTACTAATATTCAGCTGTGCTTTATCTTAAAAGTATTTTATAGATATATTTTTTCTAGGTATATGTTTAGGAGAGTAGAATTACTTTATTTTATACCTGTGAGTGTTTTTCTGGGGAGTTTTATACTCACATGTGTTTTTCTGAGAGTTATAAAGAGGCTGCCTTCCTCCTCCCTTTTTTAAGAAAGCCAATTTTCATGCTCCTTTATTTGAAATTCTTAAAAAACAGAGCAAAAACTTCAGTTTTCTTAAGCATGATCGTCATGAAATTTTATACCTCTGAAGCTGAATTATTGTGGTAACTGAAATGAAGTGCTATAGGACAAAATCATGGCAACTATATGTGTATATGGTAATAGGATTCTCTCTGTTAATTTTAATCTAAATAAATGAAAATTTCTTGTTTCCTGAAGTAATTTGTGGGAAGTTTTGTTTGTTTGTACTTAAAAAAAAAAAAAAAAGCTCCTTAACAGTTTACTGTTAAAGTGATTTCAACTCAGTACTTTAAAGGCTATATAGGAAATAAATATTAGAGTCTGCAAATTGTGAAGCTAATTGTGGAACTGTTGACACTTTATGTTAAAAAAAAAACAAAACACCTCTTTCTTTCACATATTTAATCTGTACTTTTTTCATATTTGTTCATTTGAAAGAGGAGTTCTTTGCTGGAAAAAATAAATGATGGATTGAGGAAATGTGATAACTGTGACAGTTTTATTCAATTTTAAATACTTTAAATGAGAAATATGAGAAAATCATGTAGAGGCTTTTCATTAATTATTCAGTTATATCCAGTAACTTCACTTTAGGAGTAAGTATTGAACATCTCCCAAAGTTTATCAGGCTATAAAAGTCTCTAATGGTCTTTCTTGAAAATGTTCAGAAAAGTGAATAACTCATTTGAAAGTGGTACTTTGTATTGTTCTCACTTTTAAAATAGGAAATAGATTTAAGTTGATAGCATCTATTTTAATTAGCTTGCACATGTTTTATGAAGCCCCCACTTTGCACTGTAGTTAAAGAAGACTGTGACTTCAAAACATGAATAAAAAGTTCAAGAGTTAAAAGTGGAATGTGAATGAATGATAAAACATCATGTTATTTTCCTGTGGTCAGAGCCCTTCCCCAGCCTTTTTTCTTCTTCCTGCACAAAAGGGATACCAAATAAAATGTTTTGAAACTTTTATTATACCATTTTATCTGCATTCACTAATTGTCTAAGTACAGTTACTTAGAAAAAGATTTTGGTGTTTGTATGGGTACACAGAAGAGTGAGTGATAGTTTCCATTCTAGCCTACAAGTGTGTTTGAGTAGTGTATGTAAGATGCATAATGATCAACCCAGAATAAAAGTCCTAATAAGTTGAGCTCATCAGTTACTAAGGTATGAATTTTTCTATCATGTACAATATTTTATTATGTGGTATTTGTTTTTAGGCAAGAACTAGTTGCAGAACTGGACCAGGATGAAAAGGACCAGCAAAATACATCTCGTCTGGTACAGGAACATAAAAAGCTTTTAGATGAAAACAAAAGTCTTTCTACTTATTACCAGCAATGCAAAAAACAACTAGAGGTCATCAGAAGTCAGCAGCAAAAACGACAAGGCACTTCATGATTCTCTGGGACCTTTAAATTTTAAAATATGCAAAGAAAGACTTTTTTTTTTTTTTTTTTAAGCAAACAAAAGCCCTTATAATGACAATTCATGAGTGTTAGCTTTTGGGCGTGTTCTGAATGCCAACTGCCTATATTTGCTGCATTTTGTTTCATCGTTTATTTTCTTTTTCTCATGGTGGACATGCAATTCAACTGTCTCCTTGCATAACATGGGGGCATCTGTGACTTGAATAAGCAGCAGTTCTCAACTTCAGAACAGATGCAGTGAACCATGGCTGTATATGCATGCTCATTGTGTGAAGGCTGGCCTAACAAAAACAGGGGGTATCAAACTAGCTGCTATGTGCAAACATCGTCTTTTTTTCGAGGTGGAACCTCAAGAATGATTTTGTTCTTGTATCTCATCTCAAAAAACAATTTTTTTTTCCAAAAGATGGTATATACCAAGTTAAAGACAGGGTATTATAAATCTAGAATAATCAGTGGTACATTAATAGAAATGCAGAACATTTAGAGATAGTTGCAGGTGAGGGCTCTGATGCCAGCATCCTTCAATCAGTACTGAACTTAGTTCCATCCATAAAATATTGAAAGGTAAGTGGCGGCTGCTGTATTTAATAAAAGCATATTTCATTGGACTAAAATTTGACTATGATACACTGAACAAAATGGAACCCTTTTTTTTAAGATAAAAAGATTTTTAATTTTGTGATTGCGTGTATGTGTGTTGAAACTGTAAAGATTTTATCACTCTAATATTATTATCTCTTAAATGAAATTAAAAGGTAAATGAACACGATCCAGCTTAAATGATCATTCCTTCCTGCAATGATTATTGGATTGTTTTAGTGTATATTTGAAAAACTAAAGAGAAATAATGGAAAATGGAAATAATTGCTCCAGCTAAAAGGCTTGGGCTTAGATTTCTTTTATGATACCAAAAGAGTAAAAAACCTGGCAAATCAGGAGAAGTTAGTAAGGAAATTAAAAAAGTAAATATAAATTCTTCAAGTATACTATTTATCAACATTGGAAAATTGATTTTCCTTGCAAGCCCATCCTAGAATGCCTGCTGCCTTTCAACACTTTCAAGGGAATTTCGACACTTATAAAGAGAAAATTTATATTGTTAACAATAACTTTGCTACCAACTTACTTTGAAAATAAAAGTAATAAAAAAACTTCATTGAAATAATAGACTATATAAGCTCTATTTTTTCAGTTGGTATTAAAATAAATCACATTTTGATACCAGTACAAGGTGTCTTTTAAACAAGGATGTCATCAACCTCATTTTTTATAGCATTAATGTTTTATGAAGAGAAAATTAAAAATGAAAGCATAATTGCTGTGATTATTAGAATTATATCATGATTGTATTGTAGTTTTGCTCTGTTTCAGATAAGCAAGTTGATCTAAGAAGTTATCAAAACTATTCTTAAAAATGCTAAAGCAGGTAACTTTTTCTTCTGTTATTTTTTTCCTCCTCCCACTGAGTTTTATAATGTATTCCTGTGTATACAAGCAATAAAGGTAAAAGACAGTTTGTACTAAACTGTGTCATTTTTAGCTTCCTCAGAATCTATTATTAGAAAGTTTTCAGTAAATAAATGTCTACCATTACTTTATTTAAATAAAAGAAGGGCTATCATTCCCAAATAATTTGATTACATAATTGAAAGTATACTGGTCTCAACACATCAGTAGTAAAATAAAATTGGCATAAAAAATAACTGTAGACTAAGGAAAGGTATAACTCATTCATAACATTGCTGCTTGTGATATGTATGTGTCACTCCACCAAAAGGGACCTAGTCAGTGTTCATAGACTTTTCTGATTATCTCAGAGCATGAGATATTCAAGTGTGGATGCTAATGCTCGACCTTTCCATTAGGATTTAGCATTATAGATTTCAGATTTTATTCCTAGTCATTAATGTGTTTTTGCTATGTATTACATACTTAAAGGGAAAATATTATTATTACATGTAATCACTTCATAAAAATCTCCAGTAGGAAAATGGAAGAAAATAGTAGTGTTAAGTCATGGTGCCAAGTGCAAAAAAAGGCTGTTGAGCACTTGCTTGTTTGTTTACAGTAAGTTCCTGGGGATTCTCATACTGTGTCCTAGACAGAGTGTACTTCAGCCTACCTGGTTTTAAAGTAGTTGTGTTGCAAAGCTCATAGTTTTTAAGTCCTGATTATCCTTAATGGGAGAAAAGGGCAGCAGGGATAATTAAAATCCACAGCCAGTTTTATCCAGCATCCTCACCCATCAAACCTTCAAACAGATTTTAACAAGGAGCCAAATTTTTTATTTGTAAAAAAGTTTTACTTTTTATTCTAACCCTCATTTTTGGGTAGAAATGGTGAACCAGACAAGCAAGTGGATTAAAGGCCCTCATGTAAGAAATTCACAAACAATCCCTAATTACATTTCATTTTTTCCTCGAGGGAAAGATAACAAAGTCTAGAGAGAGACACTCCTTAGCATTAAAAAATAACTTTTTTTGAGTCAAATGAAAATCATTTAACATTACTTTATAGCAATACCACCTATTGAAGAGATTTGCTTAAAAGTTGTTTACAAATGTTTGACTCTTTTACTCAACCATTTTAGAGTATTTAATATGTGTTTTTTCCTCCCAAGTTTCTTCCGTGTTCCTAGTTTCAGCTCCTGCTTGTAGCCAGATATCACAGGCCTTGCCTGTGAAACACTTTTCTTTCTGTAAGTGTGTGGTTTTCAGCAGTCAGCTCCTCTCCAAATGGTAGGAAGTTCTACTTCTGTCATTCGGAACATTTTATGTAAAACAATGTAATGCAGAAATCCTTGTGCATACTGTATACTTGAAGGAAGCTTTTTAGATTTATTTTTGTTTGTAATAAAATTCAGATTGTTATTCTAAACTTGTTTATAAAAATGGTTAATGATTTATATCAGCAAATGAGCTATGAGGTATTCTGCTGTAGCAGTGTGTTTACCTTACACAAAATCAAATAAAAACTGAAAAGTGAGTATTCTTAAAATACTCAACACAGTTGTAACGTAATCATGATTTTTGAGAGGCTAAGTGACAGGCCAATTAACATATCCATCTATAACAATTCACATTTTTTTGTTAAATGGGTACTCTTCACAGTTTCATTAAATAATGATTTATATGAAGTACAACATGGTATATACATTACTGAGTGATTCTTCTCATTAGAAAATTGATTTCCTGTAATATATCTACATTACGTTAAGTATTTCATTCCTTTATCAACCTCCTAGCCTCCCAACCATCACATATGCACACACACATACACTCACAAACTCGACCTTCACTTTAGTAAATCAGCCCATTCATCATTCACTCATTCCTTTAACAAATATTTATTGAGCACCTATTACTATAAGTGAAGCTTCTGTGGCTAATGCCAAGTTACATGTTCTCTTTAGTCACATGGTAGTTAGCTCGTATTCGCATTTCACAGATGGAAAATTAGGCTCCTAAAGGTTAAGACTTTTTCCTGAGTCTGCTTTTCCCCCATCATCTGTTTTAGGCAGAATCTCATGCAAGGGGACTCTGTGGCCACTATCAGCCCATGATGTGAAGAGGAGCATGAGAAATGCAAATGATGGGGGGAAGATATGAGGTCACTTGCAGGCACAGAGGCTTTGTGACCACTCTATAGATCACAACAAAGCCAACACTGAGACCCACTCATGTCTTCTAAACCCAAGTCTGTGCTCTAAACCACTCTGCCATACTGTAATTTAAAACTTGCTGAGTGCTTCAGCTTTCACATCCATTTATTCGATGAGTGGGGTGTCTTCTTCACCCTTCTACTCCCCTCAGCTGAAAAACATGCTAAAAATGGAAATACAAATAATGATATTGTGAGACTTGGCCTAGAAAGAAGACTTGTTCCCCACTCTCAGGAAAGGCTTACTCCAGGCTTTTTCATTTTTGGTTTGTTTTTAATATTTTTGTTTTTACCTTTTTGTTTTGTTTTGTTTTGTTTTTAATTGGGATACAATTTTTATACAAGAAACTGCATCCATTTAATGATGTTTAATGCAGTTTATTGAGTTTTGACATGCTCTTACACTTGGGAAGCCATCCAACAAGCAAAATACATACTGAACATTTCCTTCCCCCCTCCCCAAGGTCCCCTATGCTCCTTTGCAGTCCTTCCCTCCCTTTACTCCATGCCCCAGACAACAGTGCTTTCTAACAATAAAAATTTGTTTGCATGTTCTACAGTTTTAAACAATGAAATCATTCAGTATGTACTTTTATTTTTAAGCTTTTTTTCTCCCTCTTGAATAGTTGTTTTAATTCCTTTGACAGGAATTTTAATTAAACCATTCCTAGTGATACTTGAGAATCTTTCAGTATCAGTGTTCAAGAGAAAATGGGTTTGAAGAGGCAATCGATGCATCCATTGTGGCCAGCTTGTGTCGTGTCATCTTCTGAAACACTTAAGATCACTTAATTTTTACATTTTTACAGAACCCTAATACTTTGCTTACAAAATCCCTTAGGTTGTTTGTTAAAGTAAGCCTGTTCCTCTCTGCATTTAGGTGTTAGAAATGCAACACGGACGTGGACCGTGGTAGGTTCATGGTAGGTTCATGGTAGTTTTCAGCAAATACGGTTGATCAGTGTAAATTTTTAAAAGTTCTACTTTTCATTTTCATTTCGGTTGCGGCTGCTGTTTTGCTTGCTCAGAAACCTGGGAAACTATATGTTAAGTAACCAAACAGTCTTCTGTATATAGTATTTGATATGGATATCTCCTACCAATGCTGTCGGTGGTCCTGTCTGCTATAGAGGTGCCCATGGAAATAAGTAAGATTACACTGGTAGCTCATGTACTGCTTACTGCCAGGGCCTGTGTTCCTTTTCTGTCAGTAATTAGTAACTGCTCTCAGAGTTTCTCATCCCTACTGCCATGAGGTCCCACCAAAACTGAGTTTGTGAAATGAACTGCGCTTCATGTCAGTTCTCAGTGAAGTCTTTGAGAATCAAATGCTTGTTTAACTTTGTCTGAGTTTCCTGGTGCTTTTTTAAAGGTTTTATTTATTTGAGAGAGAGAGTGCATAAGAGGGAGGGCAAGGTGAGGAGGGGCAGAAGGAGAAGGGGAAGCGGACTCCCCGCTGAGCAAGGAGCCCGAGGTGGGGAAGGCAGACGCTTAACCATCTGAGCCACCCAGGCACCTCCATGGTGCTTTTATATTTCCAAGTAATGAAATGCATTTTTTATCCTGTAGTTTAGTGGTCAGTGATCTCTTATAGATGCCATATGACATCAGGATAATTGCTTTGAATACACCAGAAATCACTGAGCAAATGCTGGATATTTATCTTCTGAAAAACAAAAGTAATGTACAAAATGCAGTTAACTCCTCAGACTTGTTTTTTGTTTCTCCTTGTGGATACCTCTTCTTTAGTTATTATAGGAAAAACTGCATTAATCATTGATTGATAAATTTACTAAATTCAAATTAGAGCCTGAAGAAACCTGAAAATGGGTGTAACTTTTTTTATGGTTGAAGAAAAAATGGTGATATTACCTCACACACCTTTTTGACTTTTAATTCATTTCCTACAAAGATACTACCTAATATCCATCTAAAATGTCATGAGCATATTACTTGCAAAAATCGATACCGCTCTTGTTTCTTCCATGAGAACCTTTTAACAGATACTGTTTCTTTGAGGATTGGAAACATGTCTTTATTCTCTAAGCTGCATATGAAATTGATAATCTATATGCTTACAATCTATTTCAGTACATTTGGGCTATTATATATTAGTACATTGCCTCACAATAGTCTTAAAAATTCATACTAAAACTCATGTCTGACTACATAATTCTGTCTTCCCATTCATGATTCCACATTTTATGTACAGGAGACTTTAGGAAGTGGTACAAAGTTCCTTGGCCTAAGCTGAGTATTTCTTCCCTTTTTACTTTCTTTTGCAGCCATATCAGAAAAGTCTCTAGTCTCTGTGCTCCATGTACCCTGTGATTCATAAGGACATAAGTTTGGCTGCTGCCCAGAATAATAGCTTAAACAAGATAGCAGTTTCTTCTTTCTCACAGAAAAAGTTTAAAGTAATATAGTAGCTTTGCTCATTTGCCTCATAGCCAAAGAGGAGAGGGAAAGGGCAAGAGCAGCGAAGGTGCAGTCACTCACGCTCCCATCCATTTGCCAGAACTTCGGCACATGCATTTACCCTACCTGCAAGGAGGCTGCGAATGTCTGTATAAATGGACAGCCATATACATAACTAGAAGGTAGGAATTCGGTTACAAATGAAGGATCAAAAAGATTTAGAGGACAAGTAGCCTTCACCACACCCTCATAAGGAAACTAGACCACGGCCGCCTCTACGTCCTCTGTCCTCCCCTCTCTCTGTAATATGGGAAGTAGGCAAAGCTGGCCCCTCACAAGAATGCACAGTAGTGTCAAAATCCAATCAGTATGGTGTGCTTAAAGATTTCCCTGTATTTGTAATTGGTGCAGCTTAGAAAAATAAAACTTCAAAATGTGAAGTTAGAGCACTAGTAAAATGGACAGCAGTTCAAACCCAGTTCTTCTTAGCTTCAAGGCTTACAAAAATCTCCTTTTTATTAGTTTAGAATTTAGAATACATTTTCTGATAGACTTAATAAAGGGGAGGAGAACTAGGTTCCTAAGCATTATTTTATAAAAGTCGATTTGATCTTTAATGGATATGAAATAATGTCATTGAATGGAATAGTTCCAACAAAGACTGTGCGAGAAAACAAAAATGATGTGGTTGTTGTCTTCAGATATTGACATTGTAGTAATTTTTCCCTTTTAAAAGTTCTTTACCTTTTTACTGTTTTCTGCACAGTAAAAATTAAAACGAGGACACCACCTTACACATCACTCTAACCATGTTTCTTCGGCAGGAACTCAGGGCCCTTTGCCATGGGCACAACCATTGGAGCCCTTGCATGAATCCCACAGGGGCAGGAACTTCCTTTCTGCTACTGGCCCCAACCTGGATCCTTGCAGGTAGGGGTGGACCCAAAGGGTGGGGATTCCAAAGGTTCGCCTATGGATTTTGGTGAGGATGAAGCACAGTCTCAATAAGAGGAGTAAAAAAAATAAGTCAGAACTTGAATGGCTTTAAATTGTTTTCTTATTAATACACATTCTAGGGACCCCAGCCTCTGAAATTCTGCTTAACAATGACAGGCTATTATTCAGGGATATAAACTTTTTTTTCCAGTTCCTGAAGTGATTCTGTTACACTGGCAGATTGTAGAATTACCTACACCATAGAGCAGATAGAAGGAGTGTTGCCATTGTAAATTTTCTAGATTCTAACCCATCTAGTGTTGTGAAAGCTAAGAGAAAGAATATGATATTGTGATGTATAATAAATCTATATTCTCTCTTCCTGTTCTGGCACACAGCTGGAATTTCTTAGGTGGTGAGAACAATAAAGATGTCTTGCTTTGTTAATGAGGTGATTTTTTGGAAAGCCCCTAGGTGGTAGGGATGGAAGTTCGTTGCCAGGGGGGCCAACGACCTGGTTAGAAGGTGGTAACTTTCTTTCATCCCCCCGCCCCCCACTTCGGGGGGGAAAGGAGGGCTGGAGATGGAATTCAGTCACCAAAGGCCAGTATTTTAATTGGTCATGCCTGTGTAATGGAGCTCCCATAAAAACCCCAAAAGAACAGGATTCAGGTTGCTCCTGGGTTGGTAAACACACGAAGATTGGAGAAGAGTGATGCACACGGAAGGCATGGAAACTCTGCGCCTTTTCCAGATACCTTGCCCTGTGCATCTGTTCCATTCAGCTGTTCCTGGGTTATATTCTTTTATAACAAACTGGTGATCTAGTAAGTAAAATGTTTCTCCCAAGTTCTATGAGCCACTCCAGCAAATTAATCAAATCCAAGGAAGAGATTGTTGAGACCTCTGATTTATATAGCCAGTCAGGTCAGAACAACAGATGACAACTTGGACTTGGAATTGGCGCCTGAAATGGGGGCAGGAGGTAGTCTTGTAGGACTGAACCCTTAACCTGTGGAATCTCATACTTACTGTATCTGAGTAGACAGTGTCAGAATGGAGTTGAATTATAGGACACCCAGCTGGTGTCGAATGGCTTGGTATGGGGGGGAAACACCCACACATTGTAACTGCAGTCAGAATCATGAATGAGTCAGTGAAAGATAAAATCTACCATTTCCCTGAGATTCACAAAACATAGGAGCATGGAGGTAAGGATAAGATTAGGAAAGATGCAGAGCTAGAGCTTCAAAAACTATAGGAGGGCAACTCAGTCTTCAGGTAAGTAGAGCCTGGGAGAGAAACTGCCTTTGTATACAAGGAGTGATACCTGAACATCAGAACTTCAAGAAGTTTTGAATATACAAACTTTGTCTTTTCCACCACTCCCATCTCTATGGAGGAAGCATAGAAAATAAAGGTGATGGGCGCCTGGGTAGCTCAGTTAAGCATCTGCCTTCAGCTCAGGTCAGAACCCCAGCATCCTGGGATCAAGCCCCGCATCAGGCTCCCTGCTCAGCAGGAAGCCTGCTTCTCCTTCTCGCTCTGCCTGCTGCTCTGCCTACTTACGCTCTCTCTCTGTCAAATAAATAAATAAAATCTTTAAAAAAAAAAGTAAAGGTGAAATCAGAAATCATTTTACAGGTATACTGCTACACAATTAATGTTTATCACAGCATTGAGTTGTTTTTAAGATTTTATTTGAGAGAGAGCAAAGGGAGCAGCAGAGGGAGAGGGACAAGCAGACTCCAAGCTGAGGGCAGAGCCCAATGTGGGGCTTGATGCAGGGCTCAGTCCCGGGACCCCAAGATCATGACCAGAGCCAAAACCAAGTCAGACACTCAACCGACTGAGTCACCCAGGCAGCCCAGCATTGAGTTTTTAAAAAGCAATCTAAATAGCCATTAATCCGTGTTAAGTAAATTATAGTAGATCGACACCAGGTAATACTATATGTCCATTAAAAAGTATTATGAAACTGAATAAAGGAAACCTCATTTAAAATGGGAGGGGCACTTGGCAGGCTCAGTCAGTGGAGCATGCAACTCTCAATATCAGGGTTGTGAGTTCAAGCCCCATGTTGGGTGTAGAGATTACTTAAAATCTTAAAAAAATAAAAATAAAATAGAGTCAGGAAGCCAGAAGGGGGAGTTTTCGTTCACTCATCACCAGTGCAGACCCCAAAAGGAAGAGACATACCTTGTATTCCCAATTGGAAGAAACCTCCTTGACTACTCCAGCAGAAGGAAGAAAAAATTTCTCCATGCCCAACAACTAGCCCAGCCATAAGAAAATACCACAATTCAGCCAATGAGAAACCCTCACCACCCTGAGCTCTCACTTTCCCCCAATAGACTGGTTCAAAATAGCCCCTCCCAACTTCCTCCTTTTCTCTAAATAAAGTACCGTTCCTCTCCTTTGATCTGATTTGGCTGTGGTTTGCCATAGCTTACATGTTCTGAATTGCAATTCCTCTGCTATTTCCAACTCCATTTTTCTGGTAAAATAACTTTTAAGGTTGACAGTGTGATATAGTTCTACACTTGATAATATAAATCTGTCTGAATTGAGTGCTTCAAAATATTAAAAGATTGACACATGAAGTAGTGTTTATAACAAAAATGCAACATTTTAAAAAAATCAGTATAATTCAACTGTACAGTTCTATCAATAGATGCCTAAAGGACATTTGATAATATTTACAAATAAAAGAAGGATTAAAATGGAATTTCCCAAACTTGATAAAGATAACACATTTAAACCAACAGCATATTAAATAGTTAAATGACTATCATTTTCACTAAATCTGAAACATTTTAATTAAAATCTGACAGCAAAGGTGCACTGTCATTCAACACTTTTTTTAAGTTCTAGCTGATGAAAAGACCCCAAAACAATAATGAATATAAACACTGGAAATAAAGAAACAAGATTATCTTTACTTGCAGAATGTAAAATTATATCGAAAGCCCACAAGACTACTTAAATTCTAAAAATTAGGGAATTTGCTAGAGTGACTATATGTGATATGTATCAAAATTAGTTTTTTCTCTATAAACAATCAGAAGTAGAAATTAGATTTTTTTTTACTCCAACTGAAATGGCAATAATACTATAAAATACCAAAGAAAACATTAAACAGGAAATAGGGCTGATGAACACCATAGCCTTAATAAATAATATAAAACAAGACATGAACTTAACATTTTCCAAAATGAGAAAACAACATAAAATTGTTATGTAGGGGCGCCTGGGTGGCTCAGTCGTTAAGCGTCTGCCTTCGGCTCAGGTCATAATCCCAGGGTCCTGGGATCGAGCCCCATATCGGGCTCCCTGCTCAGCGGGAAGCCTGCTTCTCCCTCTCCCACTACCCCTGCTTGTGTTCCTGCTCTCGCTCTCTCTCTCTCTGTCAAATAAATAAATAAAATCTTTAAAAAAATAAATAAAAAATTGTTATGTAGCTACATATATGTATAGATTATTTGTTTAATGTAATTTCAGTCAGAAACCCAGTGGAGTTGGGAGTAGGTTTGTTTTGAACTGGACAAAGTGATTTTAAAGTTCTTAGGAAACAGATGCTCAACAGTTAATGTATAATTTTCATGCAAATTGCACATACTTGGGTGTACAATTTGATAAGTTTGCAAGACGTATACATCTGTGAAACCACCACAGTCACGATACTGAGACTTTCCCCAATTCCAAAAGTTTCCTTGTACCACTTGATAATGCGTCCATCCTCCACTCCCTTTCCCAGACAACCGCTAATCTGCTTTCTATAACTAATTATTTGTCATTTTCTAGAATTTAATCCTATAGAATGTAATCTCTTCTGGTTGGTTTTTTACTTAGCATAATGATTTTGATATTCACCTAAGTTGCTGCATATATGACTAGTTTGTCCCTTTATTATTTTTCAGCAGGGTTGTTGTATAGATGCAGCAAAGTTTGGTGATGCATTCAACTACTGATGGATATTTGGGGTTTCCAGTTTTTGACTCTGAACAAATAAAGCTCCTATGAACATTTGTGTGCAAGTCTTCACATAGACATGTGTCTTCATTTCTTTGGGGTAAATACTTGGAAGTGGAACAGCTGAGTTTTATGGTAGGTATATACTTAACTTGTTAAGAAACTGCCAAACTTCTCCAGAGCAGCTATATAATTCTACATTCCCACCAGCAGTACTAGAGCAGTATCAGAATTACAGTTGCTCCACATCCTTGTCAACATTTGGTGTGATCAATCTAATTTTAGCCATCCTAATAGGTGTGTAGTGGTAACCTACAGCAGTTTTAATTTGAATGTTTCCCTGACAACTAATGATTTTCAGCATATTGGCATGTGCTTAGACGGCTTTCGTATCATTTATTTTGTATAGTGTCAAAATCCTTTGTCCATTTTTTAATTGGGTTATTTCTCTTAATACTGAGTTGTAAGATTTCTATATACTTTTGTTACAGTTTTTTGTCTGATATTTGTGCTGTGAATGTTTTGTCCCAGTCTGTGGCTTGCCTTTTTCATTTTCTTAATCATATTTGTCAAAGAGAAAAAGCTTTTTTTTTTTTCCTACGAAATTGTTTAATATTCTTTATTCAAGTGTAATTAACATACAGTGTAATGTTGCACTGTTACGTTACTCTACAGTGTTATATATTAGTTTCAGGTATACAATATAATGATTGAACAATTCTGTGTATTTCTCAGTGCTCATCAAGGTAGGTGTACTCCTAGTCCCTTTCATCTATTTCTCTCATCCTTTCACCCATTTCTCTCATCCTTTCACCCATCTCCCCTCTGGCAACCACCAGTTTACTCTCTGTATTTAAAAGTCTTTTTCATTGTCTCTTTTTCTTTATTCATTTGTTTCTATTCTAAAATTCCACATATGAGTGAAATCATATGGTATTTTTCTTTCTGTGACTTTATTTCACTTAGCATTATACACTCTAGGTGAAATTCCCTGAATTAATCTGCATGATAGACCCCCACCCTTCCCCCATAGGAAAGTGACCTTGCCTGAAATAATCCTTTTTTTTTTTTTTTTTTAATGACTTCCTTGCCCATATCCCATTCTGGCTATAAAAGCCTTCCATTTTGTACAGCTCCTCAGAGCTCCTTTCTATTTGCTAGATGTGATGTTGCTCAATTCATGAATTGCTGAATAAAGCCAATTAGATCTTCAGATCTACTCACTTGAAAATGGTTTTTAACAGGGCAAATTGAAGAAGTGGACTGAGAGCGGGGGGGCGGGGGGCGTAAGTTGTTCATTTTGCTAGAAGATACATTGGATTTTAAAACTAAATGCACATATCTCCTTAAAAAATAAAATGCATCTTTAAAATGCATATACGAAGTCAGGCAAATTGTCCATTTACTTGCGGAGGTGTCTTCTGCTTCTTTGCTCTGAAGCTCCTGCCCCCAGCCTGTTGTCAGGCCGCCATGGCTGTGCTATACAATCAAGACCCTTAATGAGCTGACCCAGCAGGCGGAAGTGGAGGAGGCGTCAGCATTTCAGGGCTTGTGTGGCCCTCTAGTTAGCAGAGCCAAGTTCTGAGGAGTTTTAATTAAGTTCAAATTGGGAATGAAGGAAGGGGAGGGATTGGGAGAAGAGGAAAACCCTACCCCTTGTTCCAGCTTGCCTTGTCATACATTATTGCTTACATAGCAATGATCAGCCCTACTCAGCTACCACCAGGGAAATTATCATATGTAAATAAGAAACTCGGGATTACAAAAGGTCCTTGCATGTTCAAAGTGATTAATGTTCAACTTAATCTTCAGGGATTAGTATTTATGCGAAGTTAATAACTGAAAGGATATTCTGTAAATGACTCATTTAGTCATAGCATATACTTAGGGTTTTACACAAATAATCACTACAATTTATGGTGATTAGAGTATTAAGTTCAATTTCCACTTATGTTTGGAGGCAGCCGTTTCCCTCAGCGTCCCTCAGGTTTAATACAGCAAGACTTAAAATGGGTCATATGTTGTATCAGGCAACGCTACCCTGCCATTTTATCGGAGAGAGACTCTTTCCATTATGCTCGTCTTGCAAGCACATCTCTTGTGCAGAGGAGCAATAATTTGGCCCAAATCCAGGACTCTCCCTACATTCTTAAAGATCTATGGGGGGCTTGACTTTTACATTCATTCACAGAACATGATTCCTAAATCAAGGTAACATTTTTAAAAGCACTATAAAGAATTTATGTTAATGTCGTTACTGTAAACGAGAGGACTTAGAATCTTTCCTGAAAAGAGTCAACAAATACACATTCAATTCTCTTTCCCGTCCCAATATTTTGATTCATTCTTTCTAATCATCAACATCTTAAGTATATGTGACAGAAGAAATGAATTTGCCCTAGCGGGGAAGGGGGAAGGTAACATTAACAATACCGAGATAATAGGCATGTAGAATTGGATCTAGGCCATCCTCTGTACTCAGCATAGAAACTGGCTGGGCCTCCTGACTCCCAACAGTAAGGTGGCATCTAACCAGGCCCAGAACCAGTCTTCTTCCTCCAAGGAATTGCTTTTCCTTCACACAGTCAGCTATAACCCTCTCGTTTTCAGGCTCCAAAGCAAAGCTCATTGATGACTGCACCTCCTTCCCCAGGTCCAGGAGCAATTTGATAGATGGTGATCTAGGAGAAAGCGGAAATGTACTTGTTACCATTACATCTATAGGTGGCATGCCTAGCCTGGAATTACAAATAATAAAAACTGGAGATTGTCATGTCAGTGAATAGTCTGACCTTGTCCTCGCTACTGTGGTTCTTTTCTTTTTCCTTCTTTATATATTTAAAAAAAAAAAAATCAGTAAAAAAACAAGACGGCTATCCACCAAAGGAAAGTGAAGAAGTATATCCACATGTTCTTGAAATCAGTTTGTAGGGGATAGTCCTATGAGATGAAATGTCACATTCTAATAGATAATAATATGCCCCATTCCTACCAGCCAGCAGAATAAGAGAATTTGGAACAAAGGTGGTAAAGGAAATCTTTAACATATTTAATACTTCTAAGCCCCATTTGACTATTTTTAAGTATAAAATAAGACATCTTACCCAAAAATAACCAAAGCACTGTGTCTCAGTAGGAACAAGTTTTATTCTTTCATTTTAATGAACCTGACTGTTGCTCGTACGTGGAACAGTCTGCTGAAACAGACTACTTTTGCATTGCGGACCAACCACCTCCGCATTTGTCACTGTGACAGGCTGTTATTTAAGGGAAATGGCAGGTTGTTCAGATCCTAAGTGAAGTTCTAAGGAACAATTATAGCAATGTTTAAACATTTCAGGCAGCAGAACTGGCTCAGGTACTAGCTTGTTTAGGCAAGGAAAAATATAAAAGCTGATTTCCTGTATGTTTCAATCTATCAACCTACCAAAGAATGCGTGCTTCCTTTCTGTTCCTTTTAGGATAGTCACTTATGGGGACGCCTGGGTGGCTCAGTTGGTTAAGAGTCCGACTCTTGATTTCAGCTCAGGTCATGATCTCAGGGTTGTGAGGTTGAGCCCGCATCTGACTCCACACTGGGCACTGGCTTGGAACCTGCTTAAGATTCTCTCTCCCTCTCTCCCTCTGCCGCTCCCCCCCCCAAAAAAAAGTCACTTTTGTTAATAGCACGTAGTTTTAACTGTGATAGTTGGCATAGCTAATGTTGGAAAAAGTAGACTCATCTGAGGCTTCCTAAGTATGAGAATAAGCTAAAGTAGCTTTAAAACTAAAGTATCTCTCTTCAGTATTTTCTCTAGTCTTTTGTCACGACCCCAAGTGATTGACAGTTTTGGCAAGGCCTGGATAGAAGCACAGCAGGAAACCCCCTTTATCCACTTTAAAGGAATGAGTAAGCAAAGTTAAAGGACATTTCATTGCTAGTAAAGGTATATGATCATGAAAAGGACCCAACTCCTTTGGTTCCTGGTTTCAGTCTGATCACATAGGCACAAAGGTGCTTTGCTTTGTCTATGCAGAGTTTCTGTCTACATACGTATTCTGTTGATGGGAGTTTACTCACAACTGTCTAAGCTGAGTGTCTCAGTGAGATTGGGATTTGTTCCTCATTGATTTTTGAATTCACCTTCATTTCTTTCCCTCAAGGAAGACAATACAACTTGAAGCTTTCCTTGTGTGCTTCAGATCAAAAATCTTATTGGGGTGCAGAGAGATTTAGGATTCATTATGTGTGGCTGCAGTGTACTCTGAAAAACTGCTAGTTGCAATTTGTTCTCTTCTAGATGGTTATAGACCAATTCATTATGCTGTGCTCTTGTGTTTTCCCTCCTTCCCTCCTCATTTATTAGTCTTTGTCACTATTTACAGACTGCGGTAATCACAGAAGATCAATTTAAAAAGAAAAGAATATTCTTGATTATCTAAAAACAATTATCTTTGCAGGCCTTCATCAGGTTAGTTACATTAGGTATGCTATAAATGCCTATAAATTTTATGAAGCCTTATTCATCTGATACAACTACTTTTAAAAATATATAATTTTTAAAAACATTTATTTTAAAAATGTAAATCACTTTTTTGTAAACCAAGAAATTCATATTCTTATGCAGAATCTTTTAGCAAATGCACAAATACAAATCTGTAATTCCCACCATCCTACAGCAACCTGTGTCCCCATAGACCACCGTACCTTCAGTGCATGACTTCCCACTGTTCTGTCTCCACTTCTGCCTCCTCCTTCTTCAAACTTAGATTTTCAAATTACAAAGTTATCTATTCTCATTAAACATGCCGAACAATTCACAATTACATAAAAAAGGTAATAATCTGTTAAGAGTATCCTTCCCTACTGTTTTCAAAATACATGCAGGCTTTTTTCTTTTGCTTTAAATTTTTTTTTTACCAAACAGCATTATATATCTGCTATTTCATGTAGCAATAGATCACGGACATCAATCCAGATCAGCATATATAGACTTAATTCAGTCCTTTAAAAAAACTACATAATTTACATAATTTAATCTTTTCCCTATTAGTAGACATTTTTGAGGTTTAGGGTATTTTTTTAATTAAATATTTTTGGTCATTATGCAGTATTTGAAGTAACTTCTTTGTATATATCCTTCTATACAGGTGCTCTTAATCCTTAGATTCCTCAAAAGGAATGTTCTATCCAAGAATATGATTTTACTTTTTATAGAGGCTCCCAGACTATTCTGGAATAAGTTTAACAGAACATGAGAAATAATAAGTATTGGTGAGGATGTGGAGAAAAAGGAACCCCTTGTTATGCATAGTTGGTGAGAATGTAAACTGGTATAGCTACTGTGGGAAACAGTATGGAGGTTCCTCAAAAAATTAAAAATAGAATTCCCCTATGATTCAATAATTCTGCTACTGGATATTTACCCAAAGAAAATGAAAACATTAATTCAAAAAGATATATGCACCCATATATTTATTGCAGCATTATTTACAATAGCCAAGATGTGGAAGCAGCCTAAGTGTCCATTGGTAGGTGAATGGATAAAGAAAATGTGGTATACACACACACACACACACACACACACACACACACACACACACAATGAAATATTACTCAGCCATAAAAAGGAATGAAGGCTTGCCATTTGCCACAACATGGATGGACCTAAAGTGGCTAAACAAGCCCTGAAATGCTGACGCCTCCTCCACTTCCGCCTGCTGGGTCAGCTCATTAAGGGTCTTGATTGTATAGCACAGCCATGGCGGCCTGACAACAGGCTGGGGGCAGGAGCTTCAGAGCAAAGAAGCAGAAGACACCTCCGCAAGTAAATGGACAATTTGCCTGACTTCGTATATGCATTTTAAAGATGCATTTTATTTTTTAAGGAGATATGTGCATTTAGTTTTAAAATCCAATGTATCTTCTAGCAAAATGAACAACTTACGCCCCCCGCCCCCCCGCTCTCAGTCCACTTCTTCAATTTGCCCTGTTAAAAACCATTTTCAAGTGAGTAGATCTGAAGATCTAATTGGCTTTATTCAGCAATTCATGAATTGAGCAACATCACATCTAGCAAATAGAAAGGAGCTCTGAGGAGCTGTACAAAATGGAAGGCTTTTATAGCCAGAATGGGATATGGGCAAGGAAGTCATCAAAAAAAAAAAAAAGGATTATTTCAGGCAAGGTCTGTTTTCTTTTTTTTTTTTTTCAAGATGGATTTATTTATTTTAGACCAAGAGAGCACGAGCCGGGGGAAGGAGGGGCAAAGGGAGAGGAAGAGAAATCCTCAAGCAGACTCCCTGCAGAGCAGGAAGCCTGATTCAGGGCTCCATCCCAAGACCCTGAGATTATGACCTGAGCCAAAATCAAGAGGCGGACGCCCAGCTGACTGAGCCACCCAGGCGCACCAGCCACTTTCCTTTGGGGGAAGGGCAGGATTCTGTCATGCAGATTAACTCACTAGTGTTGATAAGGATATTTCAGATGGGTTCCAAATTCCATTCCTGAAGGAGGCTAGAACTTCAGTTAGGTATTAAGTCTTGGTCTGCTGGAATGGGGATTAGTACAGGTGACTCCATTTGGGGCCTGTTGTTTCTTTTTAACAACTCAATACTTGTAAATAATATGTACTGCTATTACGAATTTTGCATGCCAAAATTTTGACCTCATTTTATGGTAGTGGAAGATTTAGCCAGTTTGTGCACACCTCTCCCATTTTCCTTAGCCTTTCATCCCAAGGTCACAATTTTAGATTAAATCAGTCAATATTGCATTATGACTAGATAACTAGCGTTCACAGCTGAGCCAAGTAAAATGACCATAATTATATGGCCTTTCTCTTAAAACCATTTGTTTCTCCTAGTATATTTTTTCATTTGTCTATAGATTTATCACCTTATTTTGGTCAATTTTATGGTTTTATTAACACAATACGACATGTGCAGAAGCTGTCTATTCATTTTCTTTGATGCAAGCCTGGCATTGAGATTGGTGACTGATGGCCAGCTGAACTGTTCTTTCCACAATGGCTTTAGGGTTCTTGGAGGAGATATGTGAGCAATCTCTGTACAGTAAGATTTGTTGCACATTTGCAGCACTTCAAGCTGCTTGACAGTGTGGATGAGGAAGTCCCGGAAGCCACTGGGCAGCATGTGCTTTGTTTTCTTGTTGCTCCCATAACCAGTGTTGCGCATCAAGATCTGGCCCTTGAATCTTCTACCTCTGAGTTCCCACCAGCTGTGCTTGATTTTGATATATCACTAACTGGTGCCAGATGGTCCTCTTTTTAACGACCTTGGGCTTCACCAGAGTGAAGTAGAAGATGGCTGCCACCTCTGCAGGCTGCGCCAAGGAAGAGCTAGATTTATCACCTTTAAAAAAAAAGTGCTCCAGGGCGCCTGGGTGGCTCAGTTGGTTAAGCGACTGCCTTCGGCTCAGGTCATGATCCTGGAGTACCTGGATCGAGTCCCGCATCGGGCTCCCTGCTCGGCAGGGAGTCTGCTTCTCCCTCTGACCCTCCCCACTCTCATGTGCTTGCTCTCTCTCATTCTCTCTCTCTCAAATAAATAAATGAAATCTTTAAAAAAAAAAAATGCTCCAACAGATTTATCACCCACACCTATTAATAATTTTTCATATTCTCAAACACAGTTGCAGATCCATTTCCTCTCTAGAGCCATCATTCTGCAGACCCAGTACAATTCCCCGAGCTCCCATACAGATTTGGTACTCTCCAGGCCAGGGCTGAGCTGTCATCCTGTGACTTCCCTTTGGTGCTTTCTTGGGCTGGATCCCTGTTTCCTGGACGTCATGTCTTTCTTTTTTGTGGTTTACTCCCTCATTTTGCTAAAGTGTATCATCCAGCAACTTCTTCAGAAAAGGCACAAGTGAGGTAAACTTTTTGATTGATTAATTTGTCTGAACATGTCTTTATTCTACTCTAGATGCTCAGTGGCCCCTACATTTCTCCCCAAGGTGTACCCAGTTCTGTAGTATGTTTGTCCCCTGAAGACTGAGCACCTCCGGGTCAGAAGACCCTAAAATGGCCTTCTTGCTCAACTGTTTTCTAGACCATTTTAGGCTGGGAGAACTGATCTTTTCAGTTTTCAAGTCTCTACCCTTTTAGCATATAAGGAAATTCATGCCTCACAGTTACATACTTTTTGTTTTTATTATTATATCCTTAGGCCTTTTCTGTCCAAGGACATAGACTGGGATGAGGAGAGGCAGAAGTCGTAAGTGAAAACTCAACTGCCTGAAATTGACTCTCCTTGGCCCATGAGAGTTGGGCAGTTTTCCAAGACAAGGAATGTCGGGTAGTATTCTCTCAGGCTGCCATCTGTCCAGCTGTTGGTATCTCACCTCACTATGGGCTGCCAGTTGTGGAGCAAGGCTCACGTGCCCTAGCATCTGACCCTGAAGAATAAGGATTGGTCAATCTCAGAGAGAGGGATGAATTGTCCATGAGAAAATCAATACCATTTTTTCCTAAAAGGAGCTGAAGCAATTTAATATTCTTCTGATAAGGGAGAGGGAAGGGGCATCTAGGGTGCTGCTCAAATTAAGGCGAAAAGGAGAAAAAAAATTTACATTAGACAAAAGATTTATGTAAAAAAGATTTCCAGTAATCATTATCTTTACCACCCTTCTCTCTTGCCTCTATGGAGGCTAGAAACAAGAGATTTGCATTTTGAACTTCTGTTACAGGTTGGGGTGGCTGGATAACCTACATATGGCCAGTGGGCAGTGGGGGAAAGACTGCTGGGGATGGTGGGGGCTCCTGTAAAAGGCTTCCAGACAGGCCTAGAAGGAAGCAGGCTTTTGCTTCCATCTGTCCTTCCTGCTGAAGACACCATGAGGACCTAATACATGGAACCATCTTGTGATGATGGTGACAAAAAGCCCACATGTAAGGGCGATGGAGCAGAGGATGGGAATGACCTTGACAAGCTGCCTACCAACCCTGAGATCACTCTCTCCAGACTTCTTATTAATAAGCAATAAATGTCCCTACACAGGAAGCCACAGGAACTTGGGTTTTTGGCCACTTGGAGCAGATAGCTTACCTAACTGATACCACCAATCAGGGAGAGCCCTTTCCTACTACCACATCCCTGCCATGGTCCATGTGACTTGACTCAGTCCTGTCCACACCCTGGGAGTGTGGGCCACTCAGGGACTCAATGTAAGGTCCCCTTACTGCTCCTCCGGCTGGGCTTATGCCCTCATAGAATGACAGCTTCCCTTTAGGGCTGGAGTCCTGCCTTGATCTTGCCCATTGTAGGCCCTAATCCCATCAACACCACCATCAAATATGTTAGCTGATCCAACTCAGGTTGTCCAATTCCCTACCTATCCAACATCCAAATATGGTCTATTCCCAGAGGTCCCATCCTGTAACCCATGATACCCTGCTGGAACTTTCCAAGGTCAGCTGCTTGCCTAAATGGCCAGTTACCTTCCACTGGTCACCTTCCTCTCTGGGCACCAGGCTCCACCTACCTGGCTGAACCGCCTTCCTGACCTTCAGGGGAGTTTGCTGATCCTTCCTCTGCCAATCCTTGCCCAACCCCAAGGAGGTGTCTGGCTCCATGTCCTGCCCCTGAGTAACACATGTGCCAAGCAGATGGAATCTAGGCCATCAATATCCTCTATGGGTGGCTGGTCTGCATTTTAATCTCTTATTCTATTACCCATTGTATTGAAGTTATGAACTGCTTCTACTTTCTGAGGCAAGCAGGGCATAAATGCTCCCTAAATGTTAATCGGAAAGTTGATAGTCAAAAAGTAGCAATGGCTCAGTCATGTTGATTTTGCTCAGCTAAAGAAAAAAGTCACCTTTTCTTGAGCTAAGCAAAGAAGTATTTTGCATTTCAAAGTTTTCCTCAGACTGTCTTAGATTTTAGCTTTTTCTTATCAATTAAGTCTTTAAAATGAAAATTAAGTTAAAGTTATCAGGAATGTTATTTCTTTTTTCTTTCGGTAGAGGATGATTTTTCAGTCTAGGCATTCAAGAGAATTTTTTTTTTTTTAAAGATTTTATTTATTTATTTGACAGAGAGATAGCGAGAGCAGGAACACAGGCAGGGGGAGGGGGAGAGGGAGAAGCAGGCTTCCCGCGGAGCAGGGAGCCTGATGCGGGGCTCGATCCCAGGACCCTGGGACCATGACCTGAGCTGAAGGCAGACGCTTAACCGACTGAACCACCCAGGCGCCCCTCAAGAGAATTTTTTTATCAGTTTAATAAATGGGAGGGTACCATGACAACCAAACCAAGGTCCCTAGGGCTGTTGTAGCTTCAGAAAGACATGTTCTGTGGTCGGTGGATTGCCGGAGTTCACTACGCAGGCAGCAGCACACTCTTCCCAAGTTAGCTCTCTCCAGCCCGTCCCCACTCAGCACAGAAAGGAGAAAGGACCAGGTGGAGTTGTGCAGACAGGAGCTCTCAGCTGCCGTAGCACACACAGCCACCCCCCTCTGTTTCCCCTTCCTCAGAAGGTATTTGTTGCTGCTGCAAACTCCAGCCACTGTTTAAGTGTATTATAAGTATTAACTTGTCTAGTGTTCACAAAAACTCTGAGGTAAGTACCATTAGTATCCCTAGTTTACAAAGGAGGGCACAAAAGCATGCAGAGGTGAAATAATTTGCTTGAGGTTACCCTCCTAGCGCATGGCAGAGGTGGGGCTCAGGACAAGCTGCTTGGGCTCTTAACATTATGCTGAAGTCTGAACGGCGCTCGGGGAAATAATAGGTGAATGTTTTCCAGAAATGGATAAGGTCCTGAATAACAATGAAATGAATGTATCTTTAAAATGGGCTCTTCAAGAGTAAAAACTTGACCAGTACTTGCAACATGAGGGTTAAATGTCCATTAGAACAATATGTCTTTATTTAAAGATCAGTTATTTATGAATTGCTAGTCTTCAGATTAAAGAGCTAGAAGTGTCATGAAAAAGGAAGGAAAATGTACTGAAGAGTGTGTCGGCATTATGAACAAAAGCGATGGTGAGAGGCTTGTTCACCATTGAGAAGTCTGCAGAACTAAAATGTGATTGACACTGTCTAAGGAATTCAGATTCCACTCTGAAAAGTGGAAAGAGGCAAGCATTTCGACAAGGGACAGAATCTGTGGGAGGGTGGGAATGGAGATCTTTGGAGAAAAAAAAAGAAGTGATGTTAACCAAGAATTCAAAGCAGACCTCTGGGGGAGCCACCTTGAGTTCTGACTCAGTTCTCGTCAAAGAATTCATCTACCACAGTGGATGGTGCAAGGCACCAGGACAAGGAGTTCCTGCCTGGAGGCATTCATGGGTTAATGGAAAAAATCAAGTCGGGTAAAACAGGCAAAGGCCGCCCATTGTGGTATGTGCCATCATAGAATTAGGTCAGAGGGCTGGAGGGAGCTCCCAAGGCGGGCCCTATAGTAGTCTGGGGCCAGGATCCTATGAGCCTTAGCTGCATACTGCAGGTTGAAGAGAAGTTGGCCAGGCAGATATTATGGGGAAATGTTTCAGGATAGGAGCATAATGTCCAATGGCCTGGAGTGAAAGAGACTATGGTACCTCTTGAGTACCGAGGGCCGTTCCATATGGCTGCAGCAGAGGCTATGGGGTGAGCAGGGTGAGGTGAGCCAGGGGAACTGGGAAAGGATAAGGTCCTGATGACAGATGTGTCCCTGGAGGGATATGAACCAAATTGGCAGCCCCAGGGAGCCTTAGTCCAAGTCGCTTCTGTGCATTGCATTCTTCCTACATCCCAGCTCTGCTCTTTTTCCCCTGTCATCCATTCCTGCAGAAATCGAAAGTCATAACATGCAGGCTACTGTGACTGTCCCTGGTTTAAAACCCTTCAGATTTCCCATGGTATTTGGGGTAAGATCTGAGACACTTGATGTGTCTACAAATCCTTACCTCATCCTGCCATGGCCTTCCTCTTCAGTTCCATCCGCACCCACTTCTTGCCAGCGGCATCTTCTCACAACCTGCTCCCAGCTAATTCTTGCTCAGCTGGGACCTTTAGGTGCTTCCTCAGGGATGCCTGGGTGGCTCAGTCAGTTAATTGTCTGCCTTCGGATCTTGTTATGATCTCAGGGTCCTGGGATCGAGTCCTGCATCGGGCTCCTTGCTCAGCGGGGAGTCTGCTTCTCCCTCTGCCTGCCGCTTCCCCTGCTCGTGCTCTCTCTCTGACAAATAAAAATAAAATCTTAAAAGCAAAAACAAACAAACAAAAAAAACAAACTGTGCTTCCTCAGAGAATCCTTCCTTGATCCCATCTAAAATTGGCTCCTTTGTTATATTTTGGGGGGTTTTTTTGAGGTGAAATTCACATAATGGAAAATTAACGATTTTAAAGCACACAGTTCAGTGCCATTTACTACATTCACAATGTTGCACAACCACCACCTGTAGTTTCAAAACATTTTTTTTAAGGTTTTATTCATTTATTTGACAGAGAAAGAGCGCACAAGCAGGGGGAGCGGCAGGCAGAGGGAGAAGCAGGGTCTCCGCGGAGCAGGGAGCCCGATGTGGGGCTCGATCCCCGGACCCTGGGATCGTGACCTGAGCCGAAGGCAGACGCTTAACGACTGAGCCACCCAGGCGCCCCTAGTTTCAAAACATTTTCATCACCGCAAAAGAAAACCCTGTACCCATTACCAGTTACTCCCTATTCTTCCCTCCTCCCGCTGCAGGCAACCATCCGTTTTCTGTCTGTATGTTTTTACCTATTCTGGATATTTCATATAAAAATTGTATGATAGGTAACATTTTGTGCCTTGCTTCTGTGAAGCAACTCCATATGACTAAGTAACTTTCCACTGTTGCATAGATACCACCGTGTTTTGTTTCTCCATTCCTCCCCTGATGAACATTTGGGTGGTTTCTATCTTTTGGCTTTTGTAAATAATGCTGCTTGAACAGTTGTGTACAGGTATTTGAGTACCTGTTTTCAATTCTTTTAGGTATATACCTAGGAGTGGAATTGCTAGTCATATGGTAATTTTATGCTTAACTTTTTGAGAAACTGTCAAACTGTTTTCCACAGTGGCTGTATGCTTTTTTTTTTTTTTTAATGATCCTATTTATCTCTCTCTTTTTCTTACCTACCTTACAAACTGTAAATGTCCTGGCTGTATCTGATTTATTTACTCTTGTGTCCCCAAAAATATTGGTTGGCTGCACAAAGAAGTGAGTGAATGTGACAAAACTGATTCACAGTTTAAACATCACTCAGGGTACAGGTGATGGATGGATGGATTAGAGGGGTCAGATGTCTGACAGAAAGCAGGGGCTGGCTGCGTTCATCAGGAGCCTGACTAGACCCGAAGACCCTCCAACTTGTCATCACTGCATGCGCAGAGCACAGCCCAGCACACTGCATTATACCTGTTTGCTTGCTTGACGTCTTCCCCCATTTGTCTGTGAGTTCTTCAGGGCAGCCACCACCAAGTTTTTCTCCATTGCCAGTTGGTTACACGGTAGATCCTCAACCACTGTGTGATAAATGAATGAATGAATATGAATGGAGAAACAGATACTAACTATATGATCTTAGGCAAGATACTTAACCTTTTAAGTCTTTGTTTCAGTGGTAAAATGCAGACAGTGATGGTCTCTGCCTCATAGGATTCCTGTGAAGAGTGAAAGAAATGAAGCCACCAAGGCTCTTGGCACCGGGCTGCCCGTGGCCGGCACGCACTAATGGCATCATGCCCTCTTTATGACTGCAGGCATAATTAGAACAAATGAGCTTAAGGTGAAGGAGCAAGATTTCAGCCTAAAAGAACAGTCTAATGTAAACTTCATGAGCAGGACCACGTCCGTGTTGTTCCCTTTGGTGTCTCCGGTGCCCGGCACAGGCCAAGACAAACCCTTGGCTGAATGTGTAGAAAGTGAGACCGATCAAAGGTGGAGTGGGCAGCCTGGGAGGTAGAGAGCTCCTCAGCAGTGGGAGTAATCAGGCAAACAATGTCCACCTGTCAGAGATACCTGCCAGAGATACTGTCCTACTTTGGTAGGACAACAGAGGAGTTGGCCACAGAGATCCCTTGTGATTCTGGGATAATTCGTGTTCTTCGATTATCCTGGTGAGACAGCAAACTCCTCCCAGGCAAGACGGGAATGAAGTAATATCTCTAGAGGTAAGGGCTACCGAACATAGTACTTTTATCATCTTTCATGGGAAAAGGGAAGCATTTTAAATGCTTCAAAACTGAAGATGACGAAAGAAAGTGAAATTTGGAATTTTCTTGGGAGTCTGAGTTTAAGGATGAGCCCTCATAGGAGCCCAAATCTCAAAAAGATATCTGTACTCACATGTTCACTGCATCATTATTCACAGTAACCAAAGCATGGAAACAACCTAAATGTCTATTGGCAAATGAATGGATAAAGAAAATGGGGTGTGTGTGTGTGTGTGTGTAAAACAGAATATTATTCAGCCTTGGAAAAGAAGGAAATTCTGCCATTTGCAACAACATGGATGAAACTGAAGGACATTCTGCTAAGTGAAATAAGCCAGACATAGACAAATACTTCATGATCTCACTTGTATGTGGAATCTAAAATAGTCAAACTCGGGGCGCCTGGATGGCTCAGTCAGTTGAGCATCTGCCTTTGGCTCAGGTCATGATCTCAGGGTCCTGGGATCGAGCCCCGCATCGGTCTCCCTGCTCCGCGGGAAGCCTGCTTCTCCCTCTCCCACTCCCCCTGCTTGTGTTCCCTCTCTCGCTGTGTCCCTCTCTGTCAAATAAATAAATAAAATCTTAAAAAAATAAAATAAAATAAAAAATAAAATAGTCAAACTCATAGAAGCAGAAAGTAGGATTGTAGATGCCAGCGCCTTAGGGGAAATGGGGGAAATGAAGAGAGGTTTGTTAAAGGGTACAACTTTCAAGTATAAGATAGTAAGTTCTGGAGATCTAATGTACAGCATGGTGACTACAGTTAATATGTATTGTGTACTTAAAATTTGCTAAGAGGGTAGATCTTAAGAGTTCTCACCACACCAAAAAAAAAAAAAAAAAAGCACCAGCAGATGGCAACTATGTGGTGGTAGATGGGTTAATTAGCTTGATTGTGGTGATCATACCACAATACACACATGTATCAAAACCTCAAGTTGTACACCTTAAATATACACAGTTTTTTATCTTTCAATTATACCTCAAAAAAGTTGGGGGGAAAAGCTAGGAGCCTAAGACTCTCAGATAATTATGTTTTGCTTAATATGCGTTTCTTCAGCAATTGCAGAAACTTTTGTATTTTCCAATTGGAAAACTCTAAATAATATTTTCATTGTGGTAAAATATACATAACACAAAATTTACATTTTAACCATTTTACCATTTTTAAGCATACAGTTCAGTAGCATTAAGTACACTTGCATTGTTATACAAACTTACCACCATCCATCTCCAGAACTTTTTCATCATCCCAATCTAAATATTTTTAAATACTAATATTTTGCCTAAGAAAGTTGGAGGTAAGCTGTTGATTAGCAATTAGCTTTTTTTTTTAAAAAAAAAGAAAACCCATAGAATGTTATTTTCCCAGTATAATCACATGAAGTTGCTTTCATATGAAATAAAGTAGCTGAATTTCTTGAATAGAAGAGGTGCTTTTGAGAGATTTTCTACGTATATAAATTGATTTAAATGTCATTTGTTTGAGGGTTCAGAAAGATTAAAAACCATATAGATTTCATGCATACCAATCACCGTGGTCAATAAAAACTCTCAAAACCTTCTATTCCAAGAGTCAATAAATGAAGCTTTACAAACATAGATGCTACCGGAGAAATGAAAATCACCAGCCTCAAGTAATTTGGTTACTTGCTTTATTTGCACCTATTTGAACTACAGTTGCTTTCACAGCAGGGATGTAATAAGTCCACCTGCCCACATCAGAATCTCATAGATAAGACATGAAATCCATTAATAAGAAGTCATTTCTGACAGCAGAGGTGGTTTCTGTTTCCTCTTCAGCTGACCTCACAGGGCATCTCCAAGCTGCTGTGTGTGCTGGGCTCCGCTGCTGGGGATCGGTGCCCAGGTGGGCCTGGGCCTCACACATCACGCTGTCACCCGGGGGCTCCAACAGCCCACGACAGCTCCCCACAAGAGTGCACAGCAGGCCCAATCAGACCGATTATAACCAGCTTCATTTTGTTTTATTTTACTTCCTCCGTTTGATTGAAACAGAATCACCAAATTCAAAAGATTCCTGAACAGCAAAGGTGAATGAAACAAACAGCTAATATCAGACACCATTTCAAAAGCAACTGCCTGGATAAGCCTGTAATAGAATTTCCCACTTTACAACTCTGAAGATGAACAAGGCAAGTTACCATGGAAACAAATACTCTCTTTAAAGAGAGACAGGCTCCTCTCTTAGTCTGAGCTCTTTCCAGAAGGGAGGAGGGGACGGAGGGGGGGGCGGGGGGGGGGAAGGCAGGCCAAGGTCTTCAAGGAGAACAATGAAGTTTTCTTCTCATTATTGAAATTTTACCTATGAAATTTGCTTGGAGGGTCAGTCAGCTCAAGATTATTTCATTTTCTTGGCTGTACTATTAAAAAAAAAAACCTCAAGTCAGGTATTTTAAGATACTTAAGGAAAATGACATTTTATTGATAATTTCTTTAAATTTTTTTCTTTATTCAATTAGTGACACATGTTGGTGACAAGTGAAAACTGGCAATATGTGACATAAAAGGCAAAGAGATCTCACTTTTCCTGGTCTTCTCATTCCCAGCACACACTCTTTGAGGTAACACTCTGTTGGCCATTTTTTTTCTGCCTCTGCCTTGTTCGTGTATATATACATTTAAAAGATTATATACAAACAAAAGACCCAAGTAACCCAATTTAAAAATGGGCAAAGAACTTAAATATCTCTTTCTCCAAAGAAAATATACAAAGGACAAGTAAGCACATGAAAAGATGCTCAACAATAATAATAATTAGGAAAATGAAAATGAGATACCATGATGAGAAACCACTTTATACCTACTAGGATGGCTCTTATAAAAAAATAAAGAACAAAATTACAAAATAATAAGTATTGTTGAAGATGTGGAGAAATTGGAACCCTTATGCACTGCTGGTGGGAATGTAAAATGGTACAGTCTCTATGAAAAACAGTATGATACTTCCTCAGAAAATTAACAATTACCATATGATCCCCAAATTCCACTTCCAGGTATGTACCCCAAAGAATTGAAAACAGGCACTTGAACATATTTTTGCACACCTATGTTCATAGCAATGTTATTTACAATCACATTATTATTATTTTTTAATTGAAGTGTAGCTGACACACAATGTTACCCTAGTTTCAGGTGTATATCATAGTGACTCAACAAGTGTGTACGTTACATGACAATGGCATTATTTACAGTAAGTAGAAGCAACCCAAGTGTCCACTGACAGATGAGTGGATAAACAAAATGTGGTACACACATACAATGGAAGATTATTCACCCTTAAAAAGGAAGGAAATGCCGACACATGCTACCGTACGGTTGAACTCATGAGAAATTACGCTAAGTGATGTAAGCCAGTCATAAGAGGACAAATACTGTATGATTCCATTTATATGAGGTGCCTAAAACAGTCAAATTCATAGAGACAGAAAGTAGAAGGGTGGCTGTTAGGGGCCGAGGGAGGTGGGATGTTAGTTTTAACGGGGTACAGCTTCCCTTTGGGAAGATGGAAAAAGTTTTGGAGATGGATGGTGGTAATGACTGTACAACAATATGAATATTTGTACACTTAAAAATGGTTAAGATGGGGGCACCTGGGTGGCTCAGTCGGTTGGGCGGCTGCCTTCGGCTCAGGTCATGATCCCAGGGTCCTGGGATCGAGCCCCACATCGGGCTCCCTGCTCCGTGGGGAGCCTGCTTCTTCCTCTCCCACTCCCCCTGCTTGTGTTCCCTCTCTCGCTGTGTCTCTCTCTGTCAAATAAATAAATAAAATCTTTAAAAAAAAAAAAATGGTTAAGATGGAAATGTGTCAGTTATATTTTTAAAAGTTCAAAAAATGGTTAAAATAGTAAATTTTATGTTTTGTATATTTTAACACAATAACAATTTTTTTTAAGTTACATGTCTCTGTACAAGGGTGTTTTTGTGTCTATAGCAGACCTTTGGACAACACAGGTTTCAGCTGTGCAGTTTCACTTATACGCGGATTTTTTTCCATCAATACAGTATAGTACTGTGCATGTATTTTCTCCTCCTTGTGATTTTCTTAACATTTCCTTTCTCTAACTTATTTTTTATAAGAATACAGTATGTAATATCTATAAAACATACAAAGTATGTGTTAATCGACTGTTTATGTCATCAGTAAGGTTTCTGGTCATCAGTAGGCAATTAGCAGTTAAGTAGGTAAGTTTTGGCAGAGTCAAAAATTATATATGGGTTTTCAACTCTGTGGTGGGTAGGGTGGCACCCCTAACCCCCTGCATTGTTCAAAGGTCTATGATACAGAGAGATAGATGTACAGGAATTTCATTTTTGCTCTTGATTGCTTACTTTTACTAAAAGAGAATGATATTACACACATATTCCTCATATAACAAACCCCAACTCTTAATAATATAAAGCAATCATTTAATTTTGCTTAGAATAAGGGATTCTATGAATCAGGAATTTGACCCAGGCACAGAAGGGACAGCTGTCTCTTCTCCATGGTGTCTGAGGCCTCTGGAAAGAGTCAAAGGCTGGAGATTGGATCATCTGGAGGCTTCTTCACTTACACGTCTGGCAGTTGATATTGGGTCCTCATTTGGACTGTCAACTAGGACATCTACGTGTGGACTCTGTACATGGGCTGCTTCCTTGAACTTCATCATAGCATGGCCACTGAATTCAAGGGGTGGTATCCCAAGAAAGCAGAGCAGAAGTATATGACATTGTTATAATCTAGCCTCAAAGGTCACATTGCATCCCTTCTGCTATACTCAGTTGGTTGAGGCCATTACAGAGATCTGGCCAAGTTCAAGGAGAAGAGCTCAGTGGGAGGAGCGTTAGATTCTTTGGAAAAGGAGTCTGTGGGAGGGACAGCGGTGTTATGGCCATCTTTGGAAAATACAGTCTGCCACAACACATTCATTAGTTTGCAGCTTGCTTTTACAGCATTTCAGTGACATCCCAAAAAGCCCCTAAAGATATAATTCTTCAATTTTTCTCATTTATAATTACAAAATTACTTTTAAATTCCAAAAGTAATATAAACATAGTAACAAAACTTGGAAAACATGACAGAAAAATCTATCCACGATCCCCCACCTTCAACCAATCACTGTAATTATTTTTCGTCTTTTTACTCCATAGTTTTCTTATAATGTACACAGAGTTTTGTGTTCCTTTTTTATTTTCCCTTAGCATTAAGCCCCCAAATTCGCATTCCAGTACTAAGTTATCTTCTTTATTTTCCTAGTGTGGACAAAACAAAAATAAGAGGTGGGTACACCATGGGATAAAGTCCTCAGCTCAAACCTTTTGCTTAGCCCAATCCTACCTCAAACTCCCTAGAAAAATCACACCAAAGTTTCAAGTCTTCGATCTTCTTTAATGAACATAAAGCAGAGACATACCACACTGACTCTGGAAAAGTAATGGCATGAGTGCCTCTGGCCACAGTTACGTAAGGAGCAGGCCAGTGACTGGCCGGGCGCGGAATGCCAGCATGCAAGCTTGCACTCACTTTTCTGCTACAAAAGCTTGGCTTTGGGATATCGACAAATACGTGGAGCTAGCATATTAAAGATTGGCAAAGCCCGTATCTATCTCCCAAACACTGCTCCGAACAATCACTCCTTGTCATTGGCCTGCTGTGAAATGAGAAAAAATAACGAAAATGTGAGTGTTTCATAAAGCTAAATGTATTCCATTTTTTAAAAGCCAGGCTTTCTTCTGGGATCATTTATTTAAATGTCAACATTTATTTTCTTTTATGACATAATTCTGATCATGGATGTTCTTAGCATTTCTAGTTAGCAAAACAAATCTGGCAATTCTAAACTTAGTCATCCTTACACTTAAGTTTCAACAATTTTACTTCTCTGTGACATCCCAAAGTCTAGGAAACACTGATCCGGTCCCGACTGCCTCCTTACAAAGAACCTTCGGGTTTGGTGTATAATGTTTGTCAAAAGGGATGACCTTCTGAGGTAGGGGGAAAGACTGGTTGACACGAAAGGAGGATCCAGAATGCCAAATCCTGCTTGTTGACAGTCCAGTTGTGTGCATGGAGCGGCTCAGTTAT
This sequence comes from Phoca vitulina, assembly GCF_004348235.1. Classification (NCBI taxonomy): domain Eukaryota; kingdom Metazoa; phylum Chordata; class Mammalia; order Carnivora; family Phocidae; genus Phoca; species Phoca vitulina. The sequence goes on from NW_022589714.1 coordinate 1,914,097, forward strand.
GCTCAGAGTTTCTTCTCTCAGCCATCAAGTCCTGTCAGTTCTGCCACCTTCTCCCCACAGGACGAGGAGGGGGGAAAGGCTTCATCGTGCCAAGTGCAGAATGCCGTGTCAGTGCTGAGCGTCTGATTGTGCCGTGTGCTGTCCTCCGCGGAGCTTTCCCTCAGCAGGTCCTGCCTGCAATGGCTGGTGGAAAAGTGTGAGGAGGGATACTCGCACATTCCAAGTATTTCCCTGGGAGTTCTTAATTTCAACGAGAAGAATATTCTCTAATTAAAATGCCACTGCAGAATTTTTTTTAACAAATTGCCGTCTAATTTCTCTTTGATCTGCTTTTTCCACTTGGGTTGCAAGGTTTTACAGAATTTTCCCCAAACGCTTTGAGTCTGCAGTAATTTTATTTCACTCTGATTAAACTTCAAAGGACAAAATGCCAAGCCAGTAGAACAATCTAAGCTTTTTACCACGTCACGTATGCAATAAGCATTTTCAGGGCATCCCTACAATGCGCCTGACATTATGTTAGGTGTTGGAGACACGAAGAGGAATAAATATGACCTGGTCCTTGCGCTCACTGGGTTCACTGTTTCCAGGACGTGATCAAACCATAAACAGAACACTGTAATGCCATGTGGTGCTAATAGAGATGCCATCACACAGCCTTTGTGTAAAGGGCCTCGTGAGAGCAAAATGGCGGTGCTGGCTGAGCTATTCATTCATTTTTTTTTTTTTTTTAAGATTTTATTTTTAAGTAATCTCTACACCCAACGTGGGGCTTGAACTCACAGCCCCGAGACCAAGAGGTGCATGCTCCACTGACTGAGCCAGCTAGGCGCCCCCGAGCTGACACTTTAAATGAAACTTAAAGGAAGACTAAAATTCAGCCAAACAAGGGCATGAAGGCATCCCAGGCAGAAGAGACAACATAAGCTCAGGTCCCGGAGTAGGAAATGGCATGGCCCCTGGTGTGTGTGTGCACGTGTGTGTGTAATGTATGCCCACGTACGTGTTTGCGTCTGTGTATATGTGTCTGCCTTTGTGTGTGTGATTGTGTTTCCATGATCGGAAAGGCCTGGAGTAGGTATGGCCTGGGAGACTTGACCGAACGGCAGTGGGGACAAGTGAGTTAATCTGAAGCAAGCTAGCAGCATCCTGGATTACTTGTGGGTCTTGGAGAAAGAGATTCAAAGGTTTGCTTTAGACAACCTAGAAAGAAGACAAAACTGACTCCTACACAGATAAATTTGACTTTAATGCTTGTTTTGAACACACCTATTGGAGGCTTTGTAGAAACCAGTGCTCACCCCTGGAACGAAGAACCCAAGTTCTCCTGTAGAAATGATTTGCGGGGCCCTTGTCTTCTGGGAGCCAATCCAGGACTTCTCAAGGCTTGATGTCCATGTGAATCACCGGAGATCTTGTTAAGATACAGATTCTGACTCGGTGGCCCAGGACTCTGCATTTCTAACAAGCTCCAAGGTGATGTCGATGCTGCTGACCATGGAGCAGACTTTGAGTAGCAAGATCTGATGCACATGTGTCGCAGTCTTGATCACCTGCCAACCTAGACGGACCATAGGGCACTCACGACCCTCAAATCACTAGTCAGTGGTGCAGGGTCTGCCAGAGGCCCATGTTTGGATCCTCCATGTACCTGGGACACAGGGCCCCATCTGGCAGCAGTCCAGGCCCTCAGGTTTGGCTCCACAAACCTAGAAGTGAAGGGTGAAAGTGGGAACTAAGAAGGTAGGAATGGTGGTATGGGGCTGGCACATGCTCCGAAAATGGGCCCAGGTACCTCCTGTGACAGGCATTAAGATACTAAGGGGCACAAAAAGGAAGCAGGAGCTCAGGCAAGGGCCCAGGTAAAGCCTCAGAGTCCAGGTACTTAGCACTGCCTATGTGCCCGCGACCAAATTTACGCTTTACGCAGATGTCACATTTCATCTTCATCCAAAGCCTTCGCAAAGCAGACTATAAATCCCTGCTAACAAATGAGGAACTTGAAGTGCAGAGCAATTCAGTGCATCACGCAACCTCCCAGCAGACACACCGTGGAGCCACAGTTCACACCCAGGTCTGCACGATCTGAAAGCCCAAGGCTTTCAGGTACCACACACTGTCCACTGTCCTTCATAATGCTGAATAAGATCCAGGCTCTGTGCCTGCACCTAAGGTATGCTAGGGTAGGGACCCTTGATATATTTGAATCCAAAGCAAGCGATGTCAGCCGTGAATAAAGGAAGCACTAGGTCAGGAGGAAGCAGGTCAGAAGAAGCTGGCATCTGAAGGAGACCTGGTATCTGCAACTGGACCACTCTTGGAAAAAGAGTCCTGGCCCTCTTGGTGCTGAAGGTCATGTGCCTCCATGTAGACCAGCCAAGGGTAAGAGCCCTCGTGGTCTTGGCATATGCCCAGGTAGACAAACTGGTTGGTAGGCATCTTAAAGCCAGCTTGAATAGAAACTTTGGCAGAAATGGAATATTTATCTGAGAAGAAAGGAGACAGAGCTCTAAATGGGAAGACCATATAATATGACAGAATGTCTTGAACATAGTAAGCCATCAGTCATTGGGAGCTGCTATTACTATTATTGTTGTTGTCGTGGGGTGCTATGTCAGCCAGCGAGATACTAGGAACATTCTCAGGCATAATTCAATATAAAATATTCCCAGGAAGCCAAAGCCTAAATGAGTCCAACCAAGTGACCAAACAAACCAGTTGAAGCTTCTTAAAGTACTGTGGAGGAGCATGCGCTTACCACACTGTGTATCACTAACATGCGGATAGCAGGATGCTGTGGGCACGTGGGCACTGCTTATGCCCGCTTGTTCCTCCTCGATCTCACAGTTCAAAAACTCTGTTTCTAGATGCCAGGAGCCTTCCTATAGAAAGAGCCTCAGCCTGGAGTTGAAAGACCCACTCTGCTCCTCACTGCCATACTCAGTCTCCTCACAGGTGGAGCCAATCCCCGCGGTGCTGCCTACCGCAGGACCAAGTGAGATGAAGTATGTGAAAGGAGCTAAAAAACCCCACGGAGCCCTCCACGCATAGAAGCAATGACATTACTCCGCATGTGTCTTGCCATTCTATTCTAATTTGGGAACTTACTCTTTATTAAAATCTTATTACTCTACCCTCTGTGTTTCCTCTAAACTGCCTCAAATCCTTTGAGGAAGCAGGAAGCATTTACTTGCATACACACCTCCATACAATGAAAGTCTATGTGGAACCTAAAAGCGAAATTCCATGTATAAATCTAAACGCACCTACAGGTATATAGATACATGGATGTATGCATACAGACACACATATATTTCTAAATCTAGATACATAATTTCTCCTCTGTACTAAACTCAAAGGACCACTTGTTAAAGCAGGTGAGACATTTGCACAATTAGTCTAAAAGATTATTATTTAAAAACAAATAGCTTGGAGCGGACGACTGGAAATCATTCCTTGTTGCAACTCCAGTGAAGGAAGCTGTCTAATTCTTGGGAAATTTAGACATTCTGCTAGTAATTTAGCACAAAAATGGGCCTGGCTCAACCTGCTCTTCACATTTTGGTAATTTAAAAGGACATAACGGAATTTTATTTTAATGGTAATTGCAAACTCATGCAGAAAATGTAAATGCACATTTCATGATTAGCTTACAGCATAAACTATGGCTTCTATTAATGTATTCCAATTTGTAATTCTTTTCACAGTATGAGATTTGAAAGCTGTGATTAAAATTAATTAGGTTAAGTAAAGTTTATCCCCCCTGAGCACTGCTATTGGGAAAAAGCAAGAGGAAAATGCGAACTACATCTGGCTCTGCAGGAAGCTGTATCTTCACAAGAAGTCGGCTGACTTCTTTTCTCCCCACAGAGGTTGCATGCTGCTTATTTGGCATATCTCAAGCACCATGTATCTCCTCAAGGAGCTAATTGAACCATTAAACTATTCTTTGCTGGCTCACAAAAACCACATAGACTGTGACTACATCATCTTCAAATAAGGGTATTAGGTAGATCCATCAATTGTTTAAACACAATAAATCTAGGGGGGGAAACACGTACATCTGGTAAAGCTAAGGTAATGGTGGCTACCCAGAATTCAGTACCGTAATTGCTGTGAAAAAAGGTGCCAAATGAGGGACCAGCAATGAAGATAATGACTAATTAACACCTGTATGGAGCTCTCTAATTTGCACATTGTCTTAAATATTACCTCACTTGATCTCCTCAACTATCCTGACAAGGAATCCTTACCGTTGTCCCATTTCACAGATGAGGATACTGATGCTCAGTGAGGTGCCCAGGATCAAAAAGTGCTGGAGATTAGACCCAGTTCTAATCCTACATTCCTATGGTTCAGCTCTACAGCTACTCAACAAAACAAAACAAAACTTTAAACCTATGTCTGGCCTATGTTTTCACAATGGAGTGAAAGTCATTACTCAGTCTCATATATAAGATGTGGGACATGTGGCCTCCAACCTGCAGGCAGGTGCAGTCTAGGGGATGAGTGCAAATTCACTGTCCTGTGCTACAGGTTAGAGGCAGCAGACTATCATGGGAAGTTTATAAACCAGCTTCGATTTTTATATTTGTAAATATTCCCTTGTGAGCATATGCAACACCTGATAAGTTTTAAAAATTAGCTAAAAGTATGTTTACAGACTATTAACTCTTAGGAAGGATTTTTGAACCTATTACTTCAATACACCTCCCAAATTTTATGTTTTGGGGACTCAGCATGTTCTGGAGTAAAACTCTGGCTTAATTGTCACTGAATTGAAGAGAAGACCACCCACAGAGGACAAGGCCATGTGAATATTGTTTGATATTTTAAGGTAGCTAATACAAGGGAACAGTCCCACATTCTGAAACCAACAAGTCTCCAGAGATAAAGAATATTTCCCTGAAATTCAGGAATTAAATGAAGGACTGATTTTTTTAAAATGACAGTTAAATTAAAAAAGAACAAACAGCATGTGCTTAGAAGTTGGAGAACACAGTCGGTGGGTACTGTTCTCAGACCTTTCCCTTCTCCAGATAAAAATGTCCATTTTCCACCTTCTAGAACCATAATAATCAGGGGTAAAGGGGATCTTGGAGAGTATTTTGTCCAGTCCCCACCTTTCACAGCAAGAAAACAAGTTCAGAGATTCACATGGACTCTAAAGTCCTGGTTTTGCCCTGCCTTCTACGAATCAGACTAAATCTATTTAATAGAAACCCCTTCCAGTAAACCCTTCCCAGTACAGGCAATATTCAGGGGTGTGAGAAACTTTTCAGCAAGCTCTGAATGCTGCACTTTGGGTCCAGCATTCCCATCTCCCAGTCAGCAGAGGTAAACTGACTTGGGGAAGGAAGTAAATAAAGGTTACAGTTTCCAGCTTTGAGCTCAGACGTCGCATTGTCGCAATTTTATAGAACTGGCAACTCCGAACAAATGACCTCACTAAGCTTGAGTTTCCTTTTTAAATAATAGAATCAACTCATAATGCTTTTGTGAGGAACAAATGCAACAGTTTTATAAAAGCAATCCACAAATGTTAACTGATTTTATATTAATATTATTATCAAATTTGACTATTCTGAATTTGTACCATGAGTCTGGGGATTTAGAAATAGGCAACCCCTACCTCTAATGGGATACGTGCCCTTGAGGGCATTACGTCAGCTCTCCCAGCCTCAGCTTCCTTATGCAAAGGGGTGCTCACTTACCTCTCAGGATTGCTTTGGGGATTAAATGATACAGCGTACGTAAATGAACCATTAGTGCTTGTATCCAGTAGATGCTGGAGAGCTGTTCATCTGTACTTAAGCAAATCATGACAAGAGTCCTTTCAGGAGAATCAGGAAATCCTGTGACACAGGGCAAGAAGGTTAGTGGCCTGTGTCCGGGATTCTCCATCCTGCATGGCCACACTCTTCTGAGACACCCTGAGGCAGGTGTATTTTAGAATTGTGGTTCCTCCCCAAACCTTGATAATTTTCCTGGCAAATGTCCCCTTCAACTTGAGTTTATGTGGCGGCTTCAGGAAAGGATCTGCTTTGTATGCTCAACTTCTCTTATCTAAGCCAGCTCTTGAGATATAACCTCCCTATGCCTGGACTACAGCTCTTACAGCCAGAGAAAGGGGCCAGACCCACCCAGACCTGTGGTGCCCAAAAGGGGCTGTATTCAGTCTAGGGCATAAGGGTGATGATACATTATGTATTAATTTCTCACCCTTTTAGGTTACCTATTTTTGCAAATGTTCTATAATATACATGATACACACACACACACACAAATATTTGTAGTTAGGCATATGCTTAAAGTGATTTTACAGATAGGCATGCACAATCAAGCAATTTGGGAGACCTCTGCCTAGAGGTCAGCTGGGGCACAGGACCCACTCACAGCCACAGCCAGCCCCATGGAAAATGAGAGGCAGGGACTGAGCTTAGGAGAGCTTTGCAGAATCCTGGGAAGATTTCAGAGATCAAAGAGGGGCTCACCCAGGCAGGAAGTTGTTCTGAGGATGTCTCCACCCAGGTCACACAGGAATGCCCAGGGCCCGGGCTGAGGCTGGGGAAGACAAGCAGAGCCCTTGGTCTCCACCTGCAGGGGCCACCATTCGGCATAAACTCTGTATGTTCTGTCTGCTGTCAACCCACCTCAAGAGTGTGTATTGCCCTTTAAATGAAGTTTTATCCTGGTAAATGGGTGACTGTGAATGGCAGGGATATCCACTGACTCTTTTTATTATGAACTCTCTCCATGAGCACATCTTGGGTTGGATCTTTCCCACTTTTTATTTGGTTTTTATTTTTTATTTTCAGCACTATCAAGGGAGGGGGGTCTCCACTTCCTGGGGAAGAAGAAGAGATTGGCTGGTTGGTTTTACTGAAGGGTGGATGTGGGCATCGGGGTTTGGAGAGGCAGAATCCAGGTGAAATGGGGGAGCCCGATGTTAGAGGAGAACATCATGCAATTTATAAAAGGACTTCACACTTGAGCCTCACAGCCACCTAAACCCTGCTGGTGTTAACTTCCACTTTCCTAAGAGAAAATGGAAGGTTTAAGACACTTCTCCAAAGGAGCTAGTGACCCAAATGAACTCAAATGACTCCCAGGCTGGTCTTTTGGCTCTACCTTGAATCTCAGTGTTTCAATGCTTTGGGGGGATGATGGGATTAAATTAAACCGGGGATTAACTTGCAAAGCTGAATAAAATGTTCATCTTACAAAATTTCCATGAGGAAGATACCGGCTCTTTGTAGTAACTGCACAGCTGGGTCTGACTGTCGGGTCCGGAATCCTCCCCAGACCCGGTCTAACTTCTTGTAACCACTAGGTGGCAGTACAAGCACAGCCTTCCAGGGAGGCCTTACCATCCACTCTCTGTGGCAATGACAAGTGAGGGGTTTCCTAATCAGGCTGGGCTTAGTCAACCCACAACTCCAGTGTCGTGGTATCAGTTTCAGTGTGCTTGGTTATCTGGAGTTTTCTCTGAGTTCTCCAACCTTACCAGAGGCTGCATAGTTTTGCTGGGGGAGATACCAGCAATGGGACTTTCTACTGAATTAAGTACAGTGAATAAGGGAAGAGCTTAACTGGACTCCCCACCCTTCGAATACCAAGTAGTTGCCATCCCTGTGAGTAAGCAGGGCTGCCTGGAATCCTAGAAGGAGATATCCCAGGTCCCCTGCACTGTGCTGCAGAACCAAATCCTCAGGCTGCTTAACGTCCCAGTCACTTCGGGTGATGTGACCAGCTACGGAGGAAGTACTGTTCCAAGGAAATCAGAGACTCAGAGGTCGCAATTTACAGGGAGCAAATTTCTTCCGGAACATTGTGTGTAGCATTCACATGGCAACGAAGGGCATCTTTTGGGGTGAACCAGGCTGTCTGGTCCTAGAAAGGAGCACCCAGCACTAAAATTAATTATATGATTAAGACTTGTTAATGCATATGGAGCACACAGTAAGTACTCCATTACGCACTTAACATCGATCACCTCACTTACTCTATGACTGAGAGGTGTACACTCTTACTACCCTGATCTCCAGGACACTGAGGGGTAGAGTTGAAACTATTTGCCCACGCCCTAGAATTAGAGTCCAGGTCTCCCTGATTGAAAGCCTATACTTTATCTCAAGATAGTCGTGAGACATCCTTTAGCAGTGCACCTCTGCCACAGAAAGGGGGCATGCCATAGCGCCTCAAACTCTATTGCAGAATGTTTTGGTGAGTAAGAGCAAGATGCCAAGATGGAGGGCCTGGACCAATGCTACAGGCACGGTGTCAGTTCCTGCAGTCCTGTCTCAGCAGAGGTTCATGTAGATGGGCTCATCCCAAAGGCCGGGGAGGCTTAGCAGTGATCCATTTTGATTCTGACAAGCAAAGGAAGACCGAGGTAGTCCAGATGATCAGGCAGGTGGCTCAACAACACAGCCAGCATATGTGTGGTTATTCCTATGTACTCATCTGGGCACACACTTTCGCTTTTTTTTTTGTGAGAGAGAGAGCATGGGCAGGGGGAGGGGCAGAGGAAGAGGTAGAGAGAGAAGCAGACTGCCCGCTGAACCAGCCTGATGTGGGGCTTGATCCCAGGACCCTGAGATCATGACTTGAGCCAAAGGCAGACGCTTAACCAGCTGAGCCACCCAGGCGCCCCTGGACATATGCTTCTTAGTTTTAGCAAATCCGGTTTGATCAAGTGGCAATCACCGCTTCTCTTTTGTGCCTCTGGATGGAAATCCTTAGGTCTTAGGGTCAATTTGGAGATAAGACAGTGAGAACCCAAGGATCTTGATTTCACTCATGGAAACAATCCTGGAATTGAAAATGTTCCTCAAGGTTTATTTCCCAAATGTTTGTTCATGATGACCCTTTCCTTGGTTGGCATCAAAATGAAAACAAAAGGATAATGTGGTCAGTTTACCATAAAGCTACATTTATTAGATTTAGAGGACGATCCCTAATGTTTAGATTCTGTCTTTCCTATTTCTTTGTGGTTAAAATGTTTCCCTTAGGAAACAGTGGAAGTTTATTTGTATCTTAAGCCCTAAGCAGGGCTCCCCTTTTCTTTTTCTCTTTAAAAAATTTTACAGATTAAAATCTGGGAACCCCAGCTCTGGGTAGTCCTCAAACTTCCTTCCCCTGAGCACACTGGGAGTGTTTCATATACTGCCATCTAGTGGTCATCCTAGCACACACTCACAGACCCCTCTCCGAACATAAATGGTAGGCATGTGAACACATGGTGTGTGTGTGTGTGTGTGTGTGTGTGTGTGTGTGTTCAATTAGGTGCCGACAAGCGGAGATGTGTTAGCATGGAAAAATGCAGGTTTTGAAAACCGTGTAGAAATATTCGGAGTGAACAGACCTCCTACTCCAAACCCATGTGGGCAGAATTGAAAGCAGGTGTGTGGGATTAGCACTCTGTATTTTTTCCAACATCCACCACCGAAAGGGTAGCAGCACAGAAACATTTGTGCTCCGGAGTGCTATCAGCTAATAGGACTGCCTATGAGAAGTTGTAGAGGAAAAGTTTGCAAAACTAAACTTGAACCAAATGTGTTCACAATTTAACTCATACCTTTTGAACAATAGAGACATCCCTTCAAACTCTGGGAAGACCCATCAACCTTTCAAAAATGGGTAAATATGTATTTCTGCAAGAGCCCAGTGTCCTTAGGGCAGGGGGGATGTGGGTTTGCAAATATCAGACAGTCTTCATCTTTTGAGTGACCTGCATTTGGACCTGGCCTGTCCTCTAGCAGCTGGTGTATCCCACTCGTGTCTTCCATGGCCACCTGCAGCCTCTGGAGCTCTCTATCCTCAGCCTCCCATTGACCTCCTCCTCTGAGCTTGCTGCTTATCCACTAGACAAAGTGGACTCCCTTTCAGACTGCAAGAGAGAGAGAGACAGAGACAGAGAAGGGGAAAACGGGAGAAATGCAAAAAGCCCCAAGTCTAAGTCACACAGGTGATGACTATTGGACCCTTCGAAGGCCTACATCTGCACAACTGTATGGTACTCTGTAACTCAGCTGAGTTGTCCTGAAATGAGTCCTGGAAATTCAGGTTCCGGACACCAGTGCACGAGCAGGCAGTCTGTAACTTGCTAACAGGTGCACTCTGAAGTGTTACATGTATGTCGGCTCTATTTGAAATGTGAAATACATTTACACATAAAACCAATAAGCTACAGGGCTTAGGTTCCCGGGCTGGCTCAGGAAACCCATTTAACCTGTTCTGTGCTTCTGAGCTACACTTCAGACCCCCCCCTTAAGCCACCTGAGCTTTCCCTGAGCGGGGCGCGTGGATGGGGATGGGAGGGTCTGCAGAGCCTCAACATGGAATCTCTTCCTAATTCTCAGTAGAAATTCTTAGCACATCAGAAGAGTACCTGGGGGGACGGGGAGGAGGGGGGCTAGAAATAAAGAAATAAATCTGAATATAATTAATCACTGTTGCCAAGGGGAATGTGTTCAAAGACTTCTTAGAGAAGACTGCAGCCAATAGCTCAAGGGGGAAACTGCGAGGATACACACAGAATTGTTACCGTGCCCTTGCTCCTCTGGGCTCTGGACACCCAGGGCCGACTTTTGCTCCTTTCAGTTTCCTCCTCGACTGTCTGCCTTCTGGGCTGTGTGCTCCAAGACAGCTCTGCGCCCCTGGGGTCTGGCTCACGCTAGGTGTTCATTGAGCATCTACCAGCAGGCATCATCTGTTTCTCCCATTCGTTCCATGTATATATATTCAGTGCCTGCTATGATGTAGGTGTGTGTTAGGTACTGGGGTCAAGACGGAGCAGGGGAGATGGGGTTCCTGCCTTTGTAGCATGTGGCAGGCCACACGACGGGTCCACCAAAGCTGTCTTCATCCTGACCCATGGAAGCTGCGAGTGTGTTGTTGGCAGAAGGGACTCAGCAGAAGTGACAAAGTTAAGGATCTTAAGATGGGGAGGTCATTCTGAATTATCCAGTTGGGTCCAGTGTAATCATAAAGGTTCTTATGAAAGGTCACAGTAATGCAGGGCCACAAGCTGAGGAAAACTGGCGGTCTTTCGAAGCTGGAAAAGGCAGGAAACAGATTCTCCCCCCGGGGGCCTCCGGGAGGCACACAGCCCTACAACACCTTGCAATTGCCCCAGTGAAACTGATTTCGGACTTCTGACCTCCCAAACAATAAGATAATAAATTTGCATTGTGCTTAAAGCCACTCAGTTTATGGTCCTTTGTTACAGCAACAATGGGAAATGAACACAAGCTGAATATAGCTGTAGCTTATTAAACATTTTGCAGAATGCTTAACAGACATTAAAAAAGTAATCCTAATAAATTGTGATAATAGAGGGAAGTAGAGAGTGTTGATTAGCTCGTTCACCTTATTAACTCTTTAGATTGGCTTAAAAATTCATTCTTCTCTTTGCCAATCAGAGGATCTCTCTGAGGCTGTACTTTTCTGGGGCAGCAGGAATTCACTCTGGAACTTCCGTGTCAAATCCTGAAGCTTCAAATGCTTATAAAACCATTTGGTGGATGAATCCCTCCCTATAAGGACAACAACTTTCACATAGAAGGAATATTATTCCTTAATAGACAATCAAGTTCAACTTGGTTTTTTGGTCACGGCACCCTTAAAAAATAGAGAGGAGATCTTATTTGCACCCCATTTCTCCAGGGGGGAAACTGAGGCTTGGGTCTGATCAAGTTTACTTTGCCACCCAGGATCAAGAATATGAGCTCAAGGGGTGCCCAGCTGGCTCAGTCAGTAGAACATGCAACTCTTGATCTCGGGGTTATAAGTCTGAGCCCCATATTGGGTGTAGACATTACTTAAAAATAAAATCTTGAAAAAAAAAAAAAAGAATATGAGCTCAGCTCTTTTGACACTTCAACCAAGGGCTTTCCCTTGGCCTCTGCTCATTATTTCCCAAGGCATTAAGAAAAAAGAAGGCATTAAACACGCAGCAGGAGGGATATAGTTGACTAGCTTGCTACCAGGAGAGGAGAGGAATTCTGGAGAAAGACTAGTAATCAGAATCTATGGAATAAGAAAGCCTCCAGTTTTTAAATTAAAACTTGGGGGAAAATTTGACAATTGGAGGAGTTTCATTTTGAAACTCATTTAACCCGAAAAGTCAAAACGAAACTCCAGAGGTGTGAACCCACAACAATCAAAATAAAAACAAGTTTTTACAAGCCCATTGCAAAGCTAAATATAGATTTTTCAGATAGACTCACTCACCTCCAAATTTGTGACTTTAGAACTATTTCAAACATTATTTTACAAAAGAGTGTCAATCAAAAGAAAAGTAGTTTTGTGTGGGAGGTGGAGTAAAGCCGGGCGTGTATGTGTGTATGTGTGGGGGGAGTGCTGCTCTGTTCTGTGCCCCCCCGCCCCACCAAACTGTCAAGATGTTTTTAAATACCACTTGTGGTCACCTGCACTGGTAATATTTTCTAACTGTGGGCAAAAGAAGCTGACTAAAGGTTTGTGCGTTTGCTCAAAGAGGAAACTGTCAAACGCCGGTGCCTCAGTGTTGTCTGACCTGGTTTGCAGGTGCATTTGTAGGAAGCTGTCTGTGTCCTGACCCAGGGAAGAGCGTACTTAAAACTGGAAACCAAAGACCTCCAGCTGCCGCAGGAAACACGGCATAAGGCCCCGTCCTTTCTCTGCTCACCCCACCTTACCTCCGTGCCTAGGAGGAAGAGGGAGGGGGACTGACAAGTGGGCCCGGAGTCACCTGTGGCCTGAGGGTTACCCCGGAAAGATGGCCTCTCAGGATCCTCCACGTGTGGTGAGGGCTTTGAACCCGGAGGTTTGAACTGCTGAGCAATTTCTTATTAAGACGTGAACACCGGAGTGTCATCTGGAGCTTTCGGCTTTTATTTGTGGTGGGCTGTTTTCCTGCCACGGTTGTTGTGGTTTACCGTCTACTGGAGTGTTCAAAACTGCTTTGCAGAATCCAGTGGCTTTGCTTCAGATTTGGTACCTCTCATGCCTCGCCCCTCCTCGGCCCCCAGTGACCTGTCCTGCTGTGCGTCTCCTTCCTAGGCCATGCTGTGCCCCCAGGGGAGAAGAATCACCTAGGGAACAGGCACCAACATTTTCAGAACTTCAGCATAGTGTGTATTTCCAGGAATGGTGATTAAGCTTTCCAGACTGCTGTGCAAAAGATGATTTCCCAAAATGGACAATGAAAGTCAGTCATAAAACCATGTGGTCCAAGAAAGGAATTATTAAATCAAAAACCTTAGAATTTTATGACCTATGCCTATGAATTTATGCTAAGGAAATAATCATCAATATGTAAAAATGTTGCAAAAATAAAGTCATAGGGATATTTATGAGGAGCTTTTCATAACACAAAACTGGAAAAATCTAAATAGCAAATAGGTTATTGATTGAATATGTTATAGCCATGTTATTGCCATAATCAATAGCTAGCATTTATTGAATGCTTACTATGTTCTAGGTGTGGTGCTAATTGCTTTATGTGTGTTATTACATTTAATCCTTAAAACACTCAGGAACTTACACGTAGAAAGGTAAAAGTCCTTATCCATGAACATGGTGCTCATATAATGAGATAAATAGTGGCCCCCTGCAATTCATGTTCATTCGGAACCTCAGAAGGTGACCTTATTTAGAAATGGGATTTTTGCAGAGGTAAGTAATTAGGGATCTCAAGATGAAGTCATCCTGGCTTCATCAATGACTGGTATCCTTATATGAGAAAGGAGAGAGCAGTTTGAGACACGTAGAGACACAGGGTAGAAGTCTACATGAGGATGGAGGCAGAGATTGGAGTCCCGCATCTACAAGCTGAGGAAGGCCAAGGGTTGCTTGGCAGCCACCAGAAGCTAGGAGAGAGAGGGAGGCAACAGATTCTCCCTCAGAGCTCCAGAAGGAACCAACCTTGCCGACACTTTGATTTTAGACTTCTGGACTTCTGAACTAAGAGACAATAAATTTCTGCTGTTTTAAGCCACCCAGTTTGTGGTCATTGGTTATGGCAGCCACAGGAAGTGAATACAGATAGCATTATCTGTAGTCAAGGGATTTGAACCCAGGCTGACTCCAGGACCAGAGCTCTGTGCTATGGAGCCTCTAAAAGCAGGGCTTAGAATTGTACACATAATGTCACATTTGTGTAAGAAATTTGAATATATGCATAGAAAAGAACTGGAAGAATATACAGCAAAACGCTTATTTCTGGGTAGAAAGAATCCAGATGGATTTTAATTTCCTTCTTTTTGCTTATCTGCTTTTTCTTTTTTCAGCATTGAAGTGCAATACTTTTCAGAGTAAGATACACACTGAAGTCTGTAGGAGTAAAGGGGCGTCATGTTGCAACTTACTCTCAAACGGTTCAGACAAAAACTAAAAAATATGTATACGCGCGAAGAGAAAATGATAGAGCAAATGTGTGAACGTGGTAACCATTGGAGAATCTGGGTGAAGGGTACATGGGAATTCTTTGCACTATTCTCGCAACTTTTCAGAAATTCTGAAATTATTTCAAAATGTAAAACTTACCACTCCCCCCAAAGAAGAGTCCTAACATGGAAGACACTCAAAGTTGAAAGAGAAGAAACTTTGTATACATGAATGTCAAGACACTGCCAACCCGAATATTCTAAGAATCAGAAAAGTTTGAGGAATAGGGGCGCCTGGGTGGCTCAGTCGTTGAGCGTCTGCCTTCGGCTCAGGTCATGATCCCGGGGTCCTGGGATCGAGCCCCGCATCGGGCTCCCTGCTCCGCGGGAAGCCTGCTTCTCCCTCTCCCACTCGCCCTGCTTGTGTTCCCTCTCTCGCTGGGTCTCTCTCTGTCAAATATAAAAAAAAAAAAAAAAAAAAAAAAAAAGAAAAGTTTGAGGAATAAAAGCAAGTATTTGTGTTACAGCAAATATGACTCTCAAAGGAAAAACAAATGCAGAGAGGCAGAGAGAGAGAGAAAGAAGAGACAGAAGAAAATAATACCTAAAAGAAGTCTCTGGTGAATGAGAGCTGTAGGGCAAGGGCATAACTATGTGCTATTTTCTGCACACACTTGACATGCAGTGATTTCGGGCCAAGCTGACAAGGAGTTGGAAGAGAAGGGTTCCCCCCACCTGCATGGAAAGAGCAAGACCTACGGCATCTTTATAGTCCCATTAAGTTCTTGTGGCAGCCTGAAGTCACTGGTTACTCATTCCCCAGAGGGTGAACGTTAATGATAACTATACAGATCACATTTTAAAAATGATATGGATAGATAAGCTAGAAAAAGATTTCATAGCCTTTTGAAAATGTGAAATTATTACCAGGCCACTTGATATTTTTGTTTTAGGAGGACAGAAATTTTAACTTTGTGCCAATTTTAAAGCTCACTTCCAACCAACGTCTCTAGTTTACCATCTGGACAAATACAGGGAACAGTATGTCCATAATTTTGACTTATCTAAAGGGAAAGAAAGTCACACCGCTAAATCGCATTATTTCAGATGATCCATTTCTCTGTCACTGATTTCTGTAAAAATCTGTGACCATTACAAAAAATAACCCAGTGTTACTGGCGTGGTTTTACTTGTGTGCTAGATATTGTGCAACTGAGTTAGTTCTCCTCCATTCAAAGGAACTGCTTGTTCCTTTCATTCCAAGGTTGGTGAGGGGCAGGGCTGGCATGAATGGGTCTTGCTTTGGAGTAGCCGCGCCCTCTCCAACAGCACAGATAAATATATGGCTTGGCAAACGCATATTGAATAGATTATGTGCCCTTTAATTGAGTCGAAGAATAATAGGTCCATTTTTATTCCATTCTCAAGTTGTTTCACGTTCAGCATTCCTTCGTCACAAAGGTTTGCTAATTCTTCCAATTTGCAGTGCCAAGTAATTTGTGCAGAGTGATTCCAAAAATGTTTTCATTTCTGGGTTCCTACAAGGCAATTCTACTTCACAAAGCCTCTCAGTAGCCATTTGGAGGGAAAGGGTCCCACAGAGAGCGCGGGGAGAGGCGGCCCTGCCATCAGATGTGTGGACTGGGAATGTCCCTGGAGGTGCAGAGAGTAGCACAATGAGATATGGGCTGCCTAGGATGCCACCCACGGACCATTCAAACAGAATTACCAGCCAGTGGGAGGGTGTCTGGGTGAAAGGTTTGTTGCATGTATATATATTTTTCCTAATATATTTAAAACTAGTTTGAAGAACGAATGGGAAGATTCCCTTTTTAGCCTCTCCTTTATGGAAAGAAAAGCAGTTCCTTGGTAAAATTCCAGGCCGTCAGCCCCACCTCCATTCTAAGCTCTTTGAACCCTTTCCTACCAGGTTCATTCACATTTTCTGCTTTGAGCCATTATCATGGTGTACAAAGAATGTGTCCCTTTGAGTCCTAAACCCGTCCTTTTAAACTGGAATAGTCTGCCAAAGAAGAGCCAAGGCTCTTCTTATTTTTTTGGGTAACAGCCCTAGTGCTTACACACGTATGCATACAGCATGACCCGTTGATGACAATGAACCCCAAGTCTAAGAGAGTTTTTAAATCCCTTAGGTCGGTCTGCCTTCGAAGGTAAGTATCTGAGGAACTGGTGACATTGATTAGGACACTTCATCCATCCTGGACCACCAGACTCAATCCTGAGCAAAGGACAGAAGCCATTCACTAATGAGTTTTTCTTTGACCTGATGACAAAGCTAAAGCCTTCTTTCTGGAAACCATACTAAAAAAGAGCTTTCCTTATCGAAAATGCCTAATGTTTTCGTGGGGTTGGTTGAGACAGGGTTCTCATGTTTGAGCTCAGTGCACTTAATTCTATGGACATTCTTGGGTCTGTGTTCATCTACCTTATCAAGGAGGTGAGAACCAGGTCCTTGCGATTCTAACAACACACAATGATTATGTACATTGTGTCTGATGAGTTTTAATTTTTCCATGTCCAGAAGAAGAAATTTAGAGTCAGAAAGATGGTTTTCCTGAAGGTTTACACACTGAGTTCATGATGCTTGGGGCAAAGTTCTCCCACAGGCTTCTTGTTTCTTAGGGCCCTCACCTAGTAGTGGTGACTCTGGACCTGCAGTCCATGCTTACATGGTCACCAGGTGAGCATAAGTGCCTTGGGCTTAGGGTGCTGGCTCTCAAACTCCCGTGTGCATGAGAATCAACCAGGGAAAGGGCAGTTAAAAATGTGGGTTTTGGGCCTTTCCATCAGGGCCCAGAGGAATGGCTCCCGCGAAAAAGGGTGGTGAGAAGAAGAAGAGCCGTTCTGCCATCAACAAGGTAGTGACCAGAGAATACACCATCAACATTCACAAGTGCATCCATGGAGTTGGTTTCAAGAAGCGTGCCCCTTGGGCACTCAAAGAGATCCGGAAATTTGCCATGAAGAAGATGGGAACTCCAGATGTGCGCATTGACACCAGGCTCAACAAAGCTGTCTGGGCCAAAGGAATAAGGAATATTCCATACCGTATCCATGTGCGGTTGTCCAGAAAACATAACGAGGATGAAGATTCACCAAACAAGCTCTACACACTGGTTACCTATGTACCTGTCACCACTTTCAAAAATCTACAGACACTTAATGTGGATGAGAACTAATCGCTGATTGTCAAATAAAGGTATAAAACTGCAAAAAAAAAAAAAAAAAATGTGGGTTTTGGAACCCCTCCATGGGCATCAATTCTGCAGGCGAGGGAGAATGTGCATCTTAAACAAATACTCTGGGTGATTCTGCAAGCAGTTTGCAATGAGAAACACTGTCCTATAAACCCTAGCGAAGAATATTTAGACATGTGCCTCAAGTCATAGTTTTTTGGTTTTCAGATTTCCCACTCAAAATTCTATCATTTCAAATATTTTTCCTAATAAGAAACCTTCAGGACATGAAGAGATACTCAACGTCATTAGTCATTAGGGAAATGCACTTGAAAATTATAAGGAGATATTACTACATACCCACTGGAACAGCCCTGATCAAAAAGATGACAATACCAAATGTAGACAGAGGACATCAAGAAACTGGAACCCTCGGGTATTGCTGATTGGAATGTAAAATGGTAAAAACACTTTGGAAACAGTTGGTGGTTTCTTAACAAGTTAAACATATACTTATGGTCCAGTAATTCCATTCCTAGGTATGTACCCAAGAGAAATAAAAATGTATGTGCACACAAAGACTTACAGGACGTGAATGTTCATGGCAGCCTTATTCATAATCACCCTAAACTGGAAACAATCCAAATGTCCCTCTACTGTTGAATGGATAAACAAAATGTGATATATAATACACACGTACCTCATCACATGTGTAATGTGATATATAATACAATGGAATATTATTCAATATTAAAAAAAGAACGAGCTACTAATATGTGGTACAATATAGACGAACCTCAAAAACATTATGTGAAATGAAATAAGCCAGACACAAAAGACGACAAATCATATGATTCCATTTAGATAAAATTTCTGGAAAGGACAAATCTATAGAGATGGAAAACAGATCATTAGCTGCCTGGGGCTGGGAGTGGGATTGACTGCGCACGGGCAGAAGGGAACATTTTGGCAAGATGGAAGTGTTCTAAAACTGGATTGGGAAAATGACTGCAAAACTCTCTAAAATTACTTTAAAAATCATACTCCATAGGTACAGGGGATGAATTTTAAGGTATGTAATTATACCTCCAAAAAAGGTGTTTAAAGGAACAACAGGGTCTCAAAAATGGCAATAGAATGGTACATGAGTGACTAAATTAACCAATCAAAAACATTTCGACGTATCTAGGAGAAGGTGTTCAAAGAAGCGTCCACGTACATACGACTAAGTGCCTTCCGCGCTTCTCCTCATTCGTAGGTGGCGTTTTCTTCTCAGCCTTCCTGGGCTTATCCCCGACTTTCCAGCTGAGAGTGCTCTCAGCCTTTCTCTGCCTTCACCACCACAAGACTCTTCCCGTTAGGCTAGCTAATAGGCCATTCCGGCCATTTAGTTTCTTAACAGGCAGAAAGGAGCGACCACCACTCCCTCTGACTCATCTGCTTTCTTTTCCATGTGGCAGGAGAAGAAAAAAAGAGTTTTCAGTCCCATCATCTGTCTCTGTGTCAGCAATTCGATTGTTCCCTTAGCAACCATCGCTTTTATTGCTGGCTCTCCGATACACACTGCCTTCTCAACGAGCTTGGAGCCACAGAATATCTTGGTGCGTGCCAGGAGCACTTTTCAACAAAGGCCAATCTCTCCTCTGGAGCAAACTATTTTTATAACAATACTCAAACAAAACATACAGTTTTTAGACACAGGTGATAATGGGGACAGTGCTGAGGAAATGGTGCCTCTTAGGCTCATTTGCCCTCCATTCAGACAGGAGGACGTGCAGCCGGGGACTCTGCTCTCCTCCTGGGCCGGGGAAGGCATGGGTCACAAGGGAAATCAGAGGCCCAGGATAGGGAGACTCACACCGGGTGGGAGCCATCCAGTGACCTTCCTTTGCTGATGGAAGGATTGAGGCATTATTTTTGCATTCGAAGAAGTGTTCCAGATTTACCATTTTTCCATCTGTCTCCTTATGGGTGCTTACTACCCTTAGTGTATTTCTACATCGAGGTGAAAGCTAAAACCAAGGGTTAGCTCAGAAGTGTGGTTTCCCTTATTATTCCATCAATTATGTATTTTCCAAAAGGATCTCTAATTTTTTTTTTAAAAGGACATATTTCATATGTTGGCCACTGTGCAAGAAGCAAGGGTGTCTCAGACGATGGAGATCATGTGAATGTTCTCTCAAGAAAACATGTCCCAAAAACCCTGAGAGAGATTTGGAGTTTTCTCATAATTCCCTCTCACAGGTCCATCCGGGGGACTAGAATCACTCAGTAGCATGTTGGTAGTTTCTTCTCTAATTCGTTAAGAGTGAAGAGGTATTTTATCACCATTTGAGAACACGGTGGCTTTTCAACATTTCAGAACACCTGTCCTACAAACAGGTGATGCCCAATATTTTTAACGAACCTCTGCTGAATATTATGTGCACCAGGGGTTGGGTATATTACTTACAAGATTTTGGTATGTGCCTTATTTTAATATAGGCACATATTTGGGGGTAAACTCCTTTTACTTCACCTTATCCTTTAAATCAGTTCTGCTCCTCATTCAGGCAGGTCTTCCTTCATATTAGCCTGAGAAGGAAATTTTCCTGTATAGAAATTACTTTTTAACAACTGCTAACACAGGAGCTATTGACTCAGTGGGCTTGTGAAAAAGGAAAAGATCCTGTGGTGTATTTTATGACCTGCGAGGAGAGAGACTCATGGTCTGGAAGCATGTTCTCCTGCCGCTGCTGGGAAGCTCAACTTTGTGGCACGGGGGTCCCCACAGCAGTCCTTCGAGGTGTTTCGAGAGGATTTATATTTAGGCCAATCCACTCCCTCAGGGTTTCCCAAAATAATACTAAATCACCAAGAAAGAGAAACTCAAACCACAGGTTAAGGTTCTGAGTCTACTCAGAAGACCTCAAGGATAAAATTTCCAGGCACTTTAACACAAATATCCTAAGGGTAAACACCACCAACCTTCCCCACACACGAGAAAGATGGAGAACCCTTTAGTCTTCGGTTCAGCAAGGGCAAAGGGAGTCCTAACAACTCAGAGCTAGCCTGGGAGGAGTCGATCACATTTGGTTTTACTGTGACAAAGGAAGAAGAGAAGTTAGTCTTGGTTCCTCTCTCCTGAGTAAGAACTGTCACTTTGAGACTTAGGCAGGCAAAATCCGTTGTCACTGAGCTGCTGAGGAACCGGGTTTTTCTCTTTGACGTCTCTGGGCCTCAGCCTCCTCACCTGCCGGGAGACCAGGCGGGAGGAAGGCCCTCTAAGGCTCCTCCGTGGCTGTTAGAGCTGTTTGCATCTACTGGCCTCTGGAAGGGGGCTGTGTAATTCCGTGATTTTCAGCGTGTCTGGCCCAGCTGCCTGGACCTTCTCGGGGGCCCTTTGATTTACCTTGGGAACCGAGCAGCTTCAGCTCACTCCCCACACAGCCTAGTCTGGGCTAGGGGGTGGTGTGCCCAGAACGGAGAGGGGCAATAGAAAAGGGGGCAATCAAAATAGGAAAAGTAATATAAAGACCACATTTGTGAATGGTACATAAATTTATGAATACATGCAGACATTAAATTATATTAAAAGATTTCGAAAATGCCGGTTCTCAGGGGCCTTTCTCACCCCCATCAAAGTCCAAGTCAGGCATTAAAGGGAAGAAGGAAAAAATGTACACAGACACATACAGGTAAATATATGCATGTATAAAAATCTGCGTTCTAGGAAAGAGTCAAAGGACTGAGGTAGCCCAGAGCATAGCCCTCTGGGTCTCCAAGGTGATTCTCTTCGGCAGGAAGTGACCCTGTCAACATCCTGCTCTGTCTCGTGGGGCCCGTCATACATCCTGTTCCTGGCGGTGAGGCTTGCCTGCCACAGACTCGCTTTCTAGGCTGGATGACCAAGGGGGCATCTCCTAACTGCAGTTTCTATGTCAAGTCATGGGGCAGTTTCCCTCAGGAATGGGCGTGTTTCCAGGCCTAGTCTCACACATTCAGGCCCCCTGGTCCCTGCACAAGAACCACATGCTAACAACGCGTATATCTGGTGGAAATCTTCCCTGTGTTAAAGTCTGGTAGGAGAGTCTAAAGCTCCTCTTCTCTCAAAGCTGGCCCATCGTTTTGCAAAAGATTCTACTAGTCCCAGGGTTTATTTTTCTTTTCTTTCTTTCTTTAAGATTTTATTTATTTATTTGAGAGACAGTGAAAGCAAGAGAGATCACAGAGAGAGAAGGAGAAGCAGACTCACCTCTGAGTGGAGAGCCTGATGTGGGGCTTGATCCCAGGACCCTGGATCATGACCTGAGCTGAAGGCAGATGCTTAACCGACTAAGCCACCCAGGCGCCCCTAGTCCTAAGGTTTCTGATACTCATTCAGGAAACAGAAACAGGAATCCCCCCATGCTCTTGTCTCTAGTTTTGTCACTCATTCCTTTCCCTGGCCCATCAAAAACAGGTCAGAACCAAGATGATTCCCATGCTAGGTAGAGGGGTCAGGCTGTGACTTGGAGTCGTTTTCTGAAGGAATGAATGGATGATAACTAATGTAATACTGATGTTCATTGTAGAAAATGGGTTTCTGGGCTAGGGGGTGGTGTGCCCAGACACGGAGAGGGGGAATAGAAAAGGGGGCAATCAAAATAGGAAAAGTAATACAAAGACCACATTTGTGAATGGTACATAAATTTATGAATCCATGCAGACATTAAATTATATTAAAAGATTTCGAAAATGCAGAATAGTCTAGGAAAAAGGAAATAAAACCTCTAACTTTGCTTCCCAGAAAGAACTCTTGCTCACATTATGGTATATCTCACTCTTTGTTTGTTACATTCATGTAATCTAAGCTTCAGTTTTGTGACCTGTTCTCTTTCCAGTTAGTAATATCTATCACAGACCATTTTCATGTCTAGTAGCTGAGAGCCTGAGGCAGCACTGAGCTCTTTACATCATTCCAGTAACCGCCAGTGTGATTCATCACTTATTTTATGACCTATCATGCAGCACCTGGTTTGGATCTGGCTTGAGTGATGGACTCACTTAGTCTTCAGAATCATGGCCTGTTGGAACCAGAAGGGACCATGAGTGATCTTGGAAGTCAAACCCCTCATTTCACAGGTGAGCAAACTGAGGTCTGAATCAGACGGAGCCAAACACAGGACTGGATCTGCATGTCCCATTCCTGGTCTATTTCCCCAACGCCATGGCCACAAGCGTGAAAAGGCTTCCCTTTCAGCAAACAGCCCAGCAGAGGAGTCAAGGTGGGAAAGGTGTGCAGGCTCTCCAGGATTTCGTTTGGTGGTGGTCGCAGCCTCCCCAGCAGGAGAGGCCATGGCTGGTGCTGCATGAGGAGTGGCCGGGGGCCAGGGGTACAGCAGATCCACAGCCCGGCTGCTCTCACACACTCCAGAGAAGACCCACTACAGCCTCACCTGTTGGAGTGCAGCTCGGCTTCCTGTCCGCAGAGTCGGGCCACTTCTCACCACCTGCTCCAGCCCTGTCCTGTTCAGAGCCACCTTCTGTCTCCTGCATGACTGCAGTCGTTCTTTACAGGGCCGCCGGCTTCTACCCTGCCCACCACAGCTCCCACGCCGATCTCCTGCTCCAGCCAGTGAGATCCCTTCAACACCTAGAACTCTGCTCAAATCCTGCAGTGGCTTTCTATCCGACATCAAGTAAAAGCCGAAGTTCCCACTATGTCCACAGGACCCCTCGCCACCTGTTTGCCTCTCTGTCTTCCTTTCCTCTCCACCCACTGGACTCCGGCCTCCTCGATCTTCCTCACACTTGTCTTGAAGCCATCGTATTTGCTGTTCCCTCTGCCTGGAAAGCTCTTCCCCACACACAGTCTTTGTTGGCATTCTCATCTGCTTTGGGTTTTGGCTCAAACATCACATTCTCGGGGTGTATATCTGTGTGTGTTGGGGGGAGGGAGCTTTTCCTGAGAATTTTAAATGGGAGCTCTAAGAATTTTAAATGCTTTCCTTCTAGAAATCCCTGCTCCCTTTTTCCTGATTTAATTTTCCTTACTCCTTATCACTATGTGACTTACCATATATACCCCTTCTTTTTCCCATCCAAGTACTAACCAGGCCCGACCCTGCTTAACTTCGGAGATCAGACGAGATCGGGCATGTTCAGGGTGGTACGGCTGTAGACTATACCCCTTCTTTTTATTGTCTGTCTCCCTCCACTAGAAACTAGCAAGCTCTAGGAAGCCTGAGATTTTCGGCTGTTTGTGTAATTAATCAAGGTCCTTCTGTTGCAAGTCATAGAGACCAACTGCAGCTAGCTTAAAGGAAAGGGTGGCCATTTACTACAAAGACTTGTGAAACCCAAGGGTAGGAGGGAAGCCTGGCCTCAAGAAGGGGTTGGGACTCAGAGAGAAAGCTCTTGTTCTCCTGCTTACCTCTCCCTGTAAGTCGTGCTTCTTTCTTCTCTTGGTCCGCGCTGGCTTTTCCTGCTTCTCTAGACCATGTAAGAGAATATGACCACCCTGCAGCTCCCCTTTATTAGTCAACTACTATTTGTTGGATAGAGTATGTGCCAAGCACCAGTCCAGGTACTCAGGTTGCATCAGTGAACAAAGCAGAGCCCTGTGCTCCCAGAGTTTACATTCTAGCAGGAGATGGAGTGCAAACGTAGCCAACGAGCACATACTCCAGCACGTTAGATGCGAAGAACGTGGGGAAAGAAAAGGAGAGCAGAGGAAGGGGGTTGGGGAACCCAGGGCATGGGGTGGGGAAGGCAAGATGCAATTTTGAATATTCATCAGAGTTGACCCCAGTGAGAAGATAAGATACGAGGGAAGATCTCCAATCATCTTAGAGTGAGTTGGAAACCCACTTTTAAATCCACAAAGGAGAAATCGAAAGGCAGGGTCACAAAAAATGAGCATGGCTTCTGGAGGCCAACTGCTGAGAATGAGATGGTGAAGTGAAGGTCATCTCCAGAGAAGGGGAAATGACCTTGAGCTGGATAGACATCTCCAAACGCATCTGCCACTGAAGGGACTTAGGGACCCTCTGTTCATGCCGCTGGAGTGCCTGTGTTTACAGTTAAAACAGAAATCCCAATCTAATTGAGTTGTTCAGGCAGCCTCACCTGTTGGAGGTCTGTGGTTAAACCACGCCCCCCCATTCTGCCACATTTGTGGCAAGGTAGTGTGCTGCTCATTTCCTGCTGAATTGCCCAAAAACAAGAAGACAGAGATGGTGATATCACAAAGAAACTTGCTGAATGCAAACTGACTGAGAAAATAATGTGCCTCATCCCCAACTGTCAAACATGTTTCTGCCTCCTGGGGAAGGGCTGCCCATTTTTAGGACAAGCAGGCCCGTTTCTCTTCTCTACCCTAAGGATTTTTCTCTTTGAAAGAGCAAAAAGTCACAAAGAATTAAAGGAGTGAGGGGGAATAAGATACGAGACATACTGGAAGATATAATAGTAGAAGCCATGAGATTCAGGTTATTTCCTTCTGAGGGAGACAAAAATAGAAATGGAAAATTTGATAAACCCCAAGTCATCTGCTGCTTTGCAAGAAAAGCCTAAGAGATTTTTAAGCCTGGAGGGCTGCCTCAGAGGACCCTCCTCAGATATTTACAGCCTTATCTGAATTGTTAGCTTTGGAAAAGGAGACAAGTAATATTTATAAATTTATGAATTTAGAAACCTCAGAGTCCCATTATTAGAACCAAGTAATGTAGGAATTTTCTAGAGTTTAAAGGCAGAATGTAGTTCATCTCTGGCTGTGAAATCATGGCAGAGCTCCAGGTTGACTTCGAGTACAGAGATTCCCCACCATGCCCCCCAATCTACCAGCATTTGTAGGCAGTGGAGACTGAGTCCCTAGTACATGAGACTCCTTGCCAATGGATGAAGATGGCACCGGTAAGGTAGAGAGTTGGCAGAACCAAAGAATTGTCTTTGTTTGCAGTGGCCAAAAGAAGAATAAGTGTGCATTTGTGGCTCTCAGTCCCTGCGGGTCTTTTATGGGGGCTGACTGCCGAAGTCATCCAAGCCTGACAAGTAAGCAAGTGGGTCACCTAAAAGAAAGTCCTGATTCTGGCTTGCACCAATCCAAAGAAGCCAGAGGCTACTGGGATCTCCTTGGCAGACAGAAGAGGCATTGTCCCTAAGTTACCTTTGATCATCTGCCTCCTCAGAGGAAGCAACCGATGCAAGCAAAACTGAGTATTGGCAAGAGTCAGAATCAGGAAAATGTTTTCTAATTAACCTTTGAGTCTCAAGAGAATTCTAAGCACTGACTAGCCTGCAGATGCAGGCTTTTATTATAGTTACCTGGGCTTCCATGGTTTGAAATAGATGCCCCAGAGACTCCCTCCACCCCCATCTCCCCTCTGACTGTTCAAGGGGACCTCACAGCAAGGACTTCAAAAGTGTCTGAGAGAATCCCAAGGCCATTAGAGGCTGGTCTCTAAAGCTTGAGAATGTTGGCTTCATAAACCCCGTAGAAAAATGTCCCCATGGGTTTTCTAGAGCAGAAGGAAAGCCTCACCATTGCAGTGGGCTCCTCTTTTTACAGAAAGTTCCATCTACGGAGCTGCCAGAGGTTAGTTTCTCTGCTGCATGTTGGCACATCTCCTGTAAATCAGACTTGAAAAAGAAAGGCCTACTCTGCCTGAGGTGGGTCCACTCCTGGTGCCAGCCTCCCACAGACTTGTATCCAAGGGTTGCCGAATGGCCTTGTGGAGCTCCCTGATCATTTTCACAGAGCACCACCGCCCAGTCGTTGTCTCCCCCAGGAATCAGGGCTTGACTTTGCCACTGAAAAATCCATTCCTATTTGAGAACTGACATGACTGTAGCACTTCCTCTTTTCAAACTGCGTGGCCCCTGTATTTCCCAGAGCCCTGGCTGAATTCCTGGGAAGATGGCAACATGAAGCTGCTGAGCTGCATGCCCTGTGGCAGGAATGAGAGCGCCCAGGGACCAGGTGCGCATGCGGGGCCAGCACGGAGTCCCAGGGCGAGCTGACTGCTCGGGCTCAGTTACCAACATCACTCGGCAGATGTCCTCAACATCAGGATGACTTTTTTTTTCACTTGAGTGACTTCAAGGAGTTGGAAGAGGGCAGCAAGTGGGTAATAGATGCAGCCTGCTATCAAAAGAATGTGTGGTGATTATGAAAAATCTATATTCCTTCATGTGTGTGGATCACTCGAGGCCGGTCTTGATCCAGGTACGGAGGCAGTTCCTGCTTTGGGAAGAGCATAAGCTTCAGAGCCACACAGACTTACTGTTCACTGACTGCGTCACTTCTTAGTATGTAGCCTTGGGCGAACCGTTTGCCCTCTCCAGCCTCGGGGAGCCTATTTCCTTATCTCTGAAATAGGGACAGTGATTTTCCCCTTGCAGGGAGGATTACTGTAACTAGAAAAATCAGCTAGCACAATGCCTGGCACCCAGTAAGTCAGTAAATGATAGTTATAGCTGCTATTATCATTTTTAATATAAACAGTGACAGTAAAGCTAATTTTAAAAACTGAATGATTTGGAGAGGTATATTAAGACACCTTCCCTGGGGGGCCTGGCTGGCTCAGTTGGTAGAGCATGTGATTCTTGATCTCAGGGCCTGAGTTCAAGCCCCATGTTGGGCATGGAGCTTACTTAAAAAAAAAAAAAAAAAAAAAAAAACTCCTTCACTAATGCCAGGGATGTTAAAGGAATAGGCCTATGGATATACAAAATATGGCAGTTGGCATTGGCTGGCCATTCCTACCCTCTTTCCTCCCTGTTCCTTTACTGTGGAGGCAAAGAAATCTCCCTGGCAGCAAAAGATTTCCGTAAGACACAGTTCTGGCCAATGAGATGTGAGCAATGATGTTTCTTCCTGATAAAGACATGACTAGCGCCACTCTTCCTTTCCTTCCTCCTGCCTTGAACGTGAACGTGATGCTTGGAGCAGAGACAGCCATATTGTAGCCATGAAGCAACAAGCCACATGGTAATGATGTCTGGAGAACAAGAAAAAGATTTTCGGGTCTCATTGGCATTATTCAGCTGCTGCACTAGTCCTGGGTTACCTATTTGCAGACTTCTTAGTTTTGGAAGAAAAATACTCTTCAAATTGTTTAAGTGACTCAGATCAGTTTTCTATTGTTTACTGCTGAAAACATTCTTATCTGATAAAGAGCTTTGTGATAAGCTTCTGAAATACCTTGCTGACGTAGCAGAAAAATCCACAATCACTTTGACTTCCTAATCAAACTTTCAGAAGCGTAAGCTTTTAGGCATTAAAAAATCCTAAATATTTTAATGAAAATGAACATATATCTATGAATGTATGACACATACTTATATAGTAGCTTATGAAAGCTGAGAGGTTTGCTTTGGATGCAATTCTCGACTTCTAGAGTGCATGTGTACAGCATAATCACAGTGGATCTCTCTCTCTTTTTTTAAAAAGATTTTATTTATTTATTTGAGAGAGCGACCGAGAGAGCATGAGCTGCAGGGAGAGGGAGAGGGAGGGAGAATCTGAAGCAGACTCTTCACAGAGCCCAATGTGGGGCCCAATCTCACAAGCTCGAGATCATGACCTGAGCCAAAACCAAGACTCAGCCACTTAACTGACTGAGCTACCCAGGCATTGACTAAGCCACCCAGGTGCCCTTCAGCAGATCTCTTTAAACTGCCCATGCCTGGGCTCCAATCCTGGAGACAGGCCCTCGGATGAGGTCAGAGCATCACAAAGTTTTAAAGCTGCACAGATGCCTGTGAGGGAGAGGGCCGAGTGAGAACTACACTAGAACGTTCCTTCCTTAGCAGAGAGCTAAGTTTAGCAAATCCGCCAAGAGTCAGACTGGGAAGGTAAAATAGCCCTTTGAGCAGCATGGCATAGCTCTACTATTTAATACAACAGAATCACTACACATCATTTTTTAAAAAAATTGTCAGGCTCCATAAAACCCAGGATTTATACGCAACCCTCTACTGTAAGTTACCCGGGCTTCCTCTTTAATTTTCTATAACATTTGGTCTGGATAAGCCAGCATTCAGTGTGCATTGGGACCAGAAATACCAGAACCACTGCATTATGACCTTATTTTAATAACTTGGATGATGATGTTAGAAACTCAAAAGATAGTAGGGGTTCATCAGCTAAGCCTCACATACACACATGTGGACAGGCTGGAGTTCCCTGAGGAGAAGACAGCCAGCTAACTCCTCATCTTTGGAAATGTTGCTATAATGTGATATAAAGTGCCCACATGGTAAGATCGGAATCGCTCACATTGCTGACCCAACATGTTTACTTTGAATTTGTAATTTTTCAAATTATATGTAGTTACTTTGTCAGTATTACATATTTGCTTAAATTTGCTGTATAGATTTTTAAATGAGATATTTACATGCATAAGTAAATATGCATAAGGTCTTGAGTTTTTTGTTTTTGTTTTTAGCCAGCAGCAAAATGTTTGTTTTATGAGCCAAATCCGTTAGCCTATCAATTAAGCTTCTATTCTAGTATACTTGGTGGCAGTCATTGCTAAATAATCTTAGGTTCATATAGAGAGTACTGTGTTAATTCCTTAATCAACCACCTTTGAGAAATAATTGCTGGAGTTCACATTGTAGTATCTGTTGAAGCAATTTTACAGGGGCCCATCCTCACATTGCATTTTTAGTTTTCACTAGTAATAATAATGGTATAGCTTTAATGACGCCTAACTATATACCACTGTGCTGTATTCTTTATGGGAATTATTCTATTTAATCTTCAACTCCATGAGGGAGGATAATATTATCATGACCATTTCACAGATAAGCAAACTGAGTTTGGGAAGTTAAACTACTTGTCTGAAGCCCCAAGGCCCATGGCTGATAGAGCCAGGCTTTGAACCTAGGTAATTTTTATTTTTATTTTTTTAACCTAGGTACATTTTTAAATTAAAAAAAAAAACAAAACTTGTTATGAACCTAGTTAATTTTATACCAAAGTCCACCCTCTTAACCATCACACCGTGTTAGCACCATATATCATCCACACTTGTCTTTGGGGCATGTTGGAAGGACTTTTTTAACAATTCTATTATAAGTCACCATCAACAAACCCTTCAGCCATATTCTGCTGCAGCATCAACTTTAAAAATCTTTTCAAAACAGATAAGGCCACGGGTCTGTGTTGTACTGTGTTCTGTGGTCGCTCTAGCTGCTAAGTTATTTCCACCGATGCTGGTGTGATGGAATGAGCCTGAGCTTTAGAGTCAGATGCAGGCCAGACATTTGATCTCTTTCAGCTACACTGTGCACATCTCTAAAGGGATGGTATTCATGCCTCCTTCTCGTCCCCCGGGGCCTATGCTGCTGTCTACACGAGACAGTGCAGGTAAGAAGCACTGTTGGAACTATGGGGACACATCCATATTTTGTAACTTTCCTTCAACACATCTCTCCTGACTAGTTGCACTCTGATTCAAGACCACAAGTCTCCAGTGCCCTTCAGCACTGCCTGGGAGCCCTGCCTGCTCTCCATGTGTTTGCTGTCCCATTCTTCTAAGTGACTGTTGAGCATCTTCTCTCTTCACACCTTCTCCACCCCAGTGTTAGCTGGTGACCTTGCCTCACACTTCCTCAAGAAAACTGAAGTGACCAGAAAGGTCTCCTCTCACGTCACCACCAAAACCCCCACCCTAGGTCCTCAACGGCTCGGGAGTCCCACTCTCCTCAGACCGACTGCCCCCTAGCTCCCATCTTCCCTCACCCATCTGACTCAGGGACTTTGTGCCTCCAATTTTTCCTTCTTTTCAGCATCATCCATTTCACGCTGTCTACCAGAGTGTGATCTTGTACTTCCCATATTATAAATAGAGACAGAAAAAAAAATCCTCTCTTGGCCCCATATTCCCACACAGCCACGACCCCATTTCTCTGCTCTCCTTAACAGCAAAACTTCCTGACGTGGTTTCTTATGGCCACTGCCTCCACCCCTCCCCTCACACACCCTCCTCAGCCCACCTGTTCTGGCTTCCAGCTCCGTGGTGCTTCATGCTGCAGAAGCCGACGTGCATTCCCGGCCCTCCTCATACTCAGCCTCTCAGCAGAAGTCCACAGAGCTCACCACTCTTAACACACTCTCCGGGTTCTGCTTCCCACTTGCCAGTTGCCTCTTTACAGCTCTTTCACTAAATTTGGTCCACTTTTCTGACCTGTGAGTGTCAGAGTGACCTAGGGTTTATGCAATGACCCCTTCTCTTCTAGGTCTGCACCCACTCTCTCAGTGGTCTCATCCAGTGTTTTGGCTTTTCTGGTGTGGCTCATCTACACTACCCACCACTCCCCGCACCAACTATTTGGGCGATTTAGCATTGCCACATAGACATTAAGCAAGCCTCTCAATTTAGGGCCAATCCCAATTCTTGATTTTCCCTTCCAAAGTTTCTCCACCCGTCTTCTCTCTCTCGGTAAATGATACCCTAGTGGCATCACCAACTGGTGGCATTAAAATGTACCATTTGCTGATGACAAAAATCTGGAAATTATGCTTGATAACTTTCTTTGCATCATCCCTACATCCAAACCATCAGCAGAACTTCTTCAGTCTATCTCTAAAATGTAGCCTGAATCTATCCATTTCTCCCCATCCCTCTGGTGACACACTTTGGAAGAAGTCAGCCTCACCTCTCCTGTGGAATACTTCAGTAGCCTCCTAACTGGTCTCCTTGCTTTGTTCAGCCCTTTCTGTGGCTTAGATTGCCCTATGTGATCTAGGCCCCTGCCTGCTTCTCAGATCTCACACCCTATCCTTTTTTCTCACGTACCCAGCTTGAACCCATCAGGGCGTCTTTCTGTCCCTGAAACATACCAAGCTCACGGTCAGCTTAGAGCCTGGAAACTGTTTCTCCGCCTGGAATCCTCTTCCATTCAACTTGGCATATTTGGCTCTTCCTTGACATTCAGACATTGGCTTCAAGGTCACTTCCTCAAGGAAGCCTTCCATGACCACCTCAGTCTCTTTCTTTCTCCTCCATCCTCCCCAGTAGTAATTCTATGCAGACCACTTACCACTCCATGTTTTTCTTGTTTATCTTATGCCCCCACTGAACTGTCAGCCCAAGAACAGGTATTTTGTCATATTCACAGTTGTATCCTTCATGCTTAGAGTAGTGCCGGCTTAATAAATAGTTGTTGAACAAAGCGGAGGGTTTGTTATGTATTTTGATAATTCTGTATACTCCTTCCAATAGAGAGTATCTTCCTCTCACCAGTTGTGACCACTTTTCCTATAGAACTCCAGAGTTTTCTGTCCTGGGGATCATTCTGGTTCTATTCAGAACAATAGATATTTTGTTTCAGTTCCTTCTTTTCTAGTGTGCCAAAGCTCATTAAGCCCCTTCCCCATTAGGACCCTTGGGAACCAAGGCAGTTACTAAGAGGACAATGGGCATTATGTGCTCTTACACTTCCCAGAAATGATGCTGCATCTCTTCAATGGCAAGGCCTCCGTATGTAGTGATTATTTTTATCCTCATTGTTTTGACACGACTGATGAAATATCTTCGTATGCCAATTCCTGAGAGCCATGCTGCAGCAATGGTCCTACGTTGGGGGCTGGAAGAGAAGCTTGATCTTGCTGTCTTCTGCCAACTCTGAGTGGGGTCTCAGATTTGCCATTTGAGTTCTCTGTGGCCACAGCCTCCCTTTGAATCGAGAGTGGCTCTTTCAACTTTGTGAATGAAGTGCGGGGCCTGCAGAATCAGAAACCTGGGCCTCTGTCCTGCTGGTAACCAGTCTTCCCAATTTCCTGTGTTAGTCACATTCGTGAGCTGCGGTGAAACTCTGAGGACAAGGTGCTGTAAAAGAGATGCGATCTGATCCATAAAATTCGTACCTGTTGTCATCTTTCATCCACTCCAGGAGGCCTGTCAATAGGACTGCCCTTCAAAATTGTCCCCGAATGCTCAGGAATATTGTATCTCCCTGTTGGGCCACACAAAGGGAGGAAGGGAGAGATGTGCGCTGACATGGAAACCAAGCCTCTCCCAGTGTCCGCGATCCCCGAGAGGTCGTGCCGCTCGCTGCAGCTTCGCGGGAACAGGTGTGTGTGGTGAGGGGCTGCTGCTCCGAGGCACCGCTGGGCAGATGGATTCATTACGCCACCTAATGAAAAGCAGGGATTCGCTGTGGCCTGAGGGAAGGCAGGTTAGAGTCATAAAGATGACATAGGCACTTGGACATGTGTGCACGCAGAGCTGTGCAGATGGGAAAATGACAGGATGGTCCAGGTGACAAGATGCGCGTGCTTCTCTCAGAACTGCCAAGAGAGGTTCACGTCCATGCTGACCACCGCGTAGGAGCCGGCGTGACCAGCAGCCTCGAGGTGGCATGACCATCAGTACTCACTGCCAACTTAACAACCCCAAACTGAAACAATGGATGGAAATAGGCTGCAGTGGATTGAGAAGGGTATGGTGGTGGTGGTATCTTGTTTCCTATTAATGACCAGCTAGTGACCTTGGGCATTTGAATTAACCGCCTGAGCCTCAACTTACTCATCTATAAAATGAAGGTAATAATAGTACCCATCTCATATGGTTAACGTGAGGGTTAAATGTTAACATAGACAAAAACCCTTAACACCATGCCTGGTATAGGGTAAGCCTTCAATAAATGTTAGGTATGATTGCTATTTTCATTTAATCATTAGGCACCTAAATAACCTCAATTGCATCGCTGCTGATTTAATAAAATTGAAATCCTTTCTTTTTTTAAAAATTTTTTTAGATTTATTTATTTATTTGAAAGAGAGCATAGGGGTGGAGGGGGCAGAGCGAAAGGGACAGAGAGTCTTAAGCAGACTCCATGCTGAGAGTAGAGCCCGACATGGAGCTTGACATGGAGCTTGACCGACCCCACGACCCTGAGACCATGACCTGAGCCGAAAACAAGAGTTGGACGCCTAACCAACTGAGCCACCCAGGAGCCCCAAATTGAAATCCTTTCTGAAGCTTACAAAGCCTTACGTGAACTGGCCCCTGCTTATCTCAGTTCTCACCCCATATCACTGTTTCTTGACTACTCTGTTGAACTATACCAGAAGTCTTTTTGTCCCTGAAACACACCAAACTCATTCTCATCTTAACATCTTTCTATAGATTAGAAAATAAGCCTATATGCCATGTTTATTTGCTCAGCAAGGAGTGTAATAGTTAATATAACTAAGCCTGAACTCCAAGTACAGGGTCCAAGAGAATATACTGATGAAAGGAAGTAAACTTGCTTAATGTAGCACACCTTGGGTCTCAGTGCCTATAAGTGGGAAATCAGTTCTATAACGTTGACAGACCAAGCACAATGCTTATGATCCCTTGGACATAAAGAGAACTATATCTGGATAACCAGTTGGTTAGCCCTATTTTGCCAATGAGAAGATTGAGTTTTAGAGAGGGTAACCTTGCCAGAAACAACTTGTAACTAATGGGGCTGGGTCTTGAACCCACACTTGACTTTCAGAATTCTTCTCTTTATAATCCTCTACTGGCATAGAGATTTTCAGTATGGGTTCTCTCATTATCTTGGAGGGATAGCAGATCCTATTCCACCCATGGAAAGAGCTTTCTAACCAGGAGAGGCCATTCAGAAAGCCAACAGTGCATCACGATACATATCCTGAAACATTGGTCTAATACAACCTGCCTCCCCAGAAAAATGGCTTAGAGAGCCAACCTGGCTCACCTCTCCCCAACAGGTCCTTTGGTTCTCCTGGCACTGGATCTGCTTCCTGAAAACACAACTCCTCTGACCCTCAGCAGCCTCAGGGCCTAGGATCCAACTTTCCATCCAGAGTCCCTTCTTCTGTCTTTTTCTCTCTTCACCTCTTGGCACACACTTTCTTCCTTTACCAAAGATCTCCTAATAGCCACTATATCCCTTGCTACTTAAAATAGAATTCTTGGCATCCCCCAGGGGCTTGTTAGAAATGCAGAATCTCAAGACTTCTAACTTGTGAATCTGAATCTGAATTTTAAAAAGATCTTCAGATGATTTGTAGCCAGTTAGGGCTTGAGAAACACTGATTTTGCCCATTTCTGGACAAAGCCTCCACCAATTCCAAAGGTAATAAATTAACCCCATTGGATCTGTCACTCTGATTTCCCAGCCCCTGAACAATCTGAACATCTGCCTCCAAAAGCCCAAATCAGCATTGTTAGCAGTTTCAACTGACTCCTCTGTTGCTTCTTCCGTAAGCCCAATGTTTCACCCCAGAGGCAATTAATTGGATTTTCTGAACAAGAGCAAAAGCGAGATGAGAGACCATTCCTTATAATATTGCGGGTATTAGTCACATGTCAACTGACGTGAGCCTCAGTCATTATTGTTGAGTGATATGTCATAGGTAGATATGAATTCAGTACACTGTCTTATGAGAGAGGAGTATGGAGATTTCCATTTAGGAAATAGACACAGCAAGCAGGGAGGTGGATCATAAGCTTTTCTTGCTAATGATGCATAATTTTGTCCAGCCCTTGAAGTTCAATGGCTGGCACAATAATCTATTTTAAAACAAAGTTAAAATGTATTTGTATTTGCTGTATTTGTTGCATAAAGATATTTCCAGGAAGGTTAAATGTATATTGTTCCAGACTGCAATTAGAGTCCGTAAGTTTCTTACTCCTGGACGTGTACATGGTCTACAAGGAATAGTAGTAGCTGATAATAACAACAGCAATCACAATGACCAAAGTCACAATTTATTTATAAATGCCATTGCCAGATATTAAGAGTCAGGTATTATTTGTATTCTTACCTTCCAGAAAACCAAGGCCAGCAACGATAAGACAATCGTGATTGAACGTCAGAAACAGTTCAACCAGTCAAGCCACTCTCCGCCCACCCCTCAATACACACACACGCAGTAATATTAAATTTGGGTTCACTGCTAGGTGGGCTAAAAATAAAATAACTTCAGTCAAATGCAACCACATTAGAGATTTCACACCGAAAAAGTCACTTTCAGAAAAGGAATGTGCTGAAAGGTCAGATGGAAATTTCCCCTTTCCCACCCCCAAGAGCTCAAAGAGTGAATAAATATATCCTTCTGCTCTTGGGGCCAGGCACTTCGAGAAGGTGGCTGTGGGCAAGACTGATTACTCCTCTGATCTACAGAAACTGTTTTAAGAAGAAACATGAAAATAAGTGCAAGGATTCGGGGAGGTGGGAGTTAGGTGATTTTCCACACTATCTGAGGTCGAGTGCAGACGACAAAATTTGTTTCCTATATAAATCTCAAGTCAATTTTCTAAAACAGAAAAAAGGAGGGGGTTGCTTGAACTGACTCTCTAGGCCTGCTGGATATTTCTGTTCTCTTTGTTTGCATTACCTGTCCAAGTTAACCTCTCATCATTCAGCAAAAGTGAGGAGAAAAATTAGACAACATCTCTAACACAGCCACTAATAATCAGAAAGTCCGCATTTTTCTAATGTTCATTCACTTTTCCTCAGTAACTTTGACTTTGTTAATAAAGCTTAGGCAATAAAATTGTACTTGAGGTAAATATTAAACTAGATCAACCCACCAGTGGGCAGCCATTCCTTTCCAGGAAATGAAGTGAGTAATTAGAAAAATGTAGAAACATTTTCCATAGTCCTTGCTTCCTGCTCTACCTTTTTTTCTTTCTTGTTTAATTTCCTCACACAAAGTACTTTTTATGATGCTAGTTCTTAATGAGGAGCCTTATCTCTTGCTCTGAAATAATTGACCAGGTGAAGGGTGTTCTCTGTTTTAATTCTGCTCCTTGGAACATTGCTTTTGTCTTTTTCCCTTTTTCTATCCTCTCTTTCCAAGGAGTTGACTGAACATCTCAAATTCGTTATGTTAATGTAGAGTAATAAGAATATGTGTTCAAATTGTTTCATTCTGCCATCTTGAATGTTTCCAAATGGCCATTTATCTATAATTTAATATTAAAAGCTTTATTTTTTTTAAGATTTTATTTATTTATTTGACAGAGGGAGATACAGTGAGAGAGGGAACACAAGCCGGGGAGTGGGAGAGGGAGAAGCAGGCTTCCTGCGGAGCAGGGAGCCCAATGTGGGGCCTGATCCCAGGACCCCAGGATCATGACCTGAGCCGAAGGCAGACGCTTAACGACTGAGCCACCCAGGTGCCCGAATATTAAAAGCTTTAAATATAAGATTAACCCAAATGAGTTCTATGGAGAGAAAAGCATCAGCTTACTCAGAGGAGTCAGTTCTACTTTTTATTCCAGCTGAACATTCATTGCCTTCCCCCCTTCTCTGCTTTGATATTTCCATCTCCACAGGATGGATATTAACTGTTTGAAGAAACAGACTTAGGTATTTCATTCCTGTAGCTTTACACTAACCCAACAATGCAATTTATAGCATTTACAAGGAGACTTCCAGGTTCTAATCAATTGTAGCTCTTCTGCTCTGAGTAGCAGCACCAGACATTATATTTCCCATGAGCCTTTGATTAACACAACACCAATGCTCCCAGCAGAAACTGAAAAAGCAGCAAAGACATAAAGCTTGCTTTTTCCAGCACTGATATCATGCTGGTCTAGCAGTAAGGAACAGATAGAAAGTGCACAGAGAAGTTGGCTATGAACACATGGCTGGTTCTTTGAGACTGATCTGCGTTTTCCACTTGAGGGCTTGTAAGCACTCAGAATGGAATGCAGTATCTCAAAGCATTCCATGCAACGGATTGTGCTCTTAAAGAAGACCGGCCTGGAAGAGCTTTACCCTTCAAAATAAAGCTGGAGCTGGTGGTCTGTGAGGGACCATCTCTGTGCTCTGAAAGAACTTTGCCCAAGGTATGTTAGGAAAGAAATTCGAAATAGCCAGCAAACATCAAGAGTCACTGCTGTTGTTTCATAAAAAAAAAAAAAAAAAAAAATGTTAAAAACCTCAACGTCACACAATTTGGAGGCTAGAAATGTCCTGACCATAGAAACCAACACATTTACAAAATAATCTGGCCATTCAAAACAAGCTTTTGGTAGCTCAAAAAAACAAGCTCAAATTCAGATTTGAGCACTGTCTTTTCCAAAATTCAACCCGAAATTGTTTTTCATTTGATTCTAGTTTTCAAAGAAGAGTATGGGATTTAAAAATTTACCCTTCAAACTCTGCATTAACACAAAGTCATATATTTTACTAAACTACATATAAACTACATATAATCAAGAATTATATACAAAGCTCAAGTGCCGTATCCAGGTTATTATCTGTTTTTGCTTGATTACATGTTTCTGGTCCAAGCATTTAGTGCCTGTTACCAAAGCACAGGTGGAGAATAGGTATGCTTCCCTATGTGCCAGAAGGAGAAGGTCCTTGGACTTAAGCGCAGGGGAGACCAAGGCCAGTGAAACATAAGGCATGAAAAAAAAGGGACACTGGGAAAGACAGATGCCCAACTTTATTTATTTATTTATTTATTTTTAAGATTTTATTTATTTATTTGAGAGAGAGAATGAGATACAGAGAGCATGAGAGGGGGGAGGGTCAGAGGGAGAAGCAGACTCCTGCTCTGTAATTAATGAAATAATGAAACCTGTATCATTACAAGTCAGGAGCCGCAATCCCTCCATCCATACTAAATCAAAATCAATCATCTTCATGAACTCATTACCATTCATTGCTGTTTTTCTGTTTTTCTCTATTACATGCTCTTCCATCTCCCCCCAAATCTTCCCGCTTCTTCCTTTGCTTCACCCTGTTTTCCTTTTCTAAGGCCAATACTTACTACTACATTAAACCTGAACGCTGCACTATTGCCTAGTCTGTCCACCTGCCTCTACCCTTTGTTCTTATCCTACATTCGATCATTGAGCTATTTCCTAAAACTCTATTTTTTCATCATGTTGGCACTATGGATGACAACCAGCAATGGCTTCCTATTGTCCAGGCTTTTCAGCCTAGTGTTCTAGAGCTCCCCTCCGTCCAGCACCACCCTCATTCCTACAGCAAAATTCCCCACCACTCCCTCTGGGGGAACAGTCTCCTCCTGATATTCCATAAGGAAGTTTTTCTATTGTAATCCTGTCACAGTCAGATTCTGAGTGGTCACCTCTGGCGGGCGGGAGGAGAAAAGATACCAGATTCATTGGAAAGGGGTCCAGCTGGTACCTGGAGCTGGGAAAAAGCAGGTATTCCTTGGATTTAAGATCCATCAGATGACTGCTCTGCAAAGACCAGAGTAGGAGATCCCTACCTCCCAGACTGGAAACAGGAATTCAAGGGGGTGTTCTATTTGCCTTCTGTTTAGGACATGGAACAGGCTTAGTGCACATGGCTCCATTGCCCACAGGCTCCAGGGAAGTCAAGTTTGATGTTAGCTCAGCTGCCAACCCAGAATCATCACTTGAGCATCACCTCCTTAAATGATAAATTGAATATATATTAGGTAAACTTCTTCGGATGCAAGTCAGGTGCCTTGAACCTCTGGGAAGCATTCTCTGACCTTACGTCCTGCCCATATGACCTCCACTAAGCTCCCTTAGCATCCCTCATTATCTAAATCATAGCTCTTAGCTGAGACAGTCATCTGTTTCCTTGCCTGTTTCCTCCATGAAAGAGCTCTCTGAGAGCTCATCACACAGTGCCTGGTACGTGGAGCAGCTCAATGAATGAAACCAAGCAGTTCTGGAAGGAAAATTCAGGGGAAGAGTAGGTGGATTGGAAGCTTTTCTTGTGGGAAGGAGATTGTCTTACACATCTTGCCTCGGCAGAGCCCAGCTCTGGACTGCACGCAAAGGCGTCACTTGCCGAGTGAGTCAGTGACTGATAAGCCAATGCTGTTTTTCATATTCTAGTGTTCTTTTCATTTCTTTCTCAGATTAAATGTGAAAGGCCAACACCATTACTACTATAACTCTGAGAGCTTTCTTTTTAAAACTAATGGTTAAAATTACGCCGATCAAATTTTCACATGTGCAGCTTTAGCGCAACTCTCTTATTGTACAAATAGATATTCTAACATTCTATATCACGGTGCACGTGACTCTGGAGCATTTGCAAGGTTGTCTGTGACTTGATTTCCAGATGGGGTGACAGCAGCATTGCTCAGCTACCCTGATTGGATACATTGCTGGCGAGAGGGAGGGGCTTGCAGTTGCCTTTTTGTGGCCACAGCTTCTCTCTGATGCACACGTACTCTAATTCAGAGCACCGCTTCGGCTGCCGGTTGGGGAAATCTGGCCTGCAGGTCTGACTTCAAAAACAAAAGAGACCTCCTAATTCTGGTTTCCACTTTGGCCTTAACTAGCTCCTATTGTGCTCCATATGGCAGGACATGTGTTTCTCAGTGCACAAATTTGAAACATCTGAAAATAATATTTTCCTGATTGTGCAGCCACTGGGGATGAGGCAGCATTTTCTGAGCAAAAGCTTGAGTCAGTGGTGAACCGAAGAGGCACATCAGAAGGACAATGGCCACCACTCACCATGGCTCATCTCAAATCCAAGAACAACATACAAGTCTAAGGGGAGGGAAGGGTAGCAGAGTATCGTCAGCTGCCACCCACAGTCCTCCCCACAGGCCCACAGACACATTTTCCTGCCCCGACTGTGAGCTTCAAAACAAAATAGAACAAACCACACATACCATGCAAAACAAACAAAAAAACAGTATTGCAATATACATATTTTACTACACTAATTTTTGTGATCTTATCTGTGTATTTCACAAAGGATTTTTTGGCCCAGGAGAGTCCCGTGTGCATTGTGGAGGACAAAGGAGAACACCCTTCCCATAAATTACCCTGAATGGGGCTTAAGACAACAGGCCCAAAATGGAGCTGCTTATGCTCAGCTCCATGTCACCAAACTGAGATTTAATTTACAGTTTCATCTCTGCCAGAAGCAGAACCTTAAACCAGCCACTCAGGAATTGCCTGACCAGCACCAGTGAAGTCATCTGCGTGCTAGACCCCTGCCATCTCCTCAAAGAAAGTAACCTCGTAAGAACCAACTGGCTTTTTCCCAGTATAACTTCCTTGTTTCTGCCCCCTTCTGCCTATGAAAGTCTTTCATTTTGTACAGCTCCTCAAAGTTCCTTTCTAGCCACTAGATTGGATACTGCCCTGTTCAAATGGATTTTTGCTCCAATAAACTCTTAAAATTTTTTACTATGCCTTGGTTTGTTTTAACAGGCTGCCCCAGGCCTGGCTAGAGCCAGGGACAATGGACAGCTCCGATGAGAAAGTGTTACCGTTTTGTGATGACATGGTCTTGTAATTCCTTGAGATGCAGGAGGCGGAATTGGTTGGCAAGGAGACAGAAGGCCTCAGGTGGGAGATATTTGAAGGCTTAGGGTTATGAAAGGGTAAAAGGCAGCGAGAACCCTGGGAAAGCCCAAGATGGCCCGGTTACTAATGGGTGCGGAGGCGGCAGCTGAACAAAGCGTCCTATAACAGACCTGGGATGAAGGGAGCCTTCCCTTAGAATTCCTAATCCAGGGAACTCTGTAGAGTCAGCGTGCAGCCCCTCCTGAAAGACAGGTGCCAAGTAAGCCGAGAGAGCTGCTCCGGGTACAGATGGGAAGACAGAAAGTGAAGGAAAGAGAAAAGGGAGAAAGGAAAGAAGAAAAGGAAGAAGGAAGGAAAGGAAGAGGAGGAAGGGAGGGAGGGAGGTGATATGGGGAAGGCCTAAAAAGAAGGTCAAATTCCCGAAATTCTACTTCAGGTACAGAGCAAGGGCACCGTGTCCTCTCTCATCTAAAGTACCACCTGACACTTCAGATCCCTTTTTTCTACTTCAGTTTTCTTAAAACACTACATATTTCTCTTACTTCCCTTGTTTTCTTCCTCCCCGACTAGAACGTTTGCTCCATGAAGGTAGGGAATCGTATTTACTTTGTTCCCTGTGCTATATCATCTAAAGTGTTGGAAAAATTGCTCTCATTGCAGGCTGACTCTCCTGCCCTTGAGCTGATGATGATGGTACAATCAGTCAGGTGCAGGAGAGGTGAGCAGGAAACTTCCGGGACCCTGGACTTGTGAGAAGGCTCCTCTCCCCGAAGGAGGCGGTGGTAGGTGCTCCCACAGCAGCCTTGGCCAAGCTCAGACGGAACACTGCTCCACGTGCTGTCATTCAGTCCCACAGCAACCCCATGAGGCAAGCACCATTTTTTTTTTTTAAGTAGGCTCCAAGGGGCTTGAACTCACAACCCTGAGATCAAGACCTGAGCTGAAGACAGGAGTCAGACACTTAACTAACTGAGCCACCCAGGCGCCCCAAGGCAAGCACCATTTCTAACTTTATATTTTATATCAAATAACCGGGAAGCAGAGAGCTAAAAAATTAGGTTGATCCATATGAAATTGTCATTTTAGTACATTTTAGTAATTTTAATAAAAATTACCAAATATCGGCATTACCATATGGTCTCACCCAAATGTTTGCCCAAGAGAATACATTTCTTAAGCAGCAAAATGCAGATGCAAATGCATGTCTGTCTGACTCCAGAGCCCAAGTTCAAGGGCAAAGCCATACCTGGTAGAAGGACACCACAGGGAAACCATGTCAATAGATCCATTAGAATACTCCCACAATGAGGCCTAGGAGAGAGAAGAGAGGATTGGAAATCGCCTGTGAGAGCTATAGCCATATGGTCTTCCCAAAATACCTCCATTTTAAAACGAAAGCTCCTTATTCAGCCTTAAAAAGGAATGAATTCTGACACATGCTACAACAGGGATGAACCTTGAAGACATTATGCTAAGTAAAACAAGCTAGACATAAAAGGACAAACAGTGTATGATTCCACTTACACGAGGCACCCAGAGTAGTCGACTTCATACAGACAGAAAGTAGAACAGTGATTGCCAGGGGCTGGGGGTAAGGGGGGGCGGGCATAGGGAGTTAGTGTTTAATGTGGAGAGAGTCTCAGTTCGGGAAAGATAAAAATGTTCTGAAGATGGATGGTGGTGATGGTTGCCCAACAATGTGAATATAGTTAATGCCACTGAATTGTTCACTTAAAAATGGTTAAAATGGGGCTGCCTGGCTGGCTCCGGCGGCGGAGCGGGCGACTCTTGATCTTGGGATTGTAGGTTTGGGCCCCACGTTGGGTGTAGAGATGACTTAAAAATAAAATCTTTTTTAAAAATGGTCAAAATGTACACTTTGTGTTGTGTATATTTCATCACAGTGGAAAAGAAGAAGGCAGAAGCTCTTGCTTCAGTTTGGACCTGCTCCGTTATAAGCATTGCTGGATACTTGGCTGCTGAAAGACCGAGACTATTTTGCAAGTCTCTGCCTTGAGGATGGAAAGCGTACACGTGTATACAAATCTATTTGTGTGCACTCTGTGCAAATACTACTTCTAATAAAGACAGCTAACATTTACTGAGCACCCATCTCATGCCAGACTCTGATTAGATTCTGCACATGTATGAATGCATCCAAAGTTCACAGGAGCCCCACAAGGCAGGTATTTGATGATCTCCGTTTTGTTTCAAACGCTCTCTCCTATGGCAGTTGCCTTTTTTCCAACTATGTTGGGGATTTCCTGGAGAGCTCCAAGAACAAAAGACTAGAGTGAAAATTGATTAGAAGCAGAAGCTTAGAACAAGCCCTAATTCAGGTCCTCAATAAGTTTTTGTTAAGTGAATAACCACATGACTCAAGAAGAGTTCCTCAGGTTTTCTGGTTATATTCCTTAATGTTTGTGTCACCCAAGCTTTAAATATGGGGAAGTGAAAGAAAAAAAAAACATATCATGATGAAAATTTCTGCCAAAATGCATTCTGATATTTTTACAAAGTAGAAATGTGACTAACTATAGCCTACAAAAGCTGGCTATATTTAGAAATGGCCTTTTTTTTTTCTGTTTCTTTCACCAAAGTGCAGTATCATAAAAAAGGTCTCAGTCTTTCAGATGAAGGAAATTTCATGCGATGGTTTTGTGTCATCTGGTTGTTGTTTCTGTGGGTGACATTACTGCCCCCTGGCTACCCTCAGCCCAAGCTCCTTAGAAGCAGGACTCACTACAGTTTGACCACAGATATTTTTATTTCCTTCTGACACGACTGGAACTGTGTATAGGATAGTCAGCTAACAGTTCTCTCTAATTGTCGCACCTACTGCACAGAAAGGGAGGCGGTGGGGGGGGGAGGGGGGGATGATTGAAGCTCCAGTCACAATCCTCCTGGAAAAGGTGGGATGTCTGTCATCTCTTCAAGAGTGAAGCAGCGTATCTTGCACTTTCAAAGCCCGTTGTTTTGCAAGAAGTCTTAGGTGAAAACAATGAGACAAAAGCATGCTTTGTGAAAGACAATGACATCCATTCAAATGCTTCTCATTATACTCTCCTATTTTGCAGAGCCTTGTATCCAGAATTATCCCATTCTATTAACTTGTCTGGTATAGTCTCAAAAAAAAAAAAAGCTTTTTTTTTTTTTCTTAAATGTTGGGGGTGGCAAAAAATTAAAGCAGAGAGGCATCTCTTTCAATTCATTCAGGCACAGAGTCACTAGTTAGAGAGATTGTTTCTAGTCAGAGTCCCCTTCAGCTCTTCATGGGAGGAGCTCCAATCTTCCCAGAAACACACATTCCCAAGTGCATGCTTGAGGTTTACAATTACTTCTCTACAAATGAAGTAGCCTCGCAATAGGAGACAAAGGGAAATGTCCTTCTCTTTCTTTTCTTTTCTTTCCTTCTTTTTTTGGCTTTTGATTTCTTTGTACTTATTGCATATGATTACATGATTTGTTGCAAAAATCCCGGAAACTGGGGAGGAAAACAGCTTCTTAGGTCTCTGGTCCACTCCCATTCTGTCTCCTTCAGTACATTCCTTGGGGATTAATTCCATCAGATCTTAAATACGGTGAAGGAAGTCATGTCCCCCACTTCCCAAGGAGCTGAACCCACAATTTATGAGATTTTGTTGGTCAGGACATTTAGACTTTCGGTCTGTGGTTCAAGCTTATTGCAATTCAAGTTCACAGGGCTTAGGGTGTGAAGGAAATGGATGACAGGAAGGTGATCTCAGGGCAAAGATGACATAAGAGGGAGAGAATGGTGGAGGAACTGGCCAATCTCTGAGCAGGGGTCCTGGGTCAGGGAGAGGAGAG
The DNA here is from genome assembly GCF_004348235.1 of Phoca vitulina. Taxonomy (NCBI): domain Eukaryota; kingdom Metazoa; phylum Chordata; class Mammalia; order Carnivora; family Phocidae; genus Phoca; species Phoca vitulina. The sequence goes on from NW_022589714.1 coordinate 1,958,716, forward strand.
TGGATGTTCCAAGGCTTCCTGGGTCAGGAATGGGGAGATCAGGGCCCTGGCTGCAACCTTTGGGATGCACCTGCCAGTGGGCATCCCTATCAGACTGAGGAGCTCTGCATGCAAGGCGCTTTAAAACTGCATTGGGAGAGGCACCTGGCCGGCTCAGTTGGTAGAGCATGCAACCCTTGATCTCAGGGTTGTGAGTTCGAGCCCACATTGGACTCGATTTAAAAGATTACTCTTAAAAAAACTGCATCGGCAGGAACAAACATAACCAATCAACCACCAGAAAACAGGACAATCTACTGTGCTTCATGAGAAAAGGTCAAGGCTGAGGAGTGCACCCTGGTCCTATCCATCGTGGGCAGTAATTTCCTCTTATAGTTGCATCTTTTCACTTAATCAGTTAAAGGCTTCTATTTACCTATGCAATCACTGTGCCCCTGGTTTCATCAGCCTGCAGAAAACAAAAGAGGTCATACATACAATTAGGCCTAAATTACAAGAGCTTCGATCTCCCATTGCTCCTAGCAATAATTCCAGGCTTTTCCAGAGTAGCAGTCTCTCTTTCAGCACTTCTCCAGAGCTCCTTATTAAATGTATCTATGAACTCGTCTTCATCATCACCCTCTTGCAGCGGCTGCAGTAATAAGGACAAAGGCCTCCGTCTGTTTCCCTAATCACTGTCCCACTCTATCAGCCGGCCAGCATTCCACGGACATGAAGCCAAAAGCCCACGCTTGCTGGAGCTCCAGGCTGAAGACCCTAGCAGTCCAACTGTAAGGCTTGACCAAGCCACCTGTCCGCTGACCCTCATGCCTGGCTGTCACCACCAACATAAACACAGAGCTATCCGCCTTCACCTACCCCAGGGTAGACCCTTTGACAATTTGCCCAGGCTACTGTGGTTCTTGGTGGCAAGAGGGTAGATGCTCCTTCCTGTTATTCTCGCCAAAGTTGACCCACAGCAATGCTGGTTGGCCCCAGATATCACAGTATTTTGACGAATATCACAGCTCTTTCAATAGCCATGTTTGCAGCCATTTTCTTCAAAGCTGTCCCATGGTGACAGGAGGTTGCCTCAGCAGGGTTGCTAGTATCCTTCCCCAGCTCAGCACTTCCCAGCGAAGACACCGACCCTGATACTGAGTCCAGCTCACCTCTTCCCTATGGTGAACTTCTTCCCAGAGGCCCTATTATCCTCTTCCTCAAACTTTGGTCTGGGACACCTCAGACTATTGGTCATGGTTTTATGTCTTCACTTCTCTTTTGTGGAGCCAAAGAATAGGCCCCTCTATCCCTGTGTAAATTTATGGAAGGACAGGGCTACATAAAACCTCAAATATAAATGACTATCTTGAGGGAGAGATAATGCTTTTAGCATCTGAACCCCAGACGCTGAGTTAGGTCATATTATCCTGGAATGAAAACGACTAAATCAGATTCTCTTTGTGTCCACTCAGACTATGGTTATCAAATGTCTACATCATTCATTCATCCACTCATTTATCCAACATTTATCAGACACCTGCTATGTGCCCTCGCACGGCACTAGGCTTTGGAAACCCAAAGATGAATAAAACAAGGTACAGGGAAAAGACAGATGAGAAAAGACAGATAAATAAATTACTGACAATATAATGTTGTGATATTGTCTGTGATAAGACTATTCCATTCTTTTTTTTTTTAAGATTTATTTATTTGTTTTGAGAGAGAGAGAAAGAGCACAAGTGGGGAGGGGCAGAGGGAGAGAGAGCCTTAAGCAGACTCTGTGCTGAGCGCGGAGCCCTACGGGGGGCTTGATCTCAGGACACTGAGATCATGACCTGATCTGAAACCAAGAGTTGGAGGCTTAACCGACTGTGGCACCCAGGCGCCTCAGGCTATTCCATTCTGTGAAGAGCAGAACAGCAAATGTTCCTTCTGTCTGGCAGAATCAGGGATCTCAGAGTCTACTCCTTCGAGTAGAAGATATTTAGGCTGGGTGAGGCAGGGAAGTGTAAGGAATTCCAGAGGGAGTTGACAACGCACATTGGCCCAGAGGCATGGGATTTCATTGCTTACTTGAGGAACTATTGGAATTTGGTGTGGTTGGGGCATATGGGCAAAAAAGAGACTGGAATAGCAGAAAATGAAGCTGGTTACATTGGAACAGCTTACAAAGGGCTTAGTACGCCCTTTTAAAAACCTGTAATTCTGTTCACTTCAGAAAACATTCATGAAGCACTTACTAGATATCTGGCATTCTTTTGAGCACCTATCCTTCAGGAGGTTAAATCACGTGGGGAGACCACCTTATAGAGACCCTATGACGCTAGGATAGGGACAAACATAGGGTGCTCTGGGGCACACAGATTGGAGGGAGAAGGGGTGGGGCATGTCTGGGATAGGCTTCCTGGAAGCTTTACTGCTGAATTAATCTTTTTTTTCTCTTAAAGTAATCTCTATGGCCAATGTGGGGCTCAATCTCATGACCCAGAGATCAAGAGTTCATGCTCCACCGACTGAGCCAGCCAGGCGCCCCCACTGCTGAATTAATCTTGAAGGATTAGTGGGTATAACCTAGCAAAGAAAAGGGAGGAAAAACTTTCCAGCAGATGGAATAAACACAGCGAGCAAAGGCAAAGGGACACCAAATAGCATCATTTGTTGTTTTTATTTATTTTTGAGGAAGAGATGATAGGAAGCAGCTCAGTGCTACTGAAATATGAAGTGAGAGGCTAGAACAGGCAGGAAGTGAGGATGGGGAGATAAGGAAGAGCTAGGACACCGAGGGCCTGCTATGCCAAGCTAAGACCTTTCGACTTTGTCTTGTAGGAAATAGGGAGCTATTGAAAAGTCTAGTGCAGGGGAATGATATGACCAATTTTGCATTTCCTGTCGTTCCAGTGCCAGTGCAGGTCAGGACAAATCTGGAGGCAAGGAGACAAGGCTATTGAAATATCCAGGCAAGAGATGCTGGAGCCCAGAAGGAAGGGGACAAAGGGGGAGGTGACTTGATTATTTGCATAGGTATCTTCTATTGAGCTAACTTCTGACACTATTATGCTAAATGTGACACTTTAGGTTCTTATCTATTGTTAGAGCTTATCCCCTAGACAGAAAGAAAATTACTCCTTTAAGAATCAGTCTAGACCCATGGTCATAGCGGCATTATTCACAATAACCAAAGATAGGAATTACCTAAGTGTCCATCAACAGATGAATGGATTAAAAAAAAAGTGGTTTATACCCACAAATGGAATATTAGACAGCCTTAAAGTTAGGAATTTCTGACACATGCTACAACAGGGATGAACCTAGAAGCCATTATGCTAAGCAAATAAACCAGACATAAAAGGACAAACTGTGTATGATTCCGCTTATGTAAGGTACTTAGAGTAGTCAACTTCATAAAGACAGAAAGGAAAATGGTGGCTGCCAGGGACTGGGGGAGAGGAGCAAATGGGAAGTTAACTTTCTAATAGGTACAGAGTTTCAAATGCGGAAGATGAAAATTTTCTGGAGATGGATGGTGGTAATGGTTGCATAACAATGTGAACTTTCTTAATGCCCCTGCCACTGTATACTTAAAATGGTTAAAACAGTAAATTCTATGTTTTGTATACTTTACCACAATTTTTAAAAAGAACACTGATAGAAGATAAGGCTGTGCAATATTTATGGTAGGTATCGATGTTTTCCAAATAAAGAATTAAGAGGTAGATCTGTAGGAACTAGATTCGTAAACATGAAGAAATGTAAGCAGTAGAATGATCTATAATTGAGTAGTCCAATCCATGGCAAAATCTTTTTGAAACCAAGACTGATCTTTGTATTATACCTTGAATTGTAAGATTTACTGACTGTAAAATGTAAACCTTGAACCAATTCTTTAAAAAAAAAAAAAAAAAGTCTAGACCAGCCTACCACCTGCTTTGGTAAATAAAGTTTTATTGGTACTGCTTCACACCCACTGGTGTTACGTTTTGCCTGCGGCTTCTTCTGCTCTACCTCAGCAGAACTGAGTTCTTACCGCAGAGACCGTCTGACCTACAAAGCCAAAAATGTTTATTCTATAGAAAAAGTTCGCTGAGCCCTGTTCTAAATTTTTGAATAGGGAGTGTCTATTAGATAACAGCAGGTATCAGTGTTAAATTCGTGGTTATTGGTGAGAATGTTCTTGTTCTTAGAACAGGAGTGCTGAAGATTTATGGGGGAATGTTCAAATGGTGGGTGATAGATGGACAGACTGACAGACTGAACGTGGCAAAAAGTAACACTTAGTGAGTCTTGCTGAAAGGTAGAAAGGTGTTCATTGTATTATTCTTGCGACTCTTCTAAAGTTTGACATTTGTCAAAATAAAAATGGAAGAAAACAAAAAAAGAACAAATGTGCCCTTAGCACTCAGTTCCTTCCAGTTCTCTGCAGTTTCTTGGACACTGGTTATTTTCTGACTTTACATGATTGCCAATGAGAATAAAGTGTCTACCTCAGGGATAAGATCATGCCCTCCCTGACTTGCAAAGGGGGTATGCCAAGCAGTTACAATGCATTAGTTCCTGATTCTTTTTGGTGTTAATTTTTCTCCCTTTGGATAACTGTATTTTGGACTCTCCACATGCTGCGCAGGCGATGCCAGCAAATCCTCTTGTGGATGAAGCTGTAAAAATAGCAAATATGCAGCCAATTTCTCTACTCGTATGTCTATAGTCACACAGAAATGGAATAATTCTCCCCATGATCTACTTGTCACTTTGAGTCTCTACTTACCCAATGTTGGACCTGATTTCTCTGCTGTTTCTTGCTTTAAGATCTAAGAGTTGACCCCATAGCTCACAAGTTAATTAGGAATATACCACATGTACCCAGAAAGAAATACTTGAAAACAATTATCAAGGAACATGGAGTTTCATACTCTGCCTCAACAATTCCACACCTTGAAATACGTCTGAAAGAAATCTTCAACACACGTTACAAACTGACATGCACAGGATGTGTTTCTTTGCAGTTGGTGGTGGTGGGGAATGGAAGGTAATCCGAAAATCAGTGGGAGACTGAATATATAAAATATGATAAATGCCCACCATGGAGTGCTTTGCATCCTTAAGAAGCCCTCAGTGGATATGTGCATAGCAAAAAACAGTGCTTGGTGAAACAAATGTGAGAAACAGAGTGATAGATAGTAATATAATGGCATTTATGGAAATCAGAAGTACATTCACACAAGACACTAGCACACATTTTATAAGAACATTTAAAGCTACGTAATACACATTAAATACTTTAGAATGGTTGCTAGTGGAAAAGGGGACCGGGATGGAAGGGAATATGTGATTAAATTAAACATCTTTATATTCTTAAAAAGAGAGAAGGACCTTGCAGCACCAATGATGATGTTCAAGGAAAAGAAAAAATAAAAGAAGGACCAAGTAGCAATAATAAATATATATGTAATGAGTGCATGAAGCCAAGAAGTAATCGGAGGGAGTGGTTTATCAGGAAATTCCTGGAAAAGGTGATTTTTAGGTACAGTGCTTCATCCCTCACCCAATACCACCCCAACCCCCGTAAGATTTCTATTAATCCCACAAAATAGCTAGCACCATCACATAAACTAATAATACTTAATGATAACACTAAGTATATTTTGAACATTCAAAATACAGTGCCAAAATACAATCCTAAATAATTTAGATGAATTACTTAAGTTAACCTCCACAAAACTCTTACGAGATAAGGATGATTATCATCCTATTTCACAGACGAAGAAACTGAGACTTATAGACTTATATCAATTAATCTGTCCCAGGTTACATAACTAGAATGTGGCAAAACAAGAGTGATAACACTTCCTGTTGGACTCCACAGGCTGTGCTGTTAGCATCTTGTCTGGAGATGATACATGGCAGACGCTCAAAAAATGCCATGACGCACGACAGACACACACCAAAAAATGCTCGCTTAGTGCCAAACCAAGGAAGGCACTACTTCTTTTAGAGTTTCTTTCCCAATTTGGAGCCACCACACAAGTGGTAGCCAAAAAAATGCCTGTTCATTGACATGCTTATTACAACAGGTATCCCCAGTCCTGGTTGTGTCTCGGTTTACCCATTTATTTAACAAATTTTAATTTGATTGAGAATCTACAGTGTGCCAGGCACTGTCCTAAGTGCTGAGGATACAGCAATGAACAGCACAGGCAAGGTTCCTTCTTTCATGGAGTCACAGGGTGGAGGAGGGACATTGAAAACTGGCATGAAAATGAACAAGAAAAGTTTCTGAAAACTGCTCAGAAATGAAGAGTTACCGATAAAGTCCTATGAAGAGAATAAAGCAGGGCTGTGTGCTGGAACATGACTTGGAGCTGTTTAAATTGGCTGGTCAGGGGTGCCTGGGTGGCCTAGTCATTAAGCATCTGCCTTCGGCTCAGGTCATGATCCCAGGGTCCTGGGATCGAGCCCCGCATCAGACTCCCTGCTCAGCAGGAAGCCTGCTTCTCCCTCTCCCACTCCCCCTGCTTGTGTTCCCTCTCTCGCTGTCTCTCTCTCTCTGTCAAATAAAAAATTAAATCTTTAAAAATAAATGAATAAAAATAAATTGGCTGGTCAGGGACAAACTCCCTGAGGAGGTGATGTTCAAGCGGAGATTTGAATGACAATGATCAGCCATGAGACACTGAGGAAAAAAGTGTATGAGGTGAGCTATGAGACAATGCCAAGTCTTCAGGCAGGAAGCAGTTTGGCATGTTCGGGGAACAGAGAAAAGTGGTGTGGTGAAGGGTGGAAAGGAGAAGGGGAAGCGGCAAAGATAGAACTGAAGAGAAAGGCAGAGCGTAACTCCTGATGGACTTTGTAGGTTAGAGTGAGGAGCTGTGATTTCATTCCAATCATGATGAGAAGTTATTGAAGAGTTTTGGCAAGGGGTATTATGATGTGACTTTAATTTTCCCTCTCTCTTTTTTAAAGATTGTATTTATTTGAGAGAGGGAGAGAGAAGAGAGCACAAGCAGAGGGAGTAGCAGAGGAAGAGGGAGAAGCAGGCTGCTCCCCGCTGAGCAGACAGCCCCACGCGGAGCTCGATCCCAGGACCCCAGGACCATGACCCAAGCCGAAGGCAGACACTTAACCGACTGAGCCACCCAGGCGCCCCTGACTTTAATTTCCATAAGACCACTTGGTTCTGGGTGGAGAACAGACTATCAGGGCAAGAGTGGGGACTTGTTAAGAAGTCCAAGCAGGCTTCTGTTCTGGCTATGAAAGAGTCGCTGGTATTGTACTTATCTTCCTACCATAAACAGCTATAAACTCCAAACAAATATATACACCAACTCTTTTCAAGCACCGGACAGCATCCAGTGCAGACATGCACACAAGGTGCATCTGACATTCACTGTGTTTTTCTCCCCTAAAAGCAGTTTCAAACTGGCACACAAAAATAGAGCTCAAGTAGCAAATGGTGGTGGTCTCATTGGGAAAAGAAAACAAAGATGGACATTTAAGGCTGCTAAAATGGCCAGAATTTGAGAGGTAGAGTGCTGGAAAGGACAAGACTTCCCACATATAAAAATAGCCTTCAAAATTTGGGTAACAATCTCTCATGTTCTCAGTTACATTTGTGATGGTTAATTTTGTGTCAACTCGACTGAGCCACAGTACCCAGATATTTTGTTAAACACCAGTGTAGATATAGTTTTGAAGATATGGGGGGGCGATGAGATACACTGGTATTCAGACTTGGAGTAAAGCAGATTACACTCCATAATGTGGGTGGGCCTCAGTCAATTAGTTGAAGGGCTTAAGAGAAAACAGGCCAAGATCCCCTACAGAAAAGAGGATTCTGCCCTCAGACTACCTTCAGACTCGAATTTCACCGTCAACTCCTCCCTGGGTCTCCAGCCTGCTGGCCTGCTCTGTAGAGTTTGGACTTGCCAGTCCCCAGTTACATGAGCCAATTCATTAAACTCTCTTTCTCTCTCTCTCTCTCTCTCTCTCTCACACACACACACACACACACACACACACACATATTCTATTGGTTCTGTTTCCCTGGAGAACACTGACTAATACTCCTCTCAAGCTGTTCATGAATAAGGTAGCAGGTATGTAGTAAGTCTAGAGAGCAACTGGTTCTGTTGGAGCAGAGAGATGGAAGGAAGTATTAAAGATTTTTTTAGGTAAAGAATGGAAATAAAAGATTATTCAAATGGTTGAACCATATGGAAACTGTAGGAAGTTTTAGGGAAACCAATCCATAAAGTTCAAAGAAAATGAAGCAAATGAAAAACTGAGGAATTATTAACTCTAAATAAAAGGATGCAACTTTCTGAACAATGGTTGCATAGTCATAAAATGGAAACACGATGGATTTAATTAACAGTTGTAATTCAAACATAGAGGGTAAAGGGGCTGTATGAAAGCTAAAACTGTCATCTACATAGTAAATCAAAAGATAATTAAGAGTATCAAGAGATAACAATATATATGTGTTAGTTAAGGGAAATATATGGGTACATATCAAAAGAAATAGCTAGAAGTATTTAATACAGTTGCCTCTGTAGAGTGAGATGAGTCTGTATCCGGTATGGGGCAGCATTTTGTTATAACCGCTTAGTCTTATTTGACTTTTTAAACTACACACATGTATTACTTTGTTAAAACAAAACAAAACACACAACAAAGCTAGTATTCACCAAACCATGAAGGATGTTGAAAGGCAGAGGACAATACAACAAATGAGTCACAGCCTTGAAGCCATCGTAGAAACTCCCTCTTCCTCCTACTTTTATGTCCCCAAATTTCAGAGGATTTATTGTTCATTCAATAGGTAATAAAAAGCTTTGAGACCAATAGTCCTAATTTTTTTAAAAGATTTATTTACTTATTTGAGAGAGAGAGGGAGAGCGCTGGTGGGTAGAGGGGCCAAGGGAGAGGGAGAGAGAGAATCTCAAGCAGACCCCCCACTGAGCACAGAGCCTGATGATGTGAGGCTCAATCTCATGACCCTGAGACCATGACCTGAGCCTAAATCAAGAGTCGGACACTTAACCAACTGAGCCACCCAGGCGCCCCCCAATAGTCCTAATTTTAAAAGAAGGTTGGAAAATGTGTAAAGTCAAAAAGCGTGTTTGCTTGCTATTTGGATATTTATCAAAAAAAGAAAGTAGGGTGTTCACAAGAACCCACACTTAAAGAATTCTTGATTAGTTCAAATCACCAACTACCAACAGAATTAAATTCAATGATGACAGATGAAGATTAGCAAACGTAGGTAGGAAGAAATGATACCCACGTAAAATACAGAAATGAGTGTCTTAAGAATGACTGGTGGACATCTTGGATAACTTTATAAATGAAAAACAAATTGACTAAAATAAAAATTCAACTTTTTAAACCTTTTTAAAAGAAGCATGTACAAAGAACAGAAGATGATGGAGGAAATTGCCCATGGCTTATGTGACAATTATGTGAAGCTAAATAGGCCTGGTATGCATCAGATTCTGACACACATGCATCGCTTGCCCTGAACTGTTGTCTTAGCCAACGCCAGGGGAATAGCTATAAATTTTCCCATTTTTATTGCTAATATTTACGACTATTCTCCTAATTCTTCTGTCCCCGACCTCCCTGCCATTATTTCCTCCAGTAATATCTAATTACAGCACTTGATTTAAGGAGATGCTGGCAAATTTGAGGAAAGATGACAAGATTCTAACATTTGGTAAATAATTCCTAAGAGAAAAACTAAGAGAGTTTGGTCTATTAAGTCAGAAGTAAGATAACAAAGATTTTTTTTCTTCAGTTTGTATCTGGACCAACAAAAGAACATAGATACATGATCAGTGGACATAAAACTAGAAGTCACTAATTTTCAATGAATTAATTTTTGCTGATTTGCCCATGTACTAATTTCCCAGACTGGGTTCCCAATGACTTCCTAATAAATTAGTCCTAATGAAATCAAACAAATTCTGAAAGGAACCAGCCTTCTCTCTCCTCGGATTATCCCTAGGTCTCTAAAGACAGTTGACAGAGCAAAATAATAAAGTTACTTTAAAGATTTAATCTGTACTAACCGGCTCAAATATTATTAGTTTTCAAATATTACATTTCCCTGAACAAATAATGTGTACTTTCTTGCCAGTGACCTGGTACTAACTCCATCTTCAAACTTAGCTATGCAGGCATGACCTTGAACTAGAAAGGCAACGTTCGTATTTTCCCCATCTTCACTTTTATAAAATTCCTCAATTTTCTTCAGTAGTACTTAAAAAATCCAGACTCTGTCTCTAAGTAGTGAAAGAGTAGAGTATTGTAGTTTCCTAGAAATTTAAAGTTTTATATATTACAGGCACCATTCATTAAACTATGTATGAATTTTAGAACTTTAATTAGACATAAGTATTTATCAAAGAAATTGGAGGAGGCTAAGGAATAATAAGAAGAAACAAATAGGCAAAAGTATATGACCACTTGAATTAGGATCATAGCAGTAGAAATGAAAATGGAAAGCATTCAGTATATGTCTTGGAAGTAAATGAGTAATAATGGGTAGGGTAGGAGAAGACAGCAACTGAGGAGGCAGGATGGTTCTTAAGTTTTTAGCTTAAACGACATGAGATGACATATACTGGGATGTGTGGACTAAGGTCAGGTATGAGGATGTGACCATTCCTTTTTTTTTTTAAGATTTTATTTATTTATTTGAGAGAGAGAGAGCACACGCGCACAAGCATGAGGTGGGGTTGGGGGTCCACGGGACAGGCAGAGGGAGAAGCAGACTCCTCGTTGAGCAGGGAGCCCTATGCGGGGCTTGATCCAAGGACCCTGGGATCACGACCTGAGCCGAAGGCAGACGTTCAACTGACTGAGCCACCCAGGCGCCCAGGATGGGACTATTCTAATTTCGTGGGCATTTTAATTTTGAGCTGCCTGGTGGAATTCCTAATGAAGATGTCAGGTAGGGTGTTAGATTCATGACTTTGAAGTTTCTGGGCAAGGTCAGGGTACAGGTGCAGACTGGGAATCATGGGCACATAGATAGTATTTAAAGTCTGAGGGCCCAGTGAAAATACCTTGGGACAGAGAGTAAATATAGTTAGCCTGAAGACCGAACACTCAGACATGTCACAGCTTAGGGGTTTTACAAAGAAGAGACAGCAAATGAAACTAAAAAGGTGTGAATAGAGAGGAGGAACACCAAGACTATAAGGATGTCACAGAAACCAAGAAAAGAAACTAATATAAGCTGCTAAAATATGGCATAAATGAGAAAAGAAAATGATCTCCTGTTTCGTTATGTGAAGGTCAGGAGGTTGTGGGTGACCTTGCCAAGAACCTTGACATGAGTCCATGGATCAGTGGGGACAGAAGTTTGAATGGACAGTGAGGAAGTGAAAATCGTGTCTGAAGTCTAATCTTTCAAGAAGTTTTGCTGGGAGAGGAAGCCCAGAAGTGGTATGGCAGTGAGAGGGCAATGGGAGCTCAAGAAGTCAGCTCTGTTGAGGCTGTCAGTTTTACTTTTCACTGTGGAAACTTTCTTACTTAACATATGCAAAACCAGAGGATAAAATTATGTCCCCTCATGAATTCACCTCTCAACACTGAAAGTATCCTTTTTTTGCTTGTTTTTTATGGCTTATTTCTTCTATTGCCCCATTTTTAATTTTTTTAAGGTTAAGATGTAATTTACATTTAGTAAAATTCACCCTTTTGGATATACAGTTCTGAGTTTGTATAATGCATACATCCATATAACCACTACCGAAATCAAGATACAGAATGGTTCTACCATCTCCACATTGTCCCTCCTCTGCTTCTTCCACCCACAGTCCCTGGCAACCTGGTCTGTTTCCTGTCACTATAGTTTGCCTTTCCAGAGTGTCATATAAATGGAACCCTACAGAATTTAGCTCTTGCCTGGTTTCTTTCATCAAACACAATGCATGTAAGATTTATCTATGTTGTTGCATATATTAGTAGACTGCTCTGTTTTATTGCTGAATAGTATTCCACTGTATGGATGTACCACAGTTTGCTTACCCACTCAACAGTTGAAGGACATTTGGTTTATTGCTAGTTTTTGGCTATGATGAATAAGCCTCTATAAACATTCATGTACAGGTTTTGGGGTGAACATAAATTTTCATTTCTTTGGTCAGTATATAAGAGTAGGATTTCTGGGCCTATGGTAAGTATATTTTTAAATTTATAAGAACCTGCCAAACTATTTTCCAAAGTGGTTTACAATTTTATAATCCCAACAGTCATGAATGAGAATTCTGATGCTCAGCAGTCTCTCCAGCTTTGGTGATGTCATGAAAAAATAATAATTTTGCCCATTTTAATACATATGCTTATAGTGGTATCACATCGTGATTTAATGTGCATTTCTCTAATACCTAATGATGTTGACCATCTTTCAAGAGCTTTTTTTTTTTTTTTCTTGGCTTGGTGAGGCATCTGTTCAAATCTTTAACCCATCACTTGTTTTGTTGATTGCTTCCTTATTATCAAGTTCTGAAACTTTTTTTAAAAAGATTTTATTTATTTATTTGAGAGAGAGAGAGAGAGCACACTTGGGGTGGGGAGGGAAAAGCAGACTCCCTGCTGAGCAGGGAGCCCGATGCAGGGCTCGATGCCAGGATCCAGAGATCATGACCTGAGCCTAAGGCAGACGCTCAACTGAGCCACCCAGGTGCCCCCTGAGATTTTTTAAAACTATATTCTGGATACAAGTCCTTTGAAAGATATATGTTTTGCAAATAATTTCTCCTGATATGTGGCTTATCTTTTCATTCTCTTAACAGTGTCTTTCATAGAGAAGAAGTTTTCTATTTGGGCAAAATCCAATTTATCGATATTTTCTTTCACAAATCATGCTTTTGGTGTCATATCAAAAAATCGTTACCAAAACTAAGGTCACAAAGATTTCTTTCTATGTATTCTAGGTCTGTACTTTTTAGGTATTAAATTTATATCTATGATCCATTTTCAGTTAATCTTTGTGTAAGGTATGTAGTACGGGTCATGGTTTTTGTTCTTGTTTTTTGTTTTTGCATATGATGTTCAATTGTTCCAGCAGCATTTGTTGAAGAGTTTATCTTTTCTTCCTTAAATTTCCTTTGCACCTTTGTAAAAAAAAATCAATTGACCATATATGTGTGTGTCTGTTTCTGGTCCCCCTGTACTGTTCCATTATCTATCTATGTACCCTTCAACCAGTTTGACACTCTCTTAAAGACTGCAGTTTTATACCGAGTTTGGAAATAAGAAAGTATGGATACTCTGTTCTTTTTTAAAAATTGTTTTAGCAACTCTTTAGTTCCCTGGTTTTTCCATATGGATTTTAAAATGAGCTTGTTAATTAAAAAAAGAAAAACCCTACAGATTTTGATGGGCATTGAATCGAATCTCTAACAGCCCTATGACCTACACTTGAGGACTGTTCCTGAGTCATAAGGATGGTGACCCAATGAACTAGAGCTTTTCTGGGATACTTTGGAGATAGTGGCACGTCCTGAAGGATGCCAGGTCACTAGAAGGCATGAGGGACTTGAGGGTTTTGGTAGCTGAGTTCACAGATGAAAGGCAATGCTCCCGGTAGAAAATTGTACTATGGTTGCTTTCATTTGACTGTCCAGTGTGGCCCTGAATCACAATTTGGAAAAGGGAACTATTTAAATCAATCCTGGATGGGAAGACAATGTTAACTGAGAGGGAACAAAGTAGATAAATTGCCCAAAAGGAAGAAGAAAGGATGAAGACATGGGAAAACGAAGAATTCAGGAATGAAGTAAATAGAAATACATGGAGGAACTTAAATAGGGGGGAAAAAAACCAAGAGAAAATAGATCAAACCATTGAAACCAACTGAGTTTGACAAAGAGAAAGTGCAGTAAAGGGAGTAGGAAAAGAAAAAAAATACAGACAATGTGCTGTATGTTTTTTATTGGTCTGCTTTATATGAAGATTTTCTACCAAAATATTCAACATACACAATCATGAATTACATGCTGTATATAGAAATAAATAAAAAAACACACAGCCTTCAAATAAATGGTCACTGTATTTTACTTATAGTCAACAATGTTCCATGATAGAGACAAATGGAATATTGTATTTAAACACTCTTTGAATGCAAGAAACAACAAATGTTCTTTGACACATATGGAAGAGATACTAGTGTATTACTCATATGAGTATATGATTTTAACTTTCTGCTTTGTTTTAGTTCTGGGACATTAGTATTGTCCTTAATGTACTCTTGCATGTCAGTAGGGAAATACAAGCTGTTTGAGAATTAATTATGAGAAATTAGAGGGAGTGGGTTATACGGAGTGGTGCCTATTTTTAGCGTCTCAACCCTGAAACTACACATCTGATATTTCAAAATGAATATCAAATACAATTCTCTTGGATGCTTGCCTCAGCTGCTGTCTCACATGTGATCATTTTGGCCACAGCTCTGCTCCCAGCATGTCTTTACATGACAGTTTTTTTCTCCTTGTTTCCAAGCATCACCTACTTCCCCAGTCTCACTAGACCCCTCTAGGCGTATTGTGGTCTGGCCCTTACCTCACGGCCCTATAATTATGTTGTGTGAGGAAGCAGGTTGGAAAGGATGGCAATCATAGACACGTCTGCCAGTAGATGAGTGAAAATGTGCCTTCACTTGCCTTATGCACTGGGAATATCACTGATGGAAAATAAATAAACATAGATCTTTACACACACACACACACAAACACACACATGACCTCTGTCATGCTATAAGGGCAGCCAGACCCATGTGATCTGTGACACGGGTGTCAGCTCCCCCACTTTCTAGTGCCTGAAGGCAGATATAAGTTCAGTACTCAAATGCAACCAGAAGTCATCGCTCTGAAATCTAAGTGAAATGCACCTATTTTCCTCCTGTCTCCATTTATCAAGATTATCTGGAAATTTCCAACTGTTTCTATTTATATATCTTTGTCCTGTACTTTATCATTTTGTGAAGTTTCCCTAATCACCAGGCAACAGCTCCACATATTGCTGTAGCTTGAACAGTCCCTTCTAGCAAGATGATGTTGTCACATTAATGATCCTATGACCTTTAGGAGTAAGGAATATATAATCATCAACTGTTTCCCTTAGAAACATTGTTCCCTTCCACCATAAAGAAAAATCTAACATTCACATATTGAGTGGAAAGTAATGGAAACCACATTCTAAGCTTAGAGAAAAACTGCCCTGCATTTGTGGCTTTAATGTCTGAAGTTATCCATTAAATGTATCCTTAAAGCCCTCTGTGACTGCAGTGGACTAACCAGCATGCTTTCTGAAAACAAATTGGTGTAATTTCCAGTAAATATGGTAGATTTAGCTGACAAGTTCAGGCCACCTTCCTGCGAAGAACCCGTAATAGTGCTGTAGCACTACAGCAAAAATGATTTATTTAATGTATAGTTGTATAGTTGAGTTCAAACTAAAGAAATACCATTTCCAGGGGCTAAAAAAGAAGCACTCACCCAAAACTACAGTGACAAGAACTGAAGTGTAGAGGACCGTGTAGCCAACAGACCCAAGCATGGGCCTTCAAGGCTCAAGGCTAATGTTTTATTTTTTTTTTAAGATTTTATTTATTTATTTATTTGACAGAGAGAGAGGTGGGAGAGAGCACAAGAAAGGGAAACAGCAGAGGAAGAGGGAGAGGGAGAAGCAGGCTTCCCACTGAGCAGGGAGCCCCATGTGGGACTCAATCCCAGGACCCTGAGATCATGACCTGAGCCAAAGGCAGACACTTAACCGACTGAGCCACCCAGGCACCCCTCGAGACTAATGTTTTAGTATCTTTACAGGAACACAAGAGTCAATCCTCAGACCACCAAGAGGCAAGGTGCGGGAACAGAGCACCACTTTTCTACAAGTCACGTGGGCAGTAGGACCCTGGTCAGCTCCATCCGCACATCTGAAGAAGCATCTCCCAGGTGCTAGGTGAAGAGAATCACCTGTGAATAGTCAGAAACCTAAGCCATTGGCTGTGGTATCTGAATGTGCAATACCAGCATGGCATAGGAATTGGCAAAAACTGGCCCAGGGCAGACAAGAATCCTGACATGAAGACAGTCCAGCTCAGATGAGGCTTCCACAGAAAAGAACCAGAGAGTGGCTTGTCCACAGTAAAATGTTACACCCACAGAAGGAAACAAAGTGCCATAAGGAAGAGTCAGGCCATGCAGAACCAGGAACCTAAGGTAATAGAACAATGTGGAAAGGCCTATATAAGAAATATGATTAAAATATTTGAATGAGTCTGTGGGTGGTATAGAAAGCAAGCAGCATTCACCTGTGATGAACTACGAGGGGACGGACATGGCTGGAGAAGAAGCACCAGCTGGAGTGACGTCCAGACATCTGAGGAATATGCAAGATGTACTTACAAGGACTGTGGCGAAGTATCATTGATTCACTGAAGAGAGAAAAGACAGGCTCAGATTTATTAATCAACAACTTAGGGCAAAATGTAAGGGTTAGGGGGTCTCCTTAACAGAGACTCTATTCCCTGCAGCCAGAGGGCAAATGCAATTGAAAAAAGGGCACAGGGCTTACGAGTGGCAGAACTTCAGAGAAGGCTGAACTCTCAGCCTAGCCTGGTCTCCTCTGCCACCCTCAGGGCCCTGATGGGGAATGAGAGGGATCCTGAGAGTCGGGATGAGATATCTGGGTAGGTTCTGTTGGAAACCTTAAAGCTCTAAGTTCTCCTGAACGCTTTGGAATCACAGAAATATAGATGCCCCCTCCTTCTGCTTTCTTAAAACTATGCAGAGTCCTCAAATAAAGCAGGAGCCTTACAAGACAATGCTTGCCCTCCAGGATCCTCTCCCACCTCTTTTCTTGGCTACTGGATCTGTAGTTAGGATTAAATCTCAGCATAACCAAACTGGGGACAAGGGCTTGCTAAGGGAGGAGAGAGATGATGAGCCAATGCTGCTGCAGGACTGGTTAACAAGAATGGCAGGAACGGGGGAGTATGCAAGGAGAGGATCCTCAGGGTGCAGGATCAAGATGGATGAAACATAAATATGGGAGTTTATTGACATAGGGACATTCTGGGGCACCTGGGTGGCTCAGGTGGCTGGGTGTTTGCCTTCAGCTTGGGTCATGATCCCAGGGTTCTGGGATTGAATCCTGCATCGGGCTCCCGGCTCAGTGGGGGGCCTGTTTTTCCTTCTGCCTGTGCACTCTCTCTCTCTCTGTCAAATAAGGAAATAAAACCTTTAAAAAAAAGACATAGGGACATTCTTCCATGACACATAATTTAACACCCTGCTAAGGGCCCCAAGTGACAGTTCTAGCACACTGCTTAGATGCCTCTGAAATCTTAGAAAGAGTGATGACACACATTAAATGAGCTGGAGATGCAAGTACTCTAGTGGTAAACTGTGGAGAAAGGGGTCAAAAGGCTCAGAAAGGTAGGCATGTTAGAATGGGTCTGACTCCAGCTGCTGACCATTTTGTGACCAGTGCAACCTGCAGGACACTCCATTCACCAAGAAGAAAAAGAGCATACCGGTGAGGAGAGGCCAGCATCACTGAGAAACTCAAGATGGGACTGCCCTCTGTGCACAGAATGGACACAGAAGATGCCACTTCACATCTTGGTCCCCTAGTAGCAATGGAAGTAACAGGATCCCAGAATAGCAGAGGCCGAATGGCAACATTTACCCATCAAAAGCAAGATGGGCAAAATTTCCCTAACAAGTAGCAGGAATGGAATCACAGCCATGGAGCCTGATCCATGGGGATCTATGAAGATGGCCCACAGAACATGATGTTCCCAGGGACAATATAGATGGGCAACGAAGGGCATATTCAAAAGAGATCAAGAATAGATAAGTAGAAGACTAGGGTCAGCCAGGCCAGTGGAGAAACATGATCCCCTTCCCATTGCCCAGATCAGAACCAGTTCTATGACCCAGTGCCCACTGAATAAAGAAGAGCCAGGTTCCCATAAGGAAGGGCCTTACTCCACCATGGAAACTCTAGAGATTCCTCTGTCTTCTGCCGCAATACCTATATCCACCTGAGAAGGTAAACGTATATTAGAGAAAGGGGAATACTCAAAGGACCATCGTGGCCCTCCTTTAGAGTAGAAGCAAATAGGGGTCAGGTAATAAATGGGGTCCTGGTGCTGGGCCATCTCACAGTGTGTTGAATAGGTGCAGAGAAACATCTAGTCGTCATTTCCTTGGTTCCCAAATATATATTTGGAATGGACTTCCTTAGGAGTGAGCAGAAATCTCACATTCATTTTTTGATGTTGAAATTAAGTGCTCTTGGGGTATAAAAAGCCAAGTAGAAGCCCTGAAACTGTCCCTTGGCCACAATGGTAAATCAGCACTGGAAGGGATGACAGATATCACTGTTGCCTCAAAAGCTTAGAGGATTCAGGGGTAGGGCTCCTTGTTATATGTCCCGTTTAATTCACCAGTCCATCCCTGCAAAAACTGATTGGCTGACGGCACCTGACAGTAAACCACTACCACTTCACCAAGCGGTTACCCTAATTGCAGCTTCTGTACCAAATGCAGTATCATTGCTAGAGCAGGTGGACACAGCCTCACGTACCTGGAATGAGGTCGCTGGTTTGGTATGAAGGAGGATCAGAAACAATCTGCACTCACATGAAATAGACAAGAGTATATATTTATGGCCTCAACCCAGGGCAGTGTTAACTATTCTGGTCTCTGTCATAATATAGTCTAAAGGTGCTATGTTAGGTGATGTGGAAGCTGCCAGCCTTGAGAGCAGGAAAGGGCTCAGCAGCAGGCTCAGGCTGCAGGACAAACAGGGGCCACGTGGCCTAAAAGATCATTTGTTGCTCAGAGGTGTGTGTGGAAGAGAAAGACAATGTGTGGAGCCTCCGGCAAGTGCTAACGGGAGACCCTCGGGAGCAAGGCCACCAGTCTGCAGCACGGAATCATTCTACAGCACAGAATCCTAGACCATTCGGAAAGTAGCTCCTACCATGCTCCTGGGCTGTGTGGAAACTGGTGTCTGACCATGCACTGGAAGCCCGGTAACATCAGACGTAATGAGTCCTAAAATTGCAACATGGAAATGATATATCTGGGATCAGGGTCAGGAGGGTCCAGAGGTCACAAGTATGCTACATGACATTTTCCTCTGTCACAGTTCTACCTCATGGTGTCCTTTGGGGAAGGGGTCCCCTATGAATAGTTTATAGAGAAGAAACACCCTGAACTTGGTCCATGGTGGATTGGTTTGGTATGTTGGTACAAGCTGAAAATGGAACACTTCTGCACTACACTCAACTCAGGGTATCTTGGAGGGACAGTGATGAGGGGAAATCCCTCTGATGAATAGATTCAGATAATGCACTTCATCATCCACTTTGTTTTTTTTTTAAGATTTATTTATTTATTTATTTGAGAGAGAGAGAGAGCAAAAAGGGGAGGGGGTAGAGGCAGAGGGAGAAGCAGACTCCCCACTGAGCAGGGAGCCCCACGTGGGGCTTGATCCCAGGACCCTGGGATCATGACCTGAGCTGAAGGCAGACGCTTAACTGACTGAGGCACTCAGGTGCCCCTCATCATCCACTTTGTATGGAAAGAGAAGTGACCTAAGATAAAATTATTTATGAATTCATTGGCAGTGGCAGATGGCTAAGCTGATTAGTCAGGGTCCTGAAAGGAGTATGATGAAAATAATGGCCTAAGGAAGACTGAGGGAGAGACACGTAGAGAGGCACAAAGAATGAGATCATCAACTTCTGTCCAAGAAAAAACACCGCAAAACAAGAGACAACCAATAAGTTAAAGGAAATATTTGCAAATCATTATCCCAAAAACCCTTGGAAAATCCTGCCTTGAATACCAAGGCTGTCAGACATTTGCTATCTTATAATTCTTCCTTCTTCTGGAAGGAGATAAAACACTGGCACTAGCATTTCTAGAAGCACTGTACACAAAGCCCTCACTATTTCATCCCAGGAGAGAATTCATATAAAATGCAAGCAGAGGAAGACCAGGGGCATGTCATTCTCACATCTCATTCTTTATTCAGAAATACACTGTATGCTTGCTCCTTTATACGGCTTCTATGAAGAAAAACCCACTTCCAGTGCCCCTAATAATGATAGAACAGTTACAATTGGATTTCAGCTCTGTCAATCATTCTGACTTATAAAGAGTGTATCTGGACACCTTCCTTAACTATGAAACAGTTGCAAGTTCACATCTACAGAGTGGCAACCTTTCTTTTAGTCCATCTCTCTCTCTCTCTCTTTCTGAGCGAGAAAGTACGTGGGAGTGGGGGTGGGGGGAGCAGAGGGAGAGGAAGAATCTCAAGCAGACTCCCCACTGACTGAGGAACCCGATGCAGGGCTCGATCTCACTACCCTGAGACTATGACCTG
The DNA here is from genome assembly GCF_004348235.1 of Phoca vitulina. Taxonomy (NCBI): domain Eukaryota; kingdom Metazoa; phylum Chordata; class Mammalia; order Carnivora; family Phocidae; genus Phoca; species Phoca vitulina. Next base: position 1,979,107 of record NW_022589714.1, read on the forward strand.
AGCCGAAATCAAGAGTCAGTCATTTAACCAACTGAGCCACCCAGGCTCCCCTTAGTCCATCTCTTTTAAGATTGGGTGGGGAGGGGGTGGCTCTTAACCATACAGACTTTTGAAATACAAAGGGAACTTTAGCAGCAGAAGCTGAGAAAAGAGGGTTGTTAGTAGCTATTATGATCTAATATTATCTTGGTTAGAAAACAAAAAGAGATTTGTTTGAAAACCTTTGGGTTGACTTTTGTCCCTTGTGTTAATTTATATCTCACTGCTTTGCCAAGAACCAACTAATTAATTTGTGTCTAACACAGAGAAGGGCATCATCCCTGCTCTTGCCAAGTAATCCTAAAATATCCATATAACCAACAAAATATCACTGCCCAGAGTATTTGAAGCTCTCTTACAAATAAAAAGAATAAAGAAAACTCAAAAGAGAAAATTTTAAAAAAATTCACAGAACAAGAAAACCTGAATGGTCAAAACACACAGAGAGAGGTTTTCACCTTCAATAATAATCAGAGAACTGCAAATTAAGACAGAGGCAAAATGTTAGTTATACATTACTGAGTATTGGCAAGGTTGTGAGGGAATGAGAACTCTCACAAAGTTCTGATAGGTGTGTAATCACTTTGGAGAGCCATTTGGTCATGGCCAGAAAGTTGAAGACTTACATACCATACATAGACTAGAAATACTATCACTCAAGTGCACAAGAAGACATACACACTAATATTTTTAGTCACACTGTTGTCATAGAAGAAAAAATTGGAAGCCACCTAAATGTCCATCATTTGGGGAATAGAAACATAATTATGATACATACCTAGATGGAACACTATAATGTGATTTTAAAAATGAACAAATTCGTTCTACGAGCATCAAAACAGGTAAATCTTAGAAACACAATGTTGAGTGAAAACAACAAAATACTATTTATGTAAACATTTTAAATACCCCAAACAGCACTATATGGTGTGCTGTTTGTGAATCCATACATATGCCATAGATATGAAAGCATGGACAAGGAACAATTTTAAGAGAATGGTTAGTCCTGGGGAGGAGGAAAAAGTAGATTTCAATTTTATCTGTAACTTTTTTACATTTAAAAAAAATATATGAAGCAAATATAGCAAAATCCTAACAGTTGAGTGGTGGATACCTTTATGATTGCTTAAAATGTTTTGTCATGTAAAAATTAAAAATTCAATCAATTATAAACATTAAACATCTAATTTAAAAACCATCTCTCTCTCTCTCTCTCTCTCTCTCTCTCACACACACACACACACACACCCACGCAGGGGCAGACACCCACACTTCCGGATTTACCAACATAAATCAGCAGGCTAAAGGGTTTCTCAGAGACTCCCCTCAGCATTAAGGATGCTAATTGCTACTGTAGCAGTTACTGAAAGATCAAAGAACCGCCCACAGAGCAGAGCTGTGTTTCATCTTCCACAGACCAAACACTAATACTGCCCATCCCCCACCATCCATCGCCTCCTCTCAAGCTGCCACATTGGACCAATTCCCTTTCCTTTTCCCCACATGCTCTCCCCCACCCCTAAAATATCTCTGTGCCAAAAATATATACTCAGAAAAATGCTTGCAGAATGAATGGAGAAAGGTAACTTCACTATCATTATGTTTCCCTTCTAATTACCATGGTTTGTCTAAGGATGCGCTTGTTTGTTTCTGTGGTAGCGATTCAGAAACTCAGCACAGGCATCCTCCCCAGTCTGTCTCCCGGGAGCTGGGGAAGGAATATTATGACCTTGTCATCCTTCTGTTACCCAAGGCCCTGGACACAAACCACATGTCACCATCCCATTACCCTGCCCCCAATCCTTGTGTGCTGTGTGAAGTCAATGGGCTTTCACTCAGGAGAGCTCCACATGTTTCTGGAAAGCAGGGCTATGAGAAAGGTCTCCCTTTTGAAATACAAGAAGGATTTGCATCCCTTCCCTAGGGCAAGGCATCCCCCTTCTGAGGCCGGCACAATAACAGAAGGGGCCTTCTCTGATGCATTGCAAAGTGGAGTTGGCATGGAGTTGGTGATAATATGGCTGACCTTAAGTGGATGAGCGAGGGAGTGCTCACAGTCTAGGGGGCTCCAGCAAAGTTGTCCCAAGTTCCATAAAGAGGAAAAATCAGATGAGACTAAGTAGCAGGCCAAGGAGCCCCTCAGAGTAGAGTGAAGAGCTGGGGAGTCTCAGAGGACAGGCTCTCTGGGGAGCCCTGTCAAGATACTGTGAATGCAGCATCTCTGGTGCATCAGGGGCCCCCTACTAAAAGATGGACACCCCACACACCGCAATAGGCAGCTTGAGTCTTCACTAAGACACGAGGTGGCGCCAAACTGGGTCCCACTGTCATACAGGGGTCGCTTCCTCCCTGCCCCCTGGACAAGGGCCTCCTTTCCACCTGCCAACCCAGGAGTCAGACACAGCTCTTCTAGCCCCGGACACTAATGGAAAGTAGGGGGCTCACCCCACATTCACACCTGATCCCTGCCCCAGGCTCCTGGAGTCAGCTGAGCCCTGTTCCTCAGCAGCCCTGCCTGCCAGCATGAGTCCTGGCACACATGTTCTCAGGCTTCTTCAGCACGCTGTTTCCTCACTCTGTTCCTTCCCTACACAGATTTCAATGTCTGTCTTCCTTCCTTCCTTCCTTCCTTCCTTCCTTCCTTCCTTCCTTCCTTCCTTCCTTCCTACCTTCCTTCATTCCTCCCTCCCTTTCTTTCTTTCTTCTTTCTTCTTTTTCTTTCTTTCTCTCTCTCTCTTTCTTTCTTTCTCTTCCTTCCTTCCTTTCTCTTTTTCTTTTTCTCTTCTCTTTTCTTTTCTTTCATAGGAAAGACCAAGGCTCAAAGGTGAAAGAGAGGAAAGAGGCTGTGGTTGAGTGGACATGTAAGACCCCCTTAAAGGGAAAGGCTGGATTATAGGGAGGCACTTTTCCAGGAGGGCTCTGAGTTAGTCCCGTTACCATGACAGCTGTCCCTCATTTATATATTCAGGCTGGTAACCTGAGGGAATGTTGGTGGTAGCTGAATAACTTGCAAATTGAACAAAGAAAGTCCCTTTTCCCTAGCTAGCATTCACTTTTGGCCCCTAACCCTCAGACCAAATATGAACTATTCAGCTCTGCGGCGAACACACCACAAATGTCACTGTCACCATGCTTGTGCTCAGGCTGCATTTAGCTGGGGTGCCCTTCCTTCCTCCACTTCTCTCGCCTTAGTTTTCTTTTTTTTTAACTAAAGATTTGTTCATTTATTTTTTTAGAGAGAGGGAGAGACAGTGAGAGAGAGGGAGAGAGAATCCCAAGCAGACTACATGCCGAGTGCAATGCAGGGCCCGGTCCCAGGACCCTGAGATCACGACCCGAGCCAAAACCAAGAGTCGGACACTCAACTGACTGCACCACCCAGGCACCACGGCCTTAGTTCTTAAAATATTACCCATCCTTCAGGGCCCAACATGCTACCTCCAACATGAAGCCTTCCGTGATTGCCTCAGTTCTGAGTGATTTTTCTCTCCTGAGTTCACATGGCCATTTCTATTTGCATTATGATTCCTACCATATCACATGGTGTGAGGCAGCCATTTGTGTGGGTCTTAGGTCACAGTGTCTTCCAAGTGGCTAAATCCCTGGGCATTTTTAGCTGTCATCTTACTTGATCTCTTAATAGTATTTAATACTCTTGAATATACCCTCCCTCTTGGACTATTCATCCCTTTGGCATCCATATAGACCTCTGGGGGTTTGCCTGCCTGGCTTCTTCTCTGTCTTCTTCAGGTAACAGCACCTTGATTTTTATTTTGAGGAACTTTCCATCCATGAGGTGTGTGTAGGACTGATGCCAACCCCCAGCTCAGAGATGAGCATATAACCTTAAGTCATGCCAACAATAATGATATCCAATGTTCCTGCTGGAACCAATAAAAGAGATGTTTTCTTTACCTTAGGTAGGATGTAAAGCTGAAGCTTCTGCTAGTGACCTGATCATGCCACCACATGGAATAACCCACTTGGAAAAAAGCTTATTAACCAGAAGGCAGAAATAAGACATGGAGAGAGGGGCAGGTTCTCAAGGATCTGTTTGAGCACGTGGATTCGGGCATGTCTGACCAGTCCTAAGTTTAGGTTGTAAGAGCCAACAAATTCTTCCAAATCTTCTTCATCTTGTTGTTGTTCTTCTTCTTCTCTTGTTCTTGTTCTCCTTCTTCTCCTCTTTTTCCTCCTTCTTTTTTGTTTGTTTGTTTATATCAATTGAAGATGGATTTCAGTAACATACGTTTGAAAGAGTTCGAATTCAGCCTCTAGGGTACTATACTCTCCTGGCTTTCCTCCCTCCTGGTTGTCTCTTCTCAATCTCCTTTGCTGACTAATCCTCCTCTACTCAGACTTTAAATATCATAATTCATCTAAGACTGGTCCTCACCCCCCTTTACTCTTTCTCCTCCTGCGGCAAGCTCAGCCACACCTATGGCTTTAATCGCCATGTCATATTTATAGCTTTCACCCAGGTCTGGCTTAGAACTCCAAATATATATTCATCTGCCTACTCACTGTATCTACTTGAACGCCTCTAAGCTATCGTAGGCTGGTCACATCTAACCTGAATTAGGATCTTTTCTCCCCACATAGCTCTCCTCCTCTGTTCTTATCACAGCAAACAGCACAAGACAAAAACCTAGGGTCATCTACTCCATTCTCCACACTTCACCCAGGTGAGCTTTTTAACACAAATAAGATCATGACTCTTCTGCACAAATGCTTCCACGACCTTCCCATGGGATATGTCCAAAATCAGAACATGGATCCCAAGGCCCTGCCCAGTGTGGTTCCTGCCCACTTCATCTCTCAGACCTCTCCTCCTTCTTCCTGAGCTCCCTCACCTGTCTCTTATCACTTCTTTGAAAGGGGCATGCTCACCCCCTCTGAGCCTTGGCCTTACTCTTCCTAGCTTCAACTCCCCCTCTTAACCCAGTTTCCTCCAAATCATCCTCAGATCTCAGATAGAAGGTCCAGGAAGCCTTGCCTTACTCCTCCAGACTATACTCTCACAGCACCTAGCAACTACCTTTCATCATATTCAACAACTTCCGTGTGATTCTTTAATATCTATGTCTCCCATGAGACTAAGCTTCAGGGGGACAAAGACCATGTTCATTTTTCTAATTCCTGTTTCCTTAGCACTTAGGCCTGCTGTATAATGGGCAGTGGGCATCCATGAATATTTGTAGGATAAAGTGATTGATACTTGATGTCTCCTGCTAAGTGGATAAGCATGCAAGGGAGCAACATCGCTAGTGATGAGAAAAGAGAATGGAAAAGGGAACTTCCAAGGGAAATAGCATCCCAATGGGTACACAGAAGCCTGGAGAGCAGCAGGGTGAGACCATGCCTAACTTAAAACCACACTGATAAGGGGAAGTAGGATGAGACATAATCATGGGGCAGTGCGTTCGTAGATAGCTATTTGCTTGGCTGGGCTGTTCAGTTGAGAATGGAGTGGAAAGTCCCAGGTGATATTTTCTAACACAGATGAATTTTGAGGATAAGCACTTATAATCTAATCAAAGAGCGTCCAACATGTGTGATATGTATCACATATTAAATTAAGATGTGGTGTGGGCTCATTGCGGATAATTCTGTTATGTAATCTTAAGATGTGTGGTGTTCAAACTTTAGTTGTGTGTTAAAACTTTAGAAGGAAATGTGACCTAGCACTGTTAGAAAATTAATAAGGCAGAAGCAGAGAAGCCTCACTCTCTGTGTCAGGAGACTCTTATGTGTTACCAAACAGTACATGCCACCTGGTAGGGATGTCAAGAACAAAATAAAAGGTTCATTTTAAAAAGTCTAATAAGGGGTGCCTGGATGGCTCAGTCAGATGAGCGGCTCCCTTCAGATCAGGTCATGGTCCTGGGGTCCTAGGATCGAGCCCCGCGTCTGGCTCCCTGCTTGGTGGAGAGCCTGCTTCTCCCTCTCCCTCTGCCTGCCACTCTGCCTACGTGTGCTCTCTCTCTATCTCTCTGTCAAATAAATAAATAAAATCTTAAAAAAAATAAAATAAAAAAATAAAAAGTCTAATAAATATTTCTTGGACATTTAATTTATGCCACTTCTGCTACTTCCTGTCTATGATCTCATTTAACTTCTTTGTGTATCAGTAAAATTGGGATGATAGGTTTGCTAGGGAGATTAAATAGGTAATAATACATTGAAGTTCTTAAAAACAGCGCCTGGTCCCATATAAATAATCAAGAAGTTAGCTACTATTAATTTGTAATGTTTTATTGTAACTACATCCTGGGCCTTTTCTAGGAAATGAGGCTCCAGTTGTGAAGAAGACAGACAAGATAGGACTCTTGTGAAACTTCTGTTCCTGTTAAGGTAGAGACAAATTAGTAAGCAAACTAACAAACAAGATCATTTCGAAGAACGACAGATGCAGAGAAGGAGGATGGAGCGGAGTGTTCTTGAGGGCAGAGTCCACTTTCAAAAGGGCCGTCAGGAAAGGCCTCTTTGAGGAGGTGACAGCTGAGCTCGAGGCCTGACTGGTGGGAGACATGCGGAGAATCCTAACAAGGGCATTCCAGGCCAGATGCACAGCAAGTACAAAGGCCCTGAGGCAGAACTCAGTGTTAGTTGAAATGTTAGAGGTAGGAAAGTGCAGTGTGGCTGGAACACAGTAAGAGAGGAAGAAAGTGGTGTGAGATGAGATCAGAGGCAATGAGATGGAAAACACCATCAGCACCAGGCTGGACTGGCCAAAGAGCAAAGGGTCAGAATCTTGATGGGACATTCCTGCTAGTGGGAGACTACAGTTCAGCAGTGTGACCCCGAGGAAAGGGCCCAGGAGTCAGAGCCCTGAGCATAGAAGAAAGAAGAGCTGGTGTTGAGGCAGAGCCTTACCTTAGGACCCAGCCTCAGAGCAACGGTGACTTCAAAAAGGCAGGCTCTCTCTGATGGCAATTAATGTCTCCCCCACTCACTGTGGCAAATACAGCCAGTAGCCTAGCGATGCCCATTCTCTCTTTCTTTCTTGTTGGCAGAAGCTTGATTTTGTTCATGGCAGCAATAGGCCATCTCCGAGTGAAACAGGGTTAGTCTAACCAACCGAAACAAGTCTACAAATTGAAGCCTGTGGTAAAAGAGGCTCCCAGGACCCCAGCCCTAGGGAAGCTTCTCACACTTAAGAGAGGTGTGAGAACCCCATACCCAGCCTGGACACAGAGAACTGAAACTAGCTCTTACTGTCTACACTCATGTGACTTTGCTCTCCTCCTGTTTTCGTTAGTATGATTATACTTTTCCAGGACTGTCTCACCTGAACTTCAACAGAAGATTCACAAACTCTTCAGTGGAAAGCATCAGCAGTTTTCAGCCTAAGATTCTGTCATCCCTCCTCTCAGAATCCTTACCTTGCTGTTTCCACCAACCTTACCTTTCACCAACTTAACAATTCTCAATAAATTCTGATGTCACCTTCCCTGCTCTGAGGCACTTCCCAAGCTCTGCTGAGGTATGTTCTCCCTGGCCATGGTGACTAATACATTCTGTTTTGTCTTATCAAGGGGTTTTGTTGGTAATGTTTAGGGAGCTAGCCTTTGGCAGGTCTGTCCGTCAACACAAACTTTACCCAATCTTGTCTATAAGCTAACACGCACAAGTTATACATCTATTTCAAAAGCTAAAGATTTCCGAGAAGATCAAAGAGACCTGACTTAAAGGAGTCCACGTGGATAAATATGCATCAACTTTTGGATGTTCCTCTGAAATTTGTTTGAATGCTTTTTACCAGAAAATTCAATTATACATCTAGTGCAATTTCTAGTTCTCAGTTAGAGACCAGATGCCACAAGTCCTTTTTTAAAAAATATTTTTCCTACAATCATTAATCATATAGGCTCTTGTCTTTCCTAAATCAAGAAAAATAACAACTACTAACAAAGAAAAGATACCACAAAATTAATTGATCTTTATTATTTCCTCTTCTATTTTCTATTGCTATTAGGATCAGTAAGCATGATAACATCCTAATATTTTTTAAAAGATTTATTTATTTATTTGAGAGAGAGCAAGCACAGAGGAGAGGGGAGGGAGAGGGAGAGAGAGAGAAACTCAAGCAGACACTGCACTGAGTGCAGAGCCCCTCATGGAGCTCGATCCCATGACCCTGAGATCATGACCGGAGCTGAAATCAAGAGTTGGACGTTTAACCGACTGAGCCCCCCAGATGCCATAACATCCTAATATTTTTAAATCATTTCTACATTTGGAGCTCTGGAAAATGGTACATTATTATTATTATTATTATTATAAATATATATTGTTATTCTTTCATTGATAACTCTTCATTAAATTGGTTGATTTTATGGACCAGGTTCCACGGTCAATGGACTCGGCTGGTTTTACATTTCTTTGCAAAATGTCATGTGAAAACAAAAAATTCAAGAGAGAAGTCTTGACAACTGTTTGGCGAGGTACAACAAACACATCTTTGAGTGTTTTACCCCATGAAGCAGACTCGTGAGTGGGAGCTTGGGGTGCAGGAGAAAGAACGGGAGCCTGGGGCTGAGGTACAGTCCTGGGTCTCTCGCTAACCAGCAGTCAGGACCCAGGCAAAGGGGATAAGCACTCCCTCTAATCTCAACACCTCAGTGAACCAGCCACTGCTTAATGTGCATCTTATTGAAGAGAAAGACGTAGGCACAGAGAAGTTACATAATACAGTGAAGGTCACACAGCCTCGTAAATGCTAGAACCAGAATTCAAGCCGAGCCCATGTGTCACAGCCTCTACAAAGTAACACCTGTTAGTGACAGTGACCTGGCGGTGGCAGAGGACAATGAGAGAAAGTCAAATGAGCAAGGTCTGGGTGGGCTCTGGGGAGCTGGAAGGTAGGCTGGGAGGCTCATGTTACACATTGCATCAAACTCCAGGCCAAATATGAGGAGCAGAGATAAGAGCCTCCCTTGTTTCCAGCTGTGAGACTTGGGCCAGACCCAGCAGCTGCCGCGCTCCCGCCGCAGACTTGTATTGGACATCCAGTGTCAAGAAGGTCTTGTTAATAATGCAGGTGCGTAACACGAGCAGGATGTCAGCTTTGAAGAGACACCTGCCACCACGCAGCTCCCCTGGCTGAACACAGGCAGAGGAGAGATGACAGAAGATACCCAAGATGCTAGGGGAGCTGAAGGCAGCCAGCTACCAAGAGAGTAGGCTGCGGATTCCATCAGGACGTAGTGAAGAATGAAGTCCACAGAGAATACAGAGCTGAGGACATGAGGATGGGGCAGAAGCCAAGAGACTATGGAGAAATGTCAGTCAGAAATGGGCCACTTACTGCAATGAACAGAGAGAGAAAGGCAGAATGGTGAAGAGCAGGAAGCAAATACCAGGGAAGGGTCATGAAGAACAGTGTGAAAACAGATGAGCAGGGATCACAAGAGGTGATTCTCTTGAGGGGGAAAAAAAATTAGCTGCAGACGAAGGGTCACTAGGTCAGGACAGATTTCCCACGTGGGGTCTGCTGATGTGTGACATGGTTCTGACATGACACATTCACATGATTCCTGAGGAACACTCCTGGGCCCCTACTGGAAATATGATTGGGTGCCTTTGTTCCCAATAACACTGGCCTGAGGACCATGATGATTTTACTCACCACTGTATTTCCAGGACCCAGCACAATGTCTGGGATGTGCTATGAGCTCAAGTAATATTTCTTGACTAAAACGTTCCTTGAATAAAAAGAGAAAGGAAGGAAAGAATGAAGGAAGGGGAAGCTGAGACCCAGGGACAGCAAGCTATGCCTGGCTAGCCGAACTGACCATCTTTAGGAAGGATACATGGCAAAGGGCCTCCTGCCTCTTCTTACCTCTCCGCCTCCTCTCCCGACACACTCACACACCGCAGTCCCAGGCCACCTGTTCAAACCCAAAGAGGGCCTAACAACCCAGGGTGGGCATAGCGAAGCACTAAGGAGGTTTTGGGGAGCCTGGGTCATCCGGTGATACACTAGGTCAGTCTCTGCCGTCTCTATGGTTCTCCATGGTTGTCGCAGAGTTCACCTCTGGACCTTGGGAGTCTTTAAAACACAAGCCAACCAGTGAGCTGGTTTAACACACACTCATAAGTTCTTCACTGCTCAGTGAACCCAATACCACAGCAGGAACTCGATGGGGCCTCCCTCTCTTCGGACAGATATTGCCCTTGTTCCCCACATTGGAATACCTCTGGTATTATGGTCAAGGGGAAGAAGTTGGGGGCGGATGTTTGTACCTTGTATTTCAGTCAAGTTAGGGTAGTTTATGCTATAGTAACAACCCCAAAAGCTCAGTGACTAAAAACAAGGTGTAAGGGCGCCTGGTTGGCTCAGTTGTTAGGCGTCTGCCTTCGGCTCACGTCATGATCCCAGGGTCCCAAGATCGAGCCCCGCATCAGGCTCCCTGCTCGGCGGGGAGCCGGCTTCTCCCTCTCCCACTCCCCCCTGCTTGTGTTCCCTCTCTCGCTGTGTCTTTCTCTGTCAAATAAATAAAATCTTAAAAAAAAAAAAAAAAAAAAGGTGTAATTCTCACTCATACTACCTATCCATCACGGACGAGCTGAAGGTTTGACTCTACATTGTCCTGTCTCTGGGATCCAGGCAAACAGAGGGAAAGAGAACAGCAGAGCTTCTCCATTGGCATTTCGATTCTTCAGTCTGGAAGTCACACACGTCGCTTCCACTCAGAGTCGTTGGCTGGAATTGTCATCTGGCCTCCCATGGCCACGAGGGTGCTGGGAATCCAATCCCACCACTGGCTGGGAAGACAGAGAGCTGGAAACAATGACCCCAGTCTGGAGCTGAGCCTTGGAGGTATGGCCCAATTAATCCTCAACCCCTTCTCTTCAGCAAAGTGCTAAGGACTGGGTACCCTCCACTGAGGAAGTGCCTGGTGGCATAGCCTGGAGGAGTAGAGGTCCTTCCCAGTCAAGTCTGATGCACAGGGGATCCCTGTTCCATACTTTCACAATCAGGACTCTCACCTGTTCTGCAGTCTCTGCTCTCTGGACACAGGGACGGCCCTAATGAGGACAGTATCAAGGCAGTCCTGCTGTCCTCCCACAACCCCAGCCAGGGGAGGATGGTCTTCTCCACAGTGGACTCCCATTAAAGATCCAGTGGGGATAGCAAAGTGGCTGGTTTGAGGATTCATTTTTTTTTTAAATAATATAAAAGCGTTCTCCTGCCTCACTTTAGGAATGAAGCAACCAGATTCATAAGTAAACAGTCCACATATAAAAACTGCCATTTGTATTACTTGCTATCCTGGGTTTAAGGGGGGGGCAGGAGGGACAGGGGAGAGGAGGCAGGAAGCAAAGGGAGGTGTTGAGGAGAGAAGCAAAACCCGGCAGAGGAAGAAGGTTCTGGGGCACAGACTGTGGAGAGCAGGGGATAGGGAGAAAAAGAAGGTGAATGAAGAGATAATCTGAGGGGGGAATATCAGAGATAAGTTGCTGTTATCATATCTTTCTCCAGGGCATCCCAGCTCTTTGAAAAGCTGATTTGCTATTTGCCAACTGTTCTGTCTCTTCTAAAGTGCACCGGGGGTTTATGACTGCCTGGGCAGCAGACACCTGAATCAAGAGGAGGACAAACATGGCCCCTGGGCTGAGGACACCACCCCTGGGAGAAACCCATCATGCAAGGAAGCCACAGAGAACTTAAGTCTTCAAAGAAGAGGGCACTGGAGGCAGACCTTTGGAAATCAGCCATCACACAGTGGCCATGTGCACGGCCTCTTCCTATCCCAGGTGAAAGAGGGACAGTGGAGTAAAACAAAGAACTAGAGGGTCTTAAAAATATCAAATTCAGCTTCATCTAATTTTTGGTCACCTCAAAAGAGTGAACCAGGTGACTTCTGCCGGCTTATTGTTATTGTTGTTGAAGAGCTGTGAGCCACTCCCTGCCCAGGTTCTGGAACCTTCTAGAACCTGCATAACCAATATGGGCCCCTGAAATGAGTGGAGAAAGTAGAAATCTCAAACTATCTTAAAAAAAAAAAAAAATGATGCCATGTCCTTCGCTTCTCTCCACTGCCCCCACCAGAGCCGGCAGGCCACCTCGGCAGCTCCTGCTGCACTGGCCCTAACAAGGCCACCCGGTGCCTGACTTCCACCCGGCTCTAGGCCCAGTGACAGCCATCGGAAAGAATCAGACTCCATCAAGCCGATGCTGCCCTGGGGAACTGGGACTATTCCCGCTGGGGGACTCCCTGGTGGCCGTCTCTCTCTGAGCAGGGGGACGCGGGCCAGCTGTTGAAACACCGCGGCCCAGGGAAGATGCTGGACTCTCCGGAGAAGACAGCCCGGGGGCGGGTGGCCCGGAAGGGAGCCGGCAGGGGTGAGGCGGCCGCTGGGTGGCTGGGGAATGCCGCACCGCAGGCTGAGCTGTCCTCGTGGTGGTGGAGATCTTGATAAGGTGGCGAGCGCGCCGCGCCGCTGCAGGAGCCGCCCACGGGCCACGCACCCACGGAGGGCCGGCGCGGGGCACGCTGTCATCGCCCAAGCCAGCAGGCATCGGGGACATTTAGTGACCAGGGATGCCGAATCCCATCACACTTTCTCGGCCAGCTCCTGCTTCCACATGTGTTGTCATCGGCCAGCTCCTGATTCCACATGTGTTGTCACTTTTTTTCCCCTTCTTCTTCATAACTTGATTGAATGGACCTCACAACTGGGGTTTTTCACCAGCGGGTCTCCAAAACGGATACTGAGATGAGCAATTTCATTCGTTCATCTTTTGATTTACTGAAGAAATATTTATCGAGTGCCTGCTGTATCCCTGGCACTGTCCTTGGTGGTCGGGAGATTCTCATATTTGTTTTCCGAGTTGTCATGGTTGTGATTTGGACAGTACTTGCCATACTTTTCCAAGTATGGGGGGGGGGTGCGGAATGTAATATTTGGACTTCACAGTGGGGCAAACAGGAGGTGATCCCTGCCCGGAGAAGGCTGCCTGGCTCCTGGGAGCTGAGGGATTGGGATGCCAGTCCATAAGAGGGATACTCAGCCTTAGAGCTGGGCTTTTGTGTTTCTCTGTGTGTATGTGTTTTAATGAGGTGCAAGGTGCTGTCTCTAATCTGGGTTTGGCAATCTCCTCAGATGCCCTCAAGGGAAATCTTCCCTCCTTTGGCCATTTCTCTCTCTCTCTCTCTCTCTCTCTTTTTTTTTTTTTTTAGTTTTGAGGGCTTGTCAGAAGAGAGTTTGTACAGAGAAATGCTGGCCATCGGGTTAGCCACATCATGAAAGTAATTATTTAGGATAATTTTCTCTGTAATTGGGAATCCCGAGTCTTCTCAAGTATAGGTATTTAAACTCAAGTTAATGATTTTCATAATAATTAATACAGGATATTTAGAAAATTGACCAGAATGGATATCCCCAAACTCTTGGTCCTCCTGGCCAGAAAAGTCTCCCTCTGACTGGTAAGACCAGGAAAGCAGCTCTTTCAGAGAGTTTGCACATCATAAATTCCCAGAGCTAGGAAGTTTTTCCAATTGGACCTTAGGCGTTCCCAAGATACGCCTCAGGGGCTGCTAGGAATGGGCACCTCTTACTCTTCTCCTGCTTCACTCATCCAGAGAAGACCCATGATAATATTCTTTATATATATTAGTTTTCCTTTCTTTAGAGATCTCGTTTGAAGAGAAGGTTCCTATATTAACAGAAAGAGAGAGAGAGACACCAAACCAGTATTCACCAGAGGAGGAGACCAAGGCCCAGGAAGGCCACAAGCCTTACCAGAATCATACAGTTTCACAGAGCTAGCTAGCCCTGGAGTGCAGGTGGACTCCTCATTGCACATCCAAAGCTAGTTTCTCTGTTTCACCAAAGATGCCAAGGCCTTTAATTTTGCTTACATGTTTTTAGAGGGCATGTAATACACTCATCTTTGACTTACCTTTTGTTTAGCTTCTTTTGAATTTCTATTGGATCTCCACTGCTTTTGCTTTGTTTAATAGAGAGATTCTTGAGGGAGAAAGCCCTGGTTAAATATTTTTATCTGGCTGAAGATAAAGACACTCCTGTTATGCCAAAGCTTAGGTGATGAAGCCCATCCGTCACATCCCTGTGGTCTCCTTGTTGGGTAGGGGGATGTAGGAGGCGGCAGCACAGAGAGGCGGCTGCAGCGTGCACTGATACAACCTCCACCCTCCTCCGCAAGATATTAGAAGAAGATAACCTCTGTGGGTGGGAAGAGGAGGCAGATGCTTGGGCTAAACCAACACACATAATGACAATGTCTCATCGAAACAAATTATTTCCTTTTCGGCATCACTTTAGCAGTCAGCGTTTCCATTATTGCCCAGCTTTATCTTCCTGTCAGCATAAAAAATACCATCACGAGGTAAAATGTGCATGATATCCACAGAAATGCATACCGTCAAGAGGCTGCAGGGCCATAGACTTGCCCTCACATTCCCCCCATTTCCTCCCGCTCGGTGCTTACATTCTGGTGCCTGGCAACGCTATGCATGATGCGGTAGAACACACAGGGGGGTAGGCAAGAGGTGATAGCCCAGGGGAATCCCCAGCAAAAGGGCAGATCTGCCAAGGACCGTTATCAGATGAGGTGGAGGGGTGTAAGGTGACTCAGACACTGTGAAAAGCTTTGTTCATTTATAGCCATACTTCCCTTTATCAGAAAGCACACCCTTGAAATGCTGTGTCTAAACAAAGTTCTGCAAATGAAGCCCTGTCTTTTTAAAAAGATTTTTATCTATTTATTTTAGAGAGACAGAAAGAGAGAGAGAGAGGGCACATGAGCAGGGGGAGGGGCAGAGCGGGAGAGAGAGAATCTCAAACAGACTCTGCACTGAGCGCGGAGCCCAACGTGAGGCTCAATCTCACCACCCTGAGATCATGACCTGAGCCAAAATCAAGAGTCAGACTCTTTAACCGACTGAGCCACCTGGCCCCCCACCATGCCCCCTACAAATGAAGTCCTGTCTTAAATGGGTTGGAGAAGCTTGCTATTCAAATGATTCCTATAAAGTCTCCTTTATCTATCAAAGACTTCATCCATTCATTTATTTGTTCATTCATTCATTCATTCATTCATTCAACAAATACATATTTCTTCAGGACTTTGAGCAGGGCACTAGGTCAGGCATTGGAAACATGGTGTGGGGGTGGAGCTAAGACATTTACTTGTGTTTATGGGCTTCAGATCATTACACAACGAATACAAGAGAAATATAGGGGTGCTAACTGATCTTCCACAAAAATGGATCTTCAAAGATAATTGCTTCTAGCAGACTAGTGACTAAATAGAATTAGGTTCGTGGGACAGCTGCCCCTCCTCCCTTATTCACACACCTGCCATCCATGTCAGCTTGTTCTTACAGGGCAGGATCTCCTACCTCTTCCCCCCTTAGTTTTGCTTTGATCCAAATCTTTTTTTGTAGCCTATTTGAAGTACAGTATGATCTGTTCAGCTTGGATCCCAAGCACATCTGGGAAAACCATCTTATGAAGGGAAAGCAGGAGATAAAAGCACCAAGACTGAACAAAGATCATTAGAGACATGTCGTTCATGCCAAGTCTCTCTGTGTTTATAGTCAGGTACCTAAGAGTGAAGAAGGAGCGATCAGCAGAAGGCTGAAAGATCAAATACCAAGGCTGATCTAGCTACTGCTGCCGAGGAGTGTCTGATCTGATCCGCAGAAATCGACACTGAGGGCCTAATATGATACCATCCCTTGAGGTGACCAACCAGCCACTTGGTGGCAAGCTGATTATGTCATGTCCTTGCCTTCCTGGGGTGGGGGCGGGGCAGTAATTTGTCCTTACTGAGATTGATCTGTATTCCCAGCATGGGTGTGCCTTCCCTGTCCACAATGCCCTGGCCAGCCCCGTGGTCTGAGAGCTCCCAGAGTGGCTGATTTGTTGACATGAGATCACACATCACATCACCTCAGACCTAGGGACCCACTTGACAGCAAGGAGGTGCCATGATGGCCTATGACCTCAGGATCCATTATACTTTCACACATGACACGTTCTGGAGGCTGCCAGCTTGGTAGTGTCAGAAAGGTCTCTAAAGGGCCCAGCAAAGGGGCCCGGTTTAGGATAAAGTCATCATTTAAGATGCATAGTATACGTTGGATACTTTGAATACACGGCAGACATGGCCACTCATCACTTATCTAAGTGACCTGATCAGGGAATTTGTGCTCCCTCTTCCTTAGAGACACAATAACCAGAGGCAATCAGAGCTTGACAAAAATGTAACCAGAGGCTCAGATTCTCAGAGGGGAACTCAGGGTCACCCCACTGAGCAAGCAGCCTAGACCAGCAAAACTGCCTCCACTGTGGCCTCAGGGCCACATCCAGGACTGTAGCCTGTCCCATCTGCCCTCCTGCTGTGAATCTTTTTTTTTTTTTCTTTTTTAAAAGAAATGTAGAGGAAAACCAGGTGAGTGTGAGGTGGGCCACCACCTTGAAGCATCGGTGGCAGGCTAGAGTGAATTTAATATGGAATATGAGTGGATTTGAGAAATGTAGGTGGTAGACTGTAGCAGGTGTCCGTACCAGACCCACAGGCCCTCAGCACCCACTGCCCCTGCGCACATCCCCTGCCTTTTACTGTGAGGACCTGCAGCTGAGAGCTTGGACTGGACTTAGGAGTGTGCTTGGCCCGTGCACAGGGCAGGCCAGAGGTGCTAGGGAATGGATGCACCTGAAACTCGCCTCTGTAAAGTATAGCAAGTGGTTGACTGGGAAGGGGGCTTGAAAAACATATACAGAGAAACCTAGACTTGCCTAGCATCCAGAAAAGGCCTCTCTGAGCCCCGAAGGATGCACAGGAGTCCGCTAGACAAAGGGGTAGAAGAAGGGTATTGGTAGGCACATCGGTATGGATGGAAGCCATGCTACATACAAGGAAATGGCAGGAATAAGGAACAGGAGAAACAAGAGAAAGGGACAGGGGTCACACCATGAAGGGTCTTGGGATCCATGTTTTGGAATCTCAGTTATTTCATAAGAGCAACAGAAATCCACAGGAGCATTTTTCACAGATGACATGATCCAACTTACATGTTGGGAGAGCACTCTGGCTATCATATAGAGAACAGTTTGAAGGGAACAAGACCAGGATGTCCACTTGGCATTTGGATATATGAGTCTGGTGTTCAGGGATGTGATGTGACCCATGATACAGTAATTAAAGCCCACTGTAGAGGGCTGTTCCAAGGGGAATATAAGCAATGAGAAGAGCAGACTGCCCAGGCCTGAGCTCCTGAGCTTAAAAAGAAGACCAAGGAAGGTAGATGGAAAACTACAATAAGATGGTACCTAGGGAACCCTCAGGAAGACAGTAGCAAATACTGGTCAGAGGATATGCAAGAGAGGTCTGATCCATGACTCCTGGCAGAGTAAAATCACACAACCTTTTAGGAAAATAACTGGTCACGTATATCAAGAACCATAGCCCAACTCCTGGGAATTTGTTCAGATGAAATAATTCAAGTGGAGAAAAAAACCTTATACAGCTATGATGATATTTTTTATAATGGCAAAAAAAAAAAGTAAAAAATCTTCAATGCCTCTGATAGAAAATTGAATCAGTAAATTATAAGACATAAGCTTAAGAAATATTTGCAGTCATTAAATATTACAATTATGACTGCCATGAAGCAATATTAAAACATATATAAAATAACATTAAATGAAAATCAAAATGCAAAATTCTGTACAACAAATAAGTATGCATATGGATAAAGATCGGAAGAACATGGAAAGTGTAAATACTTCAAATGTTACAGAAGAAGGATTGTGAGTTTTTTTTATTATTCCCAGTATTACTGTTACACTGTTTCTAGACAACTGATTGCAATCTGGAGAAAGAGCGTACCATGTAGCAACTTTATAATAAGTAGAACAACCTACTACACTGCCAAACAGCTGACTGTCTGAGTAAGGACGAGAGAACCAAAGATCAATTTTGCCACCTATAACAGGGTTTTGTGGAAGTATTTATTACTTTCTGGACGGAAGAGGGTCAGACACCTTAATATATACTTGGTGCTCATGTAAAGAGAATAAATGTCCAAATAGCCCTTAGCATGAAAACTGTTTATTCTTGGAAGCTCTGAAAATAAATGGAAATTCAGTTAAATGCAGCATAATATTCATAATGGATTCTACACACTGTCTCATTTACAGGGAAGGGAGCAAGGGAATTAACATTTTTTGAGTGCCAACATATGCCAGGAGCGCTGCTAGTCACTCATACGGGCCCAGGGAGCGTGAGGACGCCTGCATCATCAATTACATTCTCGAGTCAACAAGCATCAAGTTCCACGGTCTGTTCCTGCTTTGTTCTCCCCTCTCAGCTCCCCACTGGGGAATTAAGTGAATTTCAGTGACCATCTGCACAACCCGCGCAAGGCCGCCTAACCTAGCAGAGACATGTCTTTGTTTCCCCAACTTACCTAAATTTCAAAGTCAGGGTTGTATTGCCACCTCTTTCTTCCCTTTGTATTTAAACTCCTCCTTTTTCTCATCTTTGGGCTGCCATTATGGTTCTGAAATTCGCTCATGCGTGAGCCTACGGCTGAATCTCTGTTGTGTAATGTTCCTTTATTCTCGTATTTAATCTTCTTTTCATCTCACCCACGTAGAGCATTTGAGCTCCGGGCCCACGACGACGATGTTGTAGAATGTCGGGCACTCCCTTCTAGCTGACTCTAAGAAGGATTTCATTTCATCCCCTGACAGTCACATCCTGGGCTTATTCACTTTTCTAATACCTTTATTAGAATGTTTATAAGATGACGTGCTTTTAATTGTTTTCTTCACCCTGAAGATACAGACAGTAAGTTTCTCTAATGGGCTTTGCAACTTCCATCCTTTATTTTTATTGCTAATGGACTCTCCAGTAATATAAAATGACTGATGAGCAGAGTCAGAGAAAAGCAGAAAAATCAATACCTGTCCAGACTCCATATTAGTTAAAAGCAGGTGAGGAGCTGGGGCTGGCAGACAACAGAATTTCCCCTGGCTCCCAAGTATCTGGAAGGAGGAGTAACTACCTCAGATGGGCTGCGAAACTCTACACAAAAGAGACTTTTGATAAACACAAGGTGCTGGAACAAGAGAATACTGAAATAGTTTGGGTAGTGCTTATAAATCTGTGAGAATTCTGTCCAGTAGAGGGCGGTGGTACACGCTCACACTGCCCTGGGCGCGACCACACACTGCTGGCTCTCCAGGCTTTTCTCCCCACCTCCCAGCAGCGACTCTGGCAAAATCAAAAGCACACCCTTGGTCAGACATGGTCGTTGTTAGCAGAGCCTCGAAGCTGCAGGTTCACATTTGATAAGCTAGGTTCTACATAACAAACAGACTAAGCATTGTACACGTATCATCTCGTTTAGTCTTGTCAACAGCCCTGTAATATGGGTACTGGTATTATCATCATCATCTCCATTTACAGACGAGGAAAAGGAGATTAACCTGTCCAAAGGCACCCTGCCGGTGGTTAGAGCTGACATTGGAACTGGTTCTACTCTACAGTCCAAGAGCTTAGCCACCATGCTATACCAGCGGCAGGCCTTATTATCTGTACCATTCACATGTATTGTTTGTTGTCTTACTCTAAGAAAATTCTTGACAGCAGGGGCCATAAGCCACCCATCCTTCTGTCATCTGCAGCTAGCAGAGGGCTTTGCATATGGTAGGTAAGTCTGACTTTTGCATAAATAAGACTTATTTTTGCATAAATAAGTCTGACTGACTTATCGTTCAAAATGTTTTCCTGCGTCTTTTTCTGGTATTGTGATATGTGGAGTAGGTTAAGTATCCTCCCCAGTTTAACTTCATTTACAATCTAAGATAAGTAAGCAGCAATGACACAGATGACTCTGTTGAGAACATAGACAAATGAGAAATAAACTTGCACTAAGACCTAACTGGATGTAGTATTTAGGTTATAAACATAAATCAAGGGCAAAAATCTAAGAAAATTCTCTCTGCCTGCTTCTTTAACCTTCCCACTTTGCTACTCACCGGTTTCTTGAAACCTTCCATTAAAGTTCAAATTAGTGACAACTTTGGGTCATTGTCTTCAGAATTTTCTGCTAGCTGCCACCTTCAGGGCAGGGTGAGTTTGAGTGGGTTTCTGCACCCAGCCTTCCCTTTCAAGATTTTAGCCAACCACTCATCTCCTAGTATCTCTTTGGGTTTAATGCCACACACCCCAGAACACTCGCCTCATCACCATTCCTTTCAAAGGCAATGAGACTAAAGTGCTGACTATCTATGATTTCTTATCCTTGGAAGACTATATAGATGTGTACATATTAATGTGTCTACATGTCATCCCTTTTATCATCTTTATTACTAGCAGGGCTTTTATGCCAATTAACTAATACAATGCTATTTCCTTAAAAAGTACCTTATGGCTAACTAAGGTAATCATGGATAGAATTAGGACACATTTTTATACTTTAAAGAATTAAAGAACACTATATTATGACACCTAGAAATAGTAGAGTTTAAGAGTAAAGAATTAAATTATGGTTTTCAAACTGGCTCACAGAATTTCTCAGAGATTCTAGAGCTCTGTAGGAGGAACTTTAATGTTGTGTTTTATTTCATGAAAAATTAATATAAGTATATTCTGGATTATATTTACCTATAAGAGGTTGTAGAGCATAGTGCTTAAGAGCCTGGTTTTGAAACAGACTGCCTGGATTTACATCTTGGCTTTGTCCATTACTAGCTGTGTGATTTTGGAAATTCTCAACACCTCGGTTTCCTCATCTGTATGATGCAGCTACTTCATAAGAGTAGTGAGGGTTACATGAATTCAAACATATAAAGCACTTGGAACAGTGTTTCATACATAGTAAGCACTTTATAAATGTTAGTCATTATTTTAATTATTACCAAGAAATGCCATATGATTTCAAGGTTTGTGTTTGCCTGTGTATTTATAATCACATAGTCATTAAGTAATACTATTTGAACTTCAGAGCTGAGAGAGAAGAGCCTGGACACATAAATGTGTCCAAACCAAGTGAAATCTTTCAAATGCTATCACAATATGCTATATAATAATGGATTTTTAGGAGTTTGAATGGAGAAGAGTAGGAGAATTGAGTCACTCCCCAAAGCTCATACTGGTAGAATTGAGTCACTCCCCAAAGCTCACACTGGTAGAGAAATACTAAATTCAAAAGAATGTATATCACGGTGGACAACACCATATTCCTATGGCAAGAGGCATTTTACTGTCAGTAAAACCTCATCTGTCAATATTAAATTAACATTATGAATTTAAATTTTCTTTGTTTAGTTTTATTTCTACTTAATTTGTAAACTGCTTTTTTTAAAGATTGTATTTATTTATTGGAGAAAAACAGAGAGGGAGGGAGGGAGAGCACAGAGGGAGAGTGAGAGGGAAAAACAGACTCCCCACTAGCAGAGGCAAGGTTCAATCCCAGGACCCTGAGATCATGACCTGAGCCCAAGGCAGACGCTTAACTGACTGAGCCAACCAGGTGCCCCTGTAAATTACTTTTAAGAACTATATGAGAGCTTTAAGCATAAGTTTATATCTCCTTTTTGTTTTAAATATTTAAGTAACATTATTTTAGATTAATACTGATACTCCAGAGGATTGTTTTCTTTGAAAATTTTTCTTTGAAAGGATCCTAAATTACTCAAGTTTAAAAGCACTGTACTAATTGCCACAGCCTTTCCCTTTGGTTTGGTTGGTAGACAGACCATCAATGAACCAAGCTCATTTAGGTCCAAGTTCTGCTCTGCCCCTAACATTGCCTCCTACTCATATGAAATTTGAAGCATATATATCCCTGCTAATATACTGAGGCTATTCCCTTATTATTATTTAGTTATTTAACTTCAAAGTCATTTAAATATTTGAAAACGTTCCCATTACTTAGAATGGCTTGTCTTACACACTATATATTCATTCAAATACCCAAACTTATACAAAAAAAAAATAGCAAACAGCAGCACTGTAGAGTGTGGTCCTAAAGAAATAATAAATAGTCTACACACCCAGCAGCCTCTGCTTTTCAGGAGGTGAATTCAGCTAGGAAGACCCCAGTACAAACTTGACCTCCAGCTCCAAGTAATGTGAGTATTCAGCCAGAGTTGAGCTGAGGTAAGAAGTCCAAGGTCATGGCTGCTCTGGGTCTTTCTTCATGCCTCACAACTTTGCTCCACTTAGAAGGCCGCCAACAGTATAACGCAATGGGGCCACCTCTGCCTTTTAGTGTCTTTGTGCTTTTACTAATGCTCCTACCATGCATGCATACCAAGTGTTCTGGTGATGCAGAGGAAGAATTGTATTTACAGAGGCCTTGAAGTTTTAATTAACTGGTCTAAATTGTTGAATAAATGCCTGTGTCCCTAGGGATCAAATCCCAGTTGAATAAGAGGAAAGAAGCTAAGTGCATCGACTGAGACAAATTCCTAGGAGTGATGTCTAATTAGTGGCTCTTTCTTTACCCAAGTAGCAAAGGACTATTGATGTCACCATAAAATTTAAGTTTTCATGAAATCGTGAGGAAGGTAGCTGTGTGATCAGTCATTTTCAACATGAAGAATACAAGCCAGGGGTGACATTCAAATTAGTTCACAACTGAGAGGGAAAGGGGGGTCAGACAATCAGGCCAGTTTCCCTGAAGACCCCAGCTGCACCAGGTGATAACCTTCTAGGTGCTACATCATAGGGGTGGTCCAGGCGGTCCCAGAGGAGGGTAAAGGAGGAACACCCAAGGGACTCAGAGCATAGCTATTTACCAGACAGTGGAAAAATACTACACTATTTTACAATAACTATAGCTAGACTAATGTGTGCTGGCAAGGCATCGGCCTGAATTTACCACTCCCTGTGTCCCCGGCTGTAAGAGAGTGACTTGGTGAAGCAAAGAGGCTCGTGGTAGGCCTCGGCTTCTAGGCTGGGAGTTAAGACACCTGCTCATCCTCCATCTGGGCATGGGGACAGGAGAGCTTTCAACACTAGGCAGTTTTGACTAACTGATTAAAGGTGAAGAAGGTGGCCTCGACACAGATGTTAGATTTCTGCTGAAGTGCCATAGTCCTGGGCAGGTGGTGGGTTTTAAACTACATTTCCAATGTAGAGTTAGGCTTTCTGTGAAGGTTTCCTCTTATATGTGAATCAAATTCCAAAGCATTCGCTTTGTGGATTTTTTTATGCATGCTCTCTAGCTAATATCAAGCCAGTCACAAAAAATGAATGCTCATTGATGAGTGGAGGAGAGAAACCAGTGTTTTTCTGGGGTAGTTTAAATTTGCTGCAGGCCTAGAAGCATAAGGCTCGTTCCCCTCTCTTGCCAACAGCAGCCATTTTGGGTCTGGGTGTAAAGGGAGCAGTAAGTGTGCTCGTAAGAGGAGACGCCAAGGTAAGCTTCCGTATGAAAGAGAAGTCGGTGCTTTTATGAATGAGAGCTTGGGTGTTCCAGAGATAATTGCTTTTTGATCTGAATGATTGAAGGAAATGATTTTCCTAAATCAACCTTGCAAATAATTAAGTCAGTCAGGGCACACTTCCTTTCATGTGCCACAGTTCACCCATCAATCCCACCGGCTCCTATCCTTCCCACATGGACTCGGTGTCCTGCACAAAACAGCCCAGGCCGGCTTCCATACTGAGATCAAATCACAACAAAGGAGAACATACAAGCTCTCACCAATGCTGAAGTTGCGGACTAAAATGATCATTACTCCAAATCCCTTGTCACCTATATAGTTTTCAGTCTAGGCAAAGTTATTATGCTTTTTAACGAAGTTCTTCAAGTCCTGTTATTTAAAGCAGTCATCCAAGCTTGTCGTTTAATGGAAACTGTGTGTAGGAAATTGCCAAGATGGAGACTTCTGATCAAGCAGCCCTTTTAACCAGAGGAAGGGAAGCGAAGCAAATTCTCCCTGTCTCCACCTTGTGAGTTCTCTGGGGAGGGTTTGTTAAGAATACCACCCTGCCCTCCCTACGCCCACTCCCTGGGAGGGAAGGAGGAGGACACAGCTCAGAACTGATGCCTAAACCCAGGTCTAAGAATAGCCTGGACCAGATCTTTCTGGTGATGGTAAGTGTTGATGTTTATGATCCCAGAAACAGGTTTAATTGTCTTGTGGAAAATGGGTGGTCTTGTGTTGAAAAACAGGATGAAATCACAACTGTCTCCTGCCCTTATCTGGGTGTGGCTTTGCCAAAAGATGTGTGCGTGCTAATTAGCAGTCCTCATCCCCGCTTTGTGAGGGTGAGTGAGGGGGCCCACTCAATGGCACTGGGAGGTGGGAATGAGAAGCAGGGGCCACCCCTCCCTTCTGTGATAGCTAAGGTGCCCAGCAGCAAGGGTTCCCTTGAGCACCAAGCTCCAGCAGAGTTGCTGTATGTTTCGACATCCTTCACTAATGGCCCCACGTGGCATGCCACTAGAAAAAATCCCTGTAGGTTTTTCCTCTGATGGCAGTTTTGAAAGGAGAGAAAGAGAAATAAATGTTGAGTGAATGCCTCTTCTATACTGAGCAGAGGTATATAATCTTCCCCAAAGCTATTATATTATTTTCCAGATGAGGAAACTGAGATTTCAGAGAGAGAGAGAGAGAGAGAGAAGATCCATCAGGAAAAACAGATTAGGATAGAGGGGAGGAAGGGACCCCCACCAACGCCACTCCCAAAGCAAAAACAAAAATCAACTCTTGAGGTCCAGGCAATTTACACCAGATCAAAAGTACTATTTTCCTCATAGCACCAACCAAATCTGTAGGCTGGCAAATAGAAGGTTGCTTCCCAAGCTCTCCGCCGGTCCTGTTCTTTATTCCGTAGATTTGAGTCCTAAAGGGAACTTACGGCTGTCACTGTCCTTTTGGTTTGGCTGTCACCAGTCTTGCTCCTTCCTGACACCTCACTGGGAGACCTCTGTCTTGTCTCTTTTCCCTCCTTAATCACAGGTCCCCTCAGCCCATGAAACCCAACCCCCAGCTGATGACTTGCCAGCCTACAACTTTAACTACTCTCCACCTCAGTCTGTAAAGCCAGGACAATAACCCGAACCCTCACACCTAGAGATTTGGCATGTTAACTTGTTAATGGTTTGGCAAACATTAATCCCTCCATAAAGGCTGATAGAAATCCCTGTCTTCCCTCCCTGTTCTTTCTCTCTCTCTCTCTTTTTTTTTAACTCAAGCAAAAATCTTCTTGCCTACTAGAAATCTGATATTTTCTTTACAGTAACTATAAAATTTAGCAACTTGGATGCACTGGGGAAAAAAGTAAACTGCATATGTCCCTGCTTCTCTTTTTATCTAACCAACAGTATAATGTTATTGGGACACAGACGTCTGCTCTGTATAAGTGATTGTCATATAGAGCTTGGCATCCCTCATCTATCACGCTGCCCTCTGTGCATTTACAGGGCTTTGAATAATGAAACTTTGGGGGCTGCATACGTTCTTGTTGTCCAAGTTCATTTCACAGCACATGGATTAAAATGGATCTTTAATATGTCATCCAGGTTAATGTCAGGGAGCAAGTGTGAGGGGCTAACGAAGGTGTTTCAGGAGATGGGAGACTGGCCAAGTGGTGCCATGTTCCCCTGGGGCTCTCCCTGAACAATTCCACCCCAATCTTAGAAACACACACTTTTCCATCCAAACCTCATTTGAGTCAAGGCTGTCAGTCATTCCCAACCCAGCAGTGGCTTCATAAAATGCATAAAGGGTAATTACAGAAAGACCCCCACATGTATTTTCACATGTAATCTTACCCTAGGACTTGAACCCAGGCTCCTACTTCAACTGTTTCCTACCTGCCTTTAAACTAGCCAACACAATAGAACCTAACTGCTTGGAGGGAGAGAAGGAAGCAGGGGGTGGAGGTAGGAAAGAGGACGTTCAGACTAGCATAACCCTGATCTTGAAGATTATTATAAATCCGTGAGCACTGTTGAAACAATTAGATCACTTGATTGGCCTTAACATTCCAAATCCCATAAATTAGCCTGGTGGGTGCCTCATTCTGTTAAGCAAGGCCTTATATTGTTCCAATACCAACATCTGGCGAAAGGAGAACAGACCGATTTTAATGTTAGCTGTAAGAAATTATACCTGTTCCAGTCCTTGTGACAACCTCTATAATAGATATGTAGAAGCGTGGCTTTTTGTCACTAACGCTATTTTTAAAAATTACCTTTGCTTTAGACAGAACAGAAATAAAATTTTCAAAAGTTTCAAAAGTTGTTTTCTTCCTCAAAATTTGAAAGTGGATATTTTCAAATGGTAAATTTCATTCAAAATAGTTGTTTTTCAAACACTATCTTCTACAAGTTGCAAATGCTAATACCTCTGAGATGCAAATACTCACACAGCACACAGTACCATGCGATCTACCACTATGACACACTAAAACAAATAAAGCATATGACCCCTGATTCTTTCTAACTCTCCTGAATTATAAAATCAAATAGACAAATAAGCACATATATCAATCATTGAATCCATAAAATGAAAAAGATATATGTCAAGTTCATTATTAATTCTCACCTGTATCTCAAGAAAGATAGATGGGAGACAGATACACAGAAGGGGCGGGGGAGGGAAGAAGAGAAGGCAAGAGAGAGAAGCAGAGAGTGAAAAATCAACCACCAGGGAGCCAGAGTGGGGTGACAGCTAAGGAATGGCTCTGAGGAGGGCGGCACCTGTCTCCATTATGACTCCAGGTGGGCAGAAGCAGCAATGGGCTCTCACAAGATGGTTGATGATGTAAGAATGATCAACCTGAAAATAATGCTAACCACGCGCCAGGCACTCTTAACATATTAAATGCTTTAATCCTCCCAACAACCTTATGAGATTTAAACTCATTTTCAGATGAGGAAATTAAGATACAAGAAGGCTAAGTAACTTGCACAAGGTCATGCCGCCAGAAAACGGCAGAGTCAGAATTAGGATGCAGCACACAGGCTCCAGGAGTCCATTGCCCTTAGCAGTACGCTGTACTCCTTTGCAAGCACACTAGAACTTACCATGTTAGTGTCACCCCATCACACCAGTCCCCTGAGAGGCTCTGCCTTTATCCTAAAGACATTGCCACTGCTCAGCCTTTGGGTCACCCCTGTACCCGTGATACATTCCTTTGACTCTTCAGTGGTGGCCAATCTTTAACTTCTTGAGAGTGGATTTGATTTCTGGGAACTGCCAAAAATCAGAGCCATGCGTGGTGAATGAGGTGAAATCGGGACAATAATGTTTTAGATGGCAAACAACGGATGATGAAGCAATACAACTAGCTTCCTCGGGCCGCCTGGGAATGCTTTGATAGAACCGGAAGAGGAATTCCACGCATGCTACAGGTAATTGTACGTCACCAAAATGTGCATGCAAGGATCATCTGGACCTTTCTGAGAAGTTTGCTTATTTCAATCAGTCAATTCCAGACTCTGCCACGTCTCACCATGTTTAAGGAGACTTTCCACTTAATTATAGTATTTATCTTCGGTATAGTCTTTTGTAACTTCAGCTTTCCCACAAAGGCATCTAGAGCATTCTTGTCTTTCTTGATAAGCAGAAAACGTCACAGGTATAATGACTCTGTGGGACTGAAACAGGGATCCTGATCTTTTAATGAGAGATAAACCAAAAAGAGGTAAAATGATTGCACTGGCCAGACTTTATAGGCTGCAGTACTCTGGGAATTCCCAAATCCATGGGGTTAGTATTGCTGACTCCAGGACTTGAATTTATTAGTTCAGGCCGAGTTAATTAGGATGAGGGAAACTGAGTTACACTAACTATACACATTAAAAACTGATGTATAAACCAGAACAGACATTTATGTATTTGCCATGAGGGGATTTTCCTTCCCCTAACTATATAACCTATTATGACCAAACACACTGTATTTCTCCAGTGTGTTGAAACTGATTTCTCTCTTTCTGGAGTTCAAGAAGACCCTTGATCATTTCTCACTACACCATCACGTCAGACAGTGGATATTACAATGGATTAGGTTACTAATCTTACATTAGGATATTTGCATTATCCATTTCTTTGCATTATCCTCTATGTTTGGTCGACTCAAATGGACCGGCCATTTCCCAGCCCATCTACAACTCACTTCTTTTTTTCTTTTTTTTTAAAGATTTTATTTATTTATTTGGCAGAGAGAGAGATAGCGAGAGAGGGAACACAAGCAGGGGGAGTGGGAGAGGGAGAAGCAGGCTTCCCGCGGAGCAGGGAGCCCGATGCGGGGCTCGATCCCAGGACCCTGGGATCATGACCTGAGCCGAAGGCAGACGCTTAATGACTGAGCCACCCAGGCGCCCCTACAACTCACTTCTTGACTTGGGCAACCACGTAGAGTTTCTCAGTTAATGACCTATGTTCCTTACTTGGTGTCTTAGAATTCAATTATATAGTACTAGGTTTACATTCAATAAAAGCAAAATGTTTAACTTCCCCTTCCTCGCTAATAATAATAACAATAATAGCTGACATTTGTTGAGTTCCTACTATTACCCAGGCTCTGCTCTAAGCACTTTGCAGGTATTAACTCACTGAACTCTCACAACTACCCTAAGAGGTAGCTTCCAGTATTATCCACATCTCACAGATGAGGAAACTGACCTGAGAAGTAACTTTCTCAGAGTCAAAAGGTTAGTAAATAACAGAGCTAAGATGCAAATGCAGTTGGATGCCCACACTCTTAACCACAACACTAAATTACCCTCTTAGCCTCTGTGCTACTTGGGTGTTATGACTGTCAAAAATGAAAAAAAAAAAAAAGGAAGCAGCTGTTTTTCTCGCTTGCTCTGACTCTAGCTAACTGTTTTTGACTTTTTTGCATTTTATCCATGCAGAACAAAGCTATATTTGTAATTAAACTCCAGATAAATAAGTGTCTGTTTTTAGCAGGGCTAAAAATTTGAGAAGGTTTAGCTGAAGCTGGTTAAGATATTTAAAATCAATGACGCCCTAGACGGAATCTAAAGATCCTTTCCTGTGTTATCAAAACCTAAGGACAGCCATAGATTTTTGCATTCTGCATTTTCCTAGTTGTTTCCTTATGGACACTCTCCTCCCACCCCCAGCCCCACTTCTTGAGGCCAGCAAGACCTGGGCATGAGAACAGGGGGTGTGATGGCTGCGGGCAGGACCAGTGGCTAGATGAATAAATAGATCATGGAAATGTCGGGCAGCTGTGATTATCGTCCACTTCTGACTGCAAAACCTTAGGGAGCTCATGTAATTGTTCTACCTTCGTTTCTCTTGGAAATGGCATCAGTATCTTTCACTTCTGCCCACCTTACGGGGGGAATTTTGAGACTACGGAGACAAAAAGTGTCTGTTTAAAAAAGTGTTTTGTCCTCTTTAGAATGTATAATCCAAATAGAATCCAAATTCATTGTATGTTTTCTGCCGCTGTATACCTGTGTGAGACTATTTTTAAGCTAGCTTCTTTTCACCTACTTATAGCAGCAGGTAGATTTGGAATGCCTGACTTTTGCACAGCCTTAAAAAACATTCTGAACCAAAAGCAAATGGTCTGAGTCGATGATAGCTGAGGGGGAGTGGAGAGGACTGGCGGTGAAGTCAGAATGCTTGGGTTTGGGTCCTGAGTTCAGGCCCTGCCATCCGAGTTGGGTGCAACTGAGGAAGTCACTCATCCTCTCAGGGGCTCAGTTTCTCCACCTGTAAAATACGAGCTCCAGTTTGGAGTTCTGGTGTCTCCATAGGGGAATGGATAGGAAAGGGGTACCATAGTTGCCCAAATCTAACTCCCACTCTACCTTTTTCCTGGTTTAGGGTTGTAAATACATCCTATGTCATCTGGTCGGACTCTTCGATTTTACATGTCAGAAACTAAGGCTGAGGGAGGTCAGATGACTTCTCTAGGGTCTTGCCCCCTAACTCCTGTTCTCACCCCTCTCTCCTTTCCCTGGGTGCTGAGCGGCTTCTTCTAACATAGGGTACAGGCCACATCTGTGGACAAGCAGCTCCTGAAGGGATGGAGAGGGAGTGGACACCATTTCAGGACGCCAGTCAGCTTGCACCTCAAGTGTGTTCTCTGTGTAAAAAAGAAAACGCTACGCTCAGACGTCAGCCAGAGCTTGGAAGAAAGAGTCAGCTAGGGCGCCTGGGTGGCTCAGCTGGTTAAGCGACTGCCTTCGGCTCAGGTCATGATCCTGGAGTCCCGGGATTGAGTCCCGCATCGGGCTCCCTACTCGGCAGGGAGTCTGCTTCTCCCTCTGAGCCTCCCCCCTCTCATGCTCTCTCTCTCTATCTCATTCTCTCTCTCAAATAAATAAATAAAATCTTTAAAAAAAAAAAAAAAGTCAGCCATTAAAGTAATCTGCACACACCTCAGTGAGTAAATATAGTCATCCACATAGGAACCAGGTAGGAACAAAACAACAGGTGCTTTGAAAGGATGACAAAATGTATTTGTACCTAGGCCATGCCAAAGCCATTTCCAAGCCAACAGGAAGGGTATTTATTATTTTCATTTAACATTTATTAAATAGTGTTGCAGAGCAGGCTCTCCTAATCTGAGACCCTTTTGGCTGTGTGCATAAAGCTTTTCAGATACCTGCAATTTCTTCCATCTTACTTACAAAGATGCTTATTGAACTACAGGAGATAAGTAAACATCAGGAGAGGTCTCATAGGAAACCTGATGAATGGTTCAAGTCTCTCCCTGGTGGAAGCGATCAGACACCTGACCTTCAGTACATCTCAAAATATTGCAGCAGAGGAATTAAGCTCTTAAATGTTCATACTACTGGTAGGCAGAGAGCAGCAGAAAAGCTTCAGGGTTGGAAGAAACATTATGATGTGGTCTAGATGTCTGGGAATCTCGTTAAAATGCAGATTCTAGTTCAGTCAGTCTGTGGGTGGATGCTGAGATTTTGCATTTCTAACAAGCTCCCAGGTGATGTTGGCTGGAGGGAAAAGAGAATGCTTAACACAATATTCCTCGAATAGCGTCATTTCAGGCCTGCGGGCCAGGTTGGTGGGAGACCCATCTGGGGGTGGGGGGTTGAGCCTTTTCTAGCATCCCACAGTCACTTTTAAATATTCTGACTTCAGAATATATGTCTTTTGAGTCCTCTACCTGAAATAGCCAAAAATAAATATTTGCATGTAATTTTATAGACATTTCAGCCAATTTCCAAGTGCAGAATTTTAACCGAATAGGACTGCAATCATCATAGTTTAAGCAACGTGGCATTTCCCGTAGTACTTAGCACAATGCCTTGCTCAAAGTAAACCCCTGGATAAACACGTTTTGGCTGAAGGAGAGGGTAAGTAGATATATATTCATATCTCTGAAGGGTATGATGATTGGAAAAACACTACTTTTTGATTGGTTCTTATAGGAAAATCACAAAATAAACTGGATAATTCATTATTTTACCTCAAACAACCAATTGGTTTCTTATAATGAAATTCAGCCTTAAACTTTACCAGGTAGCTCTTAGAGTTAGCTTCTGTTCCACATGGAGAAATTCTGATTGTAGGGGGTTCGTACCGCAACCAGTATGTCACCTACAACCATCAAAATTCTCAAACTCTAAATAAGGTCTTCACAAGGCAGTTGATCCAGTGTGACAGGATCTTAACAATATCAACAAATATGAAAATGCACTGACCCTTAGAGGGCTGTACAAATCACTGAATAAATGATATGGAGTCATTTTGATTATGAACACATTTATTTCAATTTTCCTTTTTTTCACTGAATATTTGTTATATGTTAAATTCAAAACACCCTCTTTTCCAACTGAAGAAATAGCTTCGATTTAAGATACAAAACATTTTAAACCACAAACGTTTTTATTAAACATTGAATGAAATGAGTTAGGTTGAGCCCAACAGAAGGTGACCCTAGAGTTTTAAAAATGGAATTGTCTTGCATACAGCTCTGTTGCTAAGATCTCTACACATTTTTTTCTAATCAGCTTTACTGAGGTATGATTTAAAGTGTGCAGCTTGATGAGTCTGATAAACGTATATGAATTGTGACAAACATGCTTGCCGCTACAACCAAGATATAGAACATTTGTTTCATTCCCCAAAGTTCCTTCATTCCCTTTCATAGTCAATACCTACCCCACTCCCAAACCCGCCCTCTTGACAACTACTCCGTTTTATGTCACTATGGTTTTGCCCTTCCTAGATTTTTACATAAATGGAATGACATAATATATAGTCTCTTTTTGTCCAGCTTCTTTCGCTTAGCATGTTGCTTTTAAGATTCAGCCATGTTGTTGTATTATCAGTAGTTTGTTCCCTTTTTATTGCTAAGGAATATTCCATTGTTTGGGTATATCACAATTTGTTTATCCATTTAGCAGTGGATGGACATTTGCCTTGTTTCTGATTTGGGGCCATTGCGAACAATACTTCTATGTGTCTTTGTGTTGGACATAGCTTTCACATCCCATGAGTTAATACCTAGAAGTAGGATTGGTGAATCATACATAAGTGGATGCTTAACTTCATAAGAAATTGCCAGACTGCTTTTCTGCAAGTGGCTGCATCATTTTGCATCTCCACCAACTATTAATCGGAGTCCCAGCTGCTCTACATCTTCACCAACATTCGGTGTTGTCAGTTCTTTCCATTTTTGCCATTTTCGTGCAATATCCTTATTTTATTTCTTTATTTTTTAAAGATTTATTTCTTTATTTTAGAGAGAGAGAGAGAGAGAGCAGAGGGAGAGGGAGAGAAACTCAAGCAGATTCCCGCTGAGCGCAGAGCTGGACGCGGGGCCCCATCCCAGGACCCTGAGATCACGACCCAGGCCAAAACCAAGAGTCAGTGGCTCAACCAACTGCACCACCCGGGTGCCCCTCTCCTTATTTTAATTTGCATTTTCCTAATGACAAATGATGTTGAGTATCTTTTTTGTGCCGACTGGCTGTTTGTATGCCTTCTTTAATTCACAATTGTTTATAATGTTTTTAGAGTAAAGGTGACCCCACTATAAAGACTGATGAACTAAGGCCAAGAAAAGAAAATGTAAACTCCCACCCTTATGCCACAGAGCATACTAAGGGGAGACAATGTCCTCAAGGAAGAAATGAGAGGTTTTATTAAACAGAATTAGGAAAACCGGTACAAGTGAATTTTCGTAAGTTTTTATATTTGAGAGTCTAGCTAGATAGAGGATAGATTTTTTAACATAACAGAGCAATTTTCATATGAGAAAGGAAAATTAAATCCTAAATTAAATGAGGAGACAGTCCCTTAAAATGTTAAATCATAATTTAAAAAAAAATCCCAGCGTTGGGTCAGATTTTCTATATGAAGTGAACATAGTATGGTGGTTTAGAGTGTTGGCTCAAAAGTCAGATCGTCTGGATCCAAATCCTGGCTCCATGATGCGTGTGCTGGTAAGCCAAGTTATTGAGCTCTCTGACTCTAATGTCTTTATGTATAAAACGAAAATAATAATAGCTACCACAAAGGCCTGTTGAGATAACACATGTGAAATGTTTCGAAAGATGTCTGGCTTGTATTAAACGCTCAATAAATATTAGTCATTGTTATTATTACATGGACACTTAAAAGCATGATATTGCAATAGATACACATAAAAGACTTTGAGTTAAAAATATATATATACAATTTCCTCTATAAATAGACCTTTACAAGATTGACACTTGGGACCAATCCAGGTCACCACTGGTTGGAATGAAGTCTGTTTTCCACCTCAAAACACATTTAACAAGGACCCATTTCTGCAAAATCATCCCAGGTAGTATGCTAGGTAAATTGTCTTCCTTTTAAAAGGAAGGCATCACTTCTTCCAGCACCAAGAAAGGAAGGGCTGAGGGTATGGTTACCTAAAATCAAACTCATAATTTGATTCTTTTCCACCCAAACAATTGGCCAGTGTCCCCTAAACAGTTTATTTCTAACACATTCTGGATATAAGGCTGATCACTTGCTAGAACAGCAGCTTCTAACCTATAGCTCTATTAAGGTAAAACAAATAAATAGATAAAAATAATAGCTCCATTAAGGTAAAACAAATAAATAGGTAGAAATAATCATAATATTTTAAAAGCACCAGTAGTTTGATGTTATAT
Organism: Phoca vitulina; assembly: GCF_004348235.1. Lineage (NCBI taxonomy): Eukaryota > Metazoa > Chordata > Mammalia > Carnivora > Phocidae > Phoca > Phoca vitulina. The sequence goes on from NW_022589714.1 coordinate 2,013,252, forward strand.
TTAATATTTTAGTAATCATTTTAGTATCTACCTACTTGTGAAAAATAGCACACATATATGTAGGACAGTTATTTGTTAAATCAACCAAAAATGCTTGGTGAGGACCCTTGCAAATTACTCCAAGTGCCCTCAATGTCTGAAGCTCCCACGGGGGCAGAACACACATGCAGATTTTCTCAATTTGGCTCTCCTGAGATGATTCTCCCATGATGTGTTCAACGATACTCTCTCACACTAAGATCAGAACAATTTCTCCGAGTGTTTTGCAGCTCTCATATAGAATGGGTACAATTGAGACATCATTGTAAAGGCCTCCAAGTCCAGAAGAGACTGTCCACTTTCTTCAACGACATAAATGTCAATCCTGTTTTTGACCGTGGTTTCTGGAATCTTTCTAATACTTCCATCAGGACCTCTTCTGTTACTGGCCCTGCTTTCCATGTGGATGCAGACTGAAGAGACAGTTCTTACTTACTCAATGAAGGCATTCCAAGTGCTGGGCTTTTTTTCCCCCCAGGCTGACAAAGATGAGACTTCTTTTCCCTAGAGATCACAGGTGCGTCTCTACAGGTTTGCAGCCCTTCTGAACGCCTCAGAGTACCTCTGGCTGGGTGACGTTCCACCCATTTCTCTCCTCTTCATGAAACGATGGAATGCCAGTAACATTAAACACAGGCAGTGAATTATTCTTAAGCAGCAAAGACCAACTGGTGGCTCACCTTTTCAGTGAATTCCAAAAATCTGGAGTCATTTGAGTCCAAAGGGGAAACTTGTGAGAGAGGGGGGCGGGGGAGCAGTGAGAAAATAGAAGCAACAAAAATATGCCTTCAGTGTTCTCACTGCTCATTAGACTAGCACTGAACCAGTACTGGTATGGCCTGAATAACTGATACTTTTTATAAGTAACTGAAGAGCTATAAAAAGTTTAACATTTAAGAAAACAACAAACAGCTGTGGCGAATGAGCAAGAAAAAGTCTAAAGAAAGAGCCTGTCTGGGTGGCAGGAGGTCACACTGCTTCATGAGGAAGTGCTAAAACATCGCTAACATTTTGCTACATCAGTGTGTTTTCCTGGCTGGTCATACTACTCTTTCTTTCACCTCAGCCCCACTCCCCTATCAAACAGAAGAACGAATGCATGTCACCAGAATATTTCCTGAAAACAACATTTCATTTCTATGCATCTATGTGTTTGGCAGTGGAAACATGAGGGGTTCCTGATCAACAGAGTGAACAAACACACTCTGCATTCAGGCTGAGCCTCACTGCCCTGGGACCCCTGGGCTTGGTTCACAAGCGCCTTGAGGTGCCGCACAGCTGCCCTTCCCTTTAACGGAAAATGCCATCTGCAGGTCCCATAGCTAGCAAAAGGCAGCAGTAGTCCTCCCTATTTCCTCTGGTAATTGTCCATAAACTCAATAATGAGGCAATTGCCAGTGGGAAGCAGTATGGTAAAGTGATCAAATTTATGGGCTTGGGGCTCTGAATTCCAACTCCAATACTTACTCCTGGATGATCTTGAGCAAATTAACTAACCTCTCTGCACCTTAGTTTCCTTAATAGCAAATAGTAAGTCAAACAAAATTATCTTCTCCTGGCCTTAGGCAGGCTTTTTAGACAATGCTTTAGAATGACTTTGAGAGGCACATGGCCATCTTTCCTAATTTTTAAGCTTTAGGTAACTTTTCTTAGCAGTGCCTAATAAGTATTAGTTGGGACAAATAAAGTGAATGGGGAAAAGTAGGTCCAGATCCAACCATATCAAAAATTACATTAAATGTAAGTGGATTAAACACTTTTAATTAAAAGGCAGAGATGGTCAGAATGAATACAAAGCAAAATCCAGCCGTATACTAGGCAATATAAGAGATATACTTTAAAGATAAAGATTCAGATAGGTTGAAATGAAGTGGATGGGAAAATATATGTCATGCAAACAGTAAACATAAGGAGGCTGGAGTGGCTATAATAATATTAGATAAAGTAGACTTCATTACAGAGTTTGCCAAAGGAAAAGAGGGACTTTTCATAATTCAGTAGAAAGACATGACAATCACAAATGTATATGCACCTAATAACAGAGCTTAAAATACATGAAACAAAATAGAGTAAGTGAGAAATAGACAATTCTATATAATCATAGTTGGAGATTTTAACACCCAGCAATTGATAGAATAACTAGGCCAAAAAAAAAAAAAAACCATTAAAATGTAGAGGCCTTAAACAATATTATTATAAATATCAGCCACAATTTTCTCTTCCTTTGATTCAGCATTTCAGATGCTTGCAAAGCTGCCAGTTCTTTCTCCCTACCCCCAGCAAGGAAGCCACCCAGGCCATTGTCCCACCTCGCAGGAGAAGCTTCCGAATGCTACAAGGTGGCTACATCTTTTTTTTTTTCTTCCTTAGCCTGTTTTATATGAACCAACTCTAGAATCGCCAGTCTGTTCCTACAGCCATCCTGCCATCTGCTAGGCTTGATCGCCATTGCTGGAGTTCTCAGAATCTTCCCTAAAATAGTTGCAGTGCTGCCACAGGAGATGTCCAACCATCATACTTCATACATGTGGTGTAGGACAAGACCTCCGCATGGGAATACCGGAGGGCACGTGGAATATTAAAATCCTTTACAGTGTCCATAGCAAAAGAATTTATGCTTTAACTCTGCCCCTTATGTGAACTCTAAACAAATATAGTCCTCATTTTTCTTTATATCTATTAGCAACTGCTCAGATATGATGGAAGACTGTATCTGAAGGAAAAAATAAATGACAAAAAAAATTGTCCTTCTGAAGAATGTAAAGGATCAGTTTCCTCCTTAGAAATATTTTCTCCTGCCTCCTTTCTGCCCAAGGCTGTACAGTTACATTGCAGGATTCCATTCCATGGAATGTCCACAGAATGAGATGTATGTGATCCAAAGCCCAGGTGAATTGGGCAAAGGCTTCCCCAAATAAGCAATTTCTTTTTCATTCACTTGAAGACATGGACCTCAGGTACATAGTTTCAATTAAGAAGTCTGCATGCAGAGGCATAGACATTTTCAAGGTTTGTGGATTCCATATGTTGGCATCTCCAACCCACATAAATCTCTTTCCCAGAATTCCATTCATCCTGACAGCCTTTGCCATGTGGAGGCCATGATGGAAGGAAGAAAGTCTAGGGAGTATGGATGTGGGACAGGATGGAACCTTTGCAATGCTTTCCTTTAAGACCCATGATTTAAATCATCCCTGCAGGCACAGGCTATGGCAACAAAGGATCATGGCATTAATGGAGGCCTTTTCTAAATAGCAAGGGCTTCTCATCTCAGGATGCCCTCCCAACACAGCAGCAGCTCCCAGAGGAAAAGAGTCTACTGCTTTTCAAACCCATTCACCTCTCACCCCACTCACAACTTGGTGTTCTCCCCTTAAAGAACATTCTTAGCCCTTCTCCTCCCAAATGGCAGTACCCGAAGAAGCCCAGTCAGCTACAGAAGACTAGGCCATTGTTAACAAGATCTTTTCCTCCTCACCTGGACTCTTCCCCCATGATACGCCCTGTTAAAAAGGAGCACAATTATAACATTTTCTCCTCCTTCAACAGAGTATTTTATTCTTTGCTGACCAGAAGGAGAATCCAGCTCATTCCATGATTAGTCTTTTCAATGGTCTGGGAGGGCAAATAGGTGACAGGCACAAGGGGAAAGCACTTCCATGAACACATTTTTTTTTTTTTTTTACTGGAACTTGTCCTATTGCAAAGCTCTTCTGCCAGATTCCATTAGGAAATTGCAAGCAGATTCATATACCCAAGTGTTCCTCTCTCTGCTACTCATAAATATATAGACATCACATGGCAGGGAGGGGGAAGAGGCTGACTCTCTCGCATGGCATACTCTTGCACAGCAGACGTGTAGGCAAATGCAAATACTGAACACGGTAGTTCGTGCATATGTGCATATGAATATATATAATGTTATTACTCCTCAGCAATGAGATTCCAAGCTACCAGAGAGGGGAGGGAAAGTCATAATCAATACAGCTGCACTTCGGAATGTCAATTGAAGGCAGACAATGATAAGAAGATGGGAAGGCTGTCCCTAGCAACATGAAAATAAGAGCCAGGACCACCTAAGGATTGATTAGGGACTGGGCCAAATTCCAGCCCTAAACTCATCACAAATGACGCTAAGAGCTCCCTAGGGAAGGCTCCGATTGGCATTTTTGAGCCACACATCCTTTTCTTTTGATACAGACATCAGGACTGGCTAGGAGATGACTGGAGAATAAAAACTCAAGCAAAAAAATGAATTCGGGAAAAAATGTTCTCCCATCCAAATGCTTTCAACTTTCCTGAGAAATCCTTCAGCTTCTTTAAAACAAGTCAGGATTATGATTCCACTTTGCCATTCAAGTCCCTAATGAAGGGCCAAGCCAGTGTGCAAAAAGGTAAAGAGAATAGTAGATGAAAACGTCAGCAGACAGGTAGGAAGGCTGCAGCATGGCGGAGCCTTCCAGCTGGAATTGTAAGGAAAACAAACCCAAAAAAATCTGTTTTTCAGGGAATATGCTAAGATTTTTTTTCTTTATTCCTCCAGGAACACTTAGGTCTTGGGTATTTTGTTTGTTTGTTTGTTTTGGGTTTTTTGTTGTTGTTGTTTTTTGTAGACAGAGACATATACTTAATCACACACATATTGTATGAAAGAAAAATGTATAGACCTTCTAGACCCCAAAATATAGAGCAACGGTTCCAATTTTCATTACCAGAAATAACTAGAGGAAATGAGAAGCAGGTGTGGGAAGGCTTCCCTGAGCGATGCCAGGCTTCGTTTTAATTCAGTCGTGTATGGCCTGCCGCTACCTCCCAGCCTTGCTGCGAGCACACTCAGAGGTCAGGCTATTAAAATCAACGAAATATGCTCAAATTCCTTTCTCTTAGACCCCAGCCCTATGTTGCTTGTCCATGGAACACTTCACTGACTTGTGGCAGAAGCAGCACTCCCTCTTTGCAGTAGGAAATATACTTTCTTCTTAGATGACATGAAATGTTTAAGGCCTAAGCTTTGGGGGGTCTCCAAATTAATCAAAGAGAACTGCTCATATACAAAACATGAAACTACTTTTGGGTGGGTGGTAGAAATCTAAAATAAGTTCCATATTTCTTCTACTGGTAAACTACATGTTAAGGGCGTATGGAGTATGTGGCTTGTTGGTATCAGTAACTGTTCATATCATGTAAATATCTGATAATGTGCTTTGTTTGAGGACCACAACCTGGAGAGAAGGAAGGCTGAGATAGAGCCAAGGATCTACCTTTCTTCTTCCTTATCATAAATAATCCACATTTGCTTCTTTTATGTCCATTGGGTGGCTCTTTCACTTCTTTGAAGACTTAGAATTGACCACAAATTAAAGAAATCATGAGCATCTGCTTTTAATAAATATACCAGAGACCAGTGCCCACAGAGAAAGAATAATAGTTACTTCATTGGACAGGATTCTATCTGAAGTGCTTGTTGTTGGATAATTCTTTGTTAGTTTATGACCTCGCTCTGGAATTATCATATATGGTACTTTCAGTAGAGAAAGGAGGGTCAGGAAATGGGTTTCAGCCCTGGTTCTGCCACTTCTGGGTTGCTGACCTTTGACAAGTGACCTAATCTCTACAAAACTTAATTTCCTTATCGGTAGAATGAGAGGTTGAACTAGATGATTTCCAAGGTCACCTTCTGCTATAAAATTTTATGATTCCAAATCTCTAGCCTTCTTGGAAAAAGCGTATCTGGCTGTGCTTGTGTGAATTTGTTACACTTAGCACTATAATGAGCTAAAAAGACCTTAAAGTGACAGACTAATACAACTGAAATAAAAGGGTAGTGATGATCCTAATGACTGAATTTGCTCACAATTCATGTTCATGTAAGGAATGGAGACACAATAGTGGTGTTTAGCTATGGTAGATTGTTTGGGACCAGGCCGCAGCCAGAGAAGCTTCCACAAAGAAAGGTCAGAACCTCAGCTTTAGTGCTTAAACTCACCTCCCCAGTGACTTCACACACCGCTGTCCCAAGAATGCAGGATCTCCCTTACTAAGCCTCTAATCCAATCAGGAGGCAGGCTGTTACTTCCCATGTCGGTATGTAGAGCTCAGGGATGGACAGAAATGAATCCTTAATGAAAGAAAGGGTCATTACATTGGCTGGTCAGGTACTTTCATAGCCAGTATGCTCTTGTCTCTCTCTTTTTTTAAAAGATGTATTTATTTATTTGAGAAAGAGGGAGAGTGGTGGGGAGGGGCCAAGGGAGAGGGAGAGAGAAACTCTAAACAGATCCCATGCTGAGCGCAGAGCCTGATGTGGGGCTCGATCTCACAACCTTGAGATCACGACCTGAGCCAAAATCAAGAGTCAGACACTTAAACGACTGTGCCACTGAGGCACCCCCAATATTCTCTTCTTTTATGCAGAGATAAACTGCCTCCCTCTGGAAGTCTGACACCTTCCTAGGACCTAGAACTCACCCAGAACTCCATTTATTCTTGGATCTATGTTTCTGCTCATCTTGCTCTTTAACTATAGTGACACAAGTGTCCCTCTCTCCCTTGACTTTTTATGTTCACTCTCATTTACATGATGGACTCCTAAGTGTTGGAAATAGCACCAACATAAATATGCACACCATACTCACAGGGATGTGGGTGTACATGGATGTGCTCACACAGGTGCATGTCCCCCTTGCAAGGATTGTTGTAAAAAAAAAAAAATAAGTTTGTTGGCAACCTCAAAACTAAAGTCTTGAAGTTTTAGGTACCAAATTTGTCTTCTTTTACGATTTTGTTAAATTAAAATTTCATGTTTTGCACTATTGTTAATGGGGGGACATCTGTGTGGTACTTGCATTCATAAATGCAAGTGTATTTACATGGCATTGTACCCAGATGATTCAAAAGATATTTGTTCAGCCGAAATATTCTTTTTTAAAAAAAGATTTTATTTATTTATTTGACAGAGAGAGACACAGCGACAGAGGGAACACAGCAGGGGGAGTGGGGGAGGGAGAAGCAGGCTTCCCGCGGAGCAGGGAGCCCAATGCGGGGCTCAATCCAGGACCCTGGGATCATGACCTGAGCCGAAGGCAGACGCTTAACGACTGAGCCACCCAGGCGCCCCTCAGCCAAAATATTCTGTTTTGGGTTAAAGAATTGGTCTCATTTTAAATAATTATTCCTCATTTATTGAAATATATTCAAACTTTTTTAAGATGCTCAACTTTTCTTCCAGATTTAACAGAGACTAAGATCGACTACCAAAGAATTTTAAATGAATCCATTATTTTTAAAATAAATTATCTCTGGCTGATAGATAGGTAACTGTTATGGGTTGAAATTTGTCCCCTTCTCCCAAATTCCTATGTCTGAGTCCTAACCCCCTGTACCTCAGAATGTTATCTTATTTGGAATAAGGTCATTGCAGATGTAATTGGCTGAGATGAAATCATGCAAGAGCAGGGTGGGGCCCTCATCTAACATGACTTGTGTCCTTATTAAAAGGGGAAATTTGGAGACAGATACACACAGAGAGAAAGCCATGTGAAGGTGAAGGCAGGGATCAGGGTGATGCTTCTACAAGCTAAGGGATACCACAGTTTGCAGCAGACACCGGACGCTAGGAGAGAGGAATGGAACAGATTTTCCCTCTCAGCCCTCAGAAAGAACCAACCCTGCCAACACCTTGATCTTGGACTTCTGGCCTCCAGAACTGTGGGACAATAAATTGTCTGTTGTTTAAGCCACTCCATTTGTAGTACTTTATTGTGTCAGCCCTAGAAAACTAAAACAACCAAATTTGGAAATTTTCTCCTCTAGGCTTTTCTTTAAATTACCAAGATCAAATACCTCTAACAATTTGTGTAAGCCTGATTTGCTCATTCTACTAACTACACACACACACACACACACACACACACACACAAAATTACATGACCACGCCCAAACAGAGAGACATGTGTCTGGACTCAGCTCCATTGAGAGTGGTTTTGGGAATGCCCCGGAGACCATGTTGTAACAGTAGACGTCAACGGGGATGGTGTTTTCTTACTCTCAGTCTTGAATAAGTAAAGGATGAAGAAAAAAAAAAGCACACTTGCGTATTCATTGGTTTAGGCCCAGTCATGATTTCTTTAAAGACGCTGCCAATAGATTTTAGTCATTCTCTGGCAGAGGTTTCTCTTCAACCGCAAACACTACATAGTTGCTGAATGAGTCACCACCTTGAGTGATCTAAGTCCTTGACCAGTACACGCCTGCTGCCTACGGCACACACTGTCTCTGGTTGTGCATTTTGTTGTGCTCCATTCTCCGGAACTTCTTTAATGCTTTCTTAAGGGTAGGGCTGAGGATTCACTATGAATCCCTAGAAAGGATGAATCTTGCTTACTCAGCAGCGTGTGAACTGGCTGGTCATCAAGAACCAAAATGTTAACTTTTATTAAGCTTTCTCATACACTGAGCTAAGCTGGATGTGGCATTTTTACTGCCAAAAAAAAGCAGTAAATAGGAATTTTGAAATAATTTTCCCCCAAACCAGGAGCCTTCTTTTTTTTTAAAAAGAATCCAGGGGGAAAACAAGAGGAAAGAAGCAGAATGATGTTCCAGGAAGGACAGTGGAGCCGAGGGGGGACCCCCGACACACACATACATCCCTCAGCAGCCAGACTCACACAGAGACTAAACCTGCATCCCTGGACATGTCGAATTTACTGAATTTACCAAACATTCTGGGCATTTATTCTTCAGGAAGAATGTACTAAAACTACCACCAAAGAGTTATTTCTATCAGTAAAGTTGAAAGCACATAAACCTGTGAGCTTCTTTTTTGCATGATTTTTTTAAAAGTGTGCCCTAAAGATATTCTTCCTATCAATATGTTTTAACCGCAAGATGTTTTGTTCTTTAACGGGGAAATTTTTTTTTTCTCCCATGCTGGCGTGCTGGTAGATTGAACCATTTTGAATATTTGTAACATTTTCTTCTAAGGTGAACTTTTTTATTAGTATCTGGCCAGCTCTTCTTGAGTCCCTTTCTCTTTTGTTTTCAATCACTTATCTCATTTTTGTTGTTCTTCTGTGAATGGGTACCAATACCATGAAAAGAGAAATTGGAGAAATGAAACCATCAACAAAATGATAAGCCAACCTACTGAATGCAGAAAACATTAGCAAATCATATATCTGATAAGGGATTAATATCCAAAATACATAAAGAAATCCTATAATTCAATAGCAAAAAAAACCCAAACAATCCAATTAAAAAATGGGCAGAGGATCTGAGTAGACATTTTTCCAAAGAAGACATACAAATGACCAACAGGTGCATGAAAAGATGCTCAAAATCATTAATCATCAGGGAAATGCAACCTCACACCTGGTAGAATGGATATTATCAAAAAGATAAGAAATATTAAATGCTGACGAGGATGTGAAAAAAAAAGGAATACTTGTGCACTGTTGATGGGAATGTAAATTGGTGCAGCCATTCTACCAAACAGTATGGAGATTCCTCAACAAATTAAAAATAGAAATACTATATGATCCAGCAATTATACTTTTGAGTATCCAAAGAAAATGGAAACACTAACTTGAAAAGATACATACACCCCCATGTTTATTGCAGCATTATTTACAATAGCCAAGACATGGAAACTATCTTAGTGCCCCCTGATGGATAAATGGATAAAGAAAATGTGGTACATATATACAATGGAATATTATTCAGTCATAAAAAAGAATGAAATCTTGCCATTTGCAGCAAGGATGCGTCCTAAGGCATTATGCTAACTGAAATAAGTCAGACAATGGAAGACAAATACCATATGAACTCACTTATATATGGAATCTTAAAAAAAAAAAAAGGCTCATAGATACAGAGAACAGATTGGTGGTTGCCAAAAGCAGAGGTGGGGGGGTAGGTAAAATTGGTGAGGGGGTCAAACAATACAAACTTCCAGTTATAAGATAAATAAGTCATTGTAATGTAATGTACAGCATGGTAACTATAGTTATTAATAGCGTACTGCATATTTGAAAATTGCTAAGACAGTAGATCTTAAAAGTTTTCATCACAAAAATAAGTCTCTTAACTATGTGTGGTGATAGATGTAAACTAGACTTATTGTGGTGATCATTTCACAATATATACAAATATCAAATCATTGTGCTGTATACCTGAAACTAATATAAGGTTGTAGGTCAATTATACCTCAATTAAAAAAAGAAATGGAAGAAAAGTTTTAAAAATTCATTTCAACTATGCTGTCCTATTCCATAACCTTCCCAAATGCAAAGAGAGAAAGACACGTCTTAAGTTTATGCGCTGGCTGGGGATGTTTTCAGAACAAGCTGAAGAGTGGCTATTTAATAGTATTATTCATAACTTACATTTGCATGCAATACACAGTTCTCAAAAAACCAACTTCATCCTCAAAACAACCTTGAGAACCTGACATATTACCATTGAGGAAACAGAAGCCCCCAGGTTATATGGAAGGTGGTGGAGCCAGGGACCCTTGGCTTAGTTCTCTTTGTTCTCCATCCTGTTAAGGCTGGAGACAGGACAGGTAACTCAGCCACCTGCCACAAAGAATTCTCTAGTTAACTTACCATTAGACTTCCCTTTGCTGAGGACAGCAAAGTGAGCCACAAAGCTTCTCTGAGCTTTTGTTTTCTCGTGTGCAAAATAAGGACAATGCCCCCCCATCCCCATAGGATAGGTAAGAGTAAAACTAAATAAAGCCAGTGAAAGAAAGTTACTAAATCATAAGTGTTATACAGATCCCTCCTTCAGAAGCTGTATCACACTTATGTGCTGTTTGACCTCAGGCAAGTTTCTTAATATTTCTAAGGCTCACCTTCCTTATCAGTGAAACAAGGCAACTGCCAGAACCTTGCCCATAAAATGCTACTGAAGACTAAAGGAGATAATCCGTGCCAAGCATTTTGCACCCTGGTCAGTGCATGGACACAGCAAGTCCTCAATAAATGTCGTTAGGAAAGCCATTCATGTTTGATCCCAGCCTTTTCCCAGCACGAGTATAAGCAGGCAAGCAAAACCCAAAGGAGTCCAGGGATTCCATATTATAAACCTGTCTGTCCAGGCTCTTTGCTCCCACGGCAGTTTCAACTCTATACTCTCAAAATACATTTTTGGGAGAGCTCCACTTATCCTTAGTTTTGCGAAGGTACCGTTTTTGGTCCACAGCAAATATTTAGCCATTGAACATGGTTTGCCTCCTTTTATTCCTACTGCACGAGATTCTAGGATTTGGTTGGAGAATATGCACATTACACCCATCCTGATATCTAGGGAACAAAACAGACCTACTCCACACCTCAGTGTTCCTCTCAAAAGAGGGGCAGTACCACAATGCCCCTTCAAAAGATATGCAGTAGTTATGGAACCCAGTTTTACAAACACACACAAGAGCAAATCACTTTATGTACTAACTAGGAGAAGTCAGTTCTAGATGTCAAGGAGTAAAGGAATGTAAAAACCAGCAAAATGCCTGACATGTGTAATTGGCACTTAAGACAAGCCGGGATAGAAGAGAACAGTAACAAGGTATCTTCCAGATTGGATTGGTGTCTGATCATAGCTTTGAAGAATGTTTTAACAGGAAATGAAGAATAAACATCAGCACAAACTAATCTTAAAATCTCATCAGTCTCTGGTTATGAACACTACTTCTTAATTTAATCAGCTAACTACATTTTTCTGTAACTTAGATCATCTGAATTTATAAATCTTTGCATATTGCCTGAGGGTCATATAAATTACACCTATCAGCCCTCACTTGAATGGTAAGTGTTTACCAATGTGCTGGTATGGTTGTGGCGTCTGGGCCAGTTCCTCAGACTTACTTTTAGGATATGTCAAAACCCTGAAAAGTCTCAGTGACTTTAAGAGAGGAGAAACACCTCAACTTGGGGAAGGTGGATGCAGATGGAGGGGTCCTAAAATGCTTGACCATGTCTTGTTCCTTAACATTTCAGAAGTAAATTTGTTCATCATTCTCAAACATTTTATTTTCCTCCTAATTTTTTCCTCTGGGAGGTCTTGCAGGGTTGGTGATTCAGATCTTGGACTTCCTACCCTATCAGCTTCTTTCTTTCTTTTTTTTTTTCCAGAACTTAAATGTTCAAACATGTTACTTCCTATCGTATGGGAAATGCATTCAATCAATGAACATTTATTAAGAGCCTACTACCCAAAAGGCATTATATAGGGCAGTGCAGTTGATACCATAAACCCTTAGTCATCTGCAAACTATACTGAGAGCTATAGAATGTTCCCGTGGCTCTGAAAACAAACAAAAACAAAAAAACCAAGCCTTTCACCAGGGCCTCTTACCTTTCCCTCAATTCTCTCTCTAGTCCAGTTTTTCTTTCTTCCCCCCCACCCCCATGTCTGTTGGTGTCTTTGACTTAAGCCTTCCTCTTCCACTGTTCAATGCTGTCATCCCCTCATCGTGCTGGGCTTCCCCCACATGACACCTTGTAAATAGCCACCTCCCTGAAATACACAGAAGTATTTCTTTTGCAACGTAGGTAATTCTGCCATATAGCATTTAAAGAGTTTGACACGATCATATTTACATTTTGTATTTTTAACTTAATTCTCTAGGTAGAAGATATCTCCTTTTAAGAATATCGAACAGTGGGGCACCTGGGTGGCTCAGTCGTTAAGCGTCTGCCTTCAGTTCAGGTCATGATCCCAGGGTCCTGGGATAGAGCCCCGCATCGGGCTCCCTGCTCAGCGGGGAGCCTGCTTCTCCCTCTCCCACTCCCCCTGCTTGTGTTCCCTCTCTCGCTGTGTCTCTCTCTGTCAAATAAATAAATAAAATCTTTAAAAAAAAAATTTTTTTGAAGAAAGCCCATAAAGGCCCTTTACCTTTGAGTATGCATGAATCTGACCCAAATGAAAACATGAGGAAAAGAAAATTATATAATTATCAGAAAGTCCTCCCTGTTTCCGGATGTACACATTTCTGGAAAAATCAAGAAACAGAGGGTTGGGGCACCTGGGTGGCTCAGTCGGTTAAGCGACTGCCTTCAGCTCAGGTCGTGATCCTGGAGTCCCAGGATCGAGTCCCATATCAGGCTCCCTGCTCTGAGGGGAGTCTGCTTCTCCCTCTGACCCTCCCCCCTCTCATGCTCTCTCTCTCTCTCTCTCTCTCTCTCTTGTTCTCTCTAATAAATAAAATAAAATATTTAAAAAAAAAAAAGAAACAGAGGGTTAAGGAGGAGATGAGCTAAGCCCAGGGTGTGCACCCTTTCTGTGGCATCCCCCTCAGGTACTGTGGCTTTGGGTACTTTGTCTTTAACTGAGAGAGACAAGGATACCATTGTTGCTGCTTTCACCACAGTTCTGGGAACGGAGAATAGCCACGTTCTTTATTTTTATATCCCAGTATAATCTCTTTATTCAAGGCCTACATTTCAGAAGGTCTCAATTTGAAATGCGGTTCTTGGAAAACCCCGTCTAGTAACCAGGAAGCAGGCCGAGGGCGCATGGGAGTTTGAACCACGCTCACGTCGCTGTGTGATGCTCTGACCCGCGGCACCTGGCCAGTTGGCGTCCTCCTCAGCTGGAGGCCCACTCGGAGGCAGTGCCAGGGCTCTGGAGTGGTGGGGACTGGCAGACTCTAGAACCTGACCGACAGCAGGCCAACCCCAGCTCCATCACTTACTAATGTGACTTTGGGCCAGTTACTTAACTTCCCTGTGCCTCAGTTTCCTCCCTGTGAGATGGGGAAAACAATAGAACCTGCTTCATGGGGCCCTCGCGGGGGTTAAGTAAGTTAGTATGTACGGGGCTCGTAGAGCTTACATGTTAGGCATGTAGTAAGCACTGAGTGCGTGTTTACTATTATGATAACCAAGACTCCAGGGGAAATCCAGTTGAGGGCAGAATGGTCTCCTTTATCTGAATAGAAACCATGAAATACCAGCATTCAATATACTTAAATCTCGAGTCACCTAATTCCAGATCCTGAAGACCGGCTTCTAAAAAGGCACAATTCTTAGTAACACCGGAACCAACAAACAAAACAGAAGTAACACCACCACGTACAGGATTCCATGGAGCCATTTCAAGGCAAAAAAGGAACTGACCCAACGGGAAAAGGGTTGCGCCACTGCTGCCTTCGAGCACCTGCCTTTCTGGACTTGGGTGTGTATGCGTTTCAGAAAATGGCCCCATTAAGACAGACAGACTTTCTCCCCAGATTCCTGGGTTCAGAGAAACCCACAGTTCACCAAGGCAGTTTGCTCAACTCTAATTAGGAATCTGATTGCTGGTTGGCCTTGCACAAAGGACTTTTAATTAGGGCTGAGAACGCTTAGAAAAATCCACTTGGCAAGTCGACTCCCTCTCTCTATCTCTTTTTTAACATCTTGCCAAGATCATAAGGAAAGGGAGAGCTTAATTACAGTTGGTGTATATATCTTTAAGAAAAAAAATACATTAAGTGCTTTAAAATAGGCTCTCTTGGCTCTGTGATCACAAGGATTTTACTCACTTCTTATCCCTGATTGGTCTCATTCTCAGTTACAGATGAATCAGACACATTTTGAGCAGCTTTAAGATTTGCTTTTCATCCAAAGCCAAGTAGGCAAATGGCAGTGAATTCACAAGCTTTTCCAAATGATCTCATAGGTTCCTCTGGCTCCACTGTGGGGGCCGTTTGCACTCGGCAACGCTGTTATCTTAAACACCCCCGGCCTTCCTGGGTCCAAGGAGAGGCCACAGCATAGGACCCGGCTAGGCACTCCGCTTTCTCGAAGGCAAGCTTCAGTCCCTTAGTGTGTCCACGTGGCAGCTGTGAATTGGAAAAGGAGAATAAAATGAGCACACGAAGGACCCTGAGCCAGAAAGGTGGGCCTGGGGGAGGGTGGGGTGGACACCGAGCCTTGGAGGTGGAACCTGTCCTTAAATCCTTCCCTAGACCGTGGTCGTGTCTCAGGGCCTCACTCTCATTAAGTCTCCGCGCCTGAACACAGGTGACACACGCTCCCCTTCAGTCCTCATGAACCCAGCCCTGGCAGCCAGCGACTTTTTAATTATTTATATGAAAGATCTGATCGTACATGGAGTGGCTGAGCCCAGTGTAACAGGTGCTCCAGGCGACTCTGTGAAGCTCAGATCGGCCACTCAGATGCACAAGATTTTCCGACTGAAGTTTGCCTTTTACTGCTCCTTTAGTCTCTGCCTTTATTTCTCAAGTCTTTGTGCCTCGGTGCTAAGGATCCCTTTCATCTAATCTCAGGAACCCGAAGCTCTGCTATGGAATTACATTTCTTCACTTACTATTTATGTTTGATGCAAAAATAAGAAACCAGGTAGAAGCAGAAGACTCTGCCACTTATGTCTGAAAGGGATACGTCGATCATCCTGGAGCCCCATCCAGCTCTTTCACACGTTTTCAACGTGATGCTTCTGTGCAGACTCTTGAGTTTGGCTCGGTGGCACTGTGTTAAAATTCAGGCACATCCCTCTCTGGTGAGCTTGTGCAGCTTGTGGGTCACTAGGGATTTTAAAGTCATCTGCCTTTTGACCAAGACGATTGGTGAGGGGTGGCAGAGCCAAGCTGCTTTGAAATCGTTCCCACCGCCTGGGAATATATGACGGCTGCCTGAGTGCTTTTCCCACACAAGCACCTTGCTCAGGTCACTCTGTTCCGCAGTAGCAGCCGCAACAAACACACTTGATGATCTTATGGTGAAACGTCATTGGGCTGAAAACTCGTTAATATCACAGACAATATTGGAGGGAGAACGGCTTTCTAATTCAAGCCAGGTCAATTTCCAAGCTATTTGGCCGATTTCTCGCACCATATGTATGCCTCCCCCTTTACACTGTTTTTACCCTGTCTTGCGAGAGATCAGGCATCTATTGATCACCGTGATGTTCTACGGGCTATTAAAAATAATCAGGTTTATGTGTTACCTTCTTTCCCAACCGCCAAGACGCTCCCCAGAACTTAGCATGAGCTCTTCTGATGAGCTAGAGAGGGAAATATCATTATCCTTGTTTTACAGATGGAGAAATCTGAAGCACAGGGAGACTGTTTTGCCTAAGGTGAAAGTGTTGTTTTAATCCTAGACTTTTATTTTTATCTCTTCAAATTTCTTCCCGAGGGTGGTAATGAGCTCGGAGAATTCATCAGGACGAAACCTTGTCTGAAGACTTGTTTATAAAATTATTTCAATAAAATTCGCAATCAGATTGGCCGGGGTGGGCCTTCAAACCGAGTGGCTTCCCTAATGAGCACACTCATCAGGGCGGCACAATCTTGTTACCAGCCAGCTTCTCCCACACTTGTCAAGGCAGGGTGGGGGTCGGGGGTGGCTGGTGTAAGTTTATTAGTAATAAAGACCAAAGCCCTAGGAGCTTTTATACGAGAATCTGGTTTCTTTTTCATTTGTTTAATTATTTTAAAAGTTAGGTTGGAAAGTGTTTGTGGAGCAGCTCATAATGTGACTTCAGAGAGGGAAGGCTTGGCACATCCCATTCATTAGCTCTGAGGCTGCTTCACGTCGGACTTCCCTCAGTTAGGTGTTCTCTCCTAATTTCTCTTCCTGTGTTGGTGCTGTTTGCCCCTCTGATTCCAATCCGCCTCCCCTACTCACATCACACCTAAGTTACTTAGACAAAAGACGGAATCTTCAAAGTAAAAAGGAATCCAGAAGGAACCCAGGGCTTCTGATACTCAGGGACCTAGAAGCCACCATGCATGGGTATTGGTTGGCGGAGGGTGTCTTCCACATATGCGGTGTTTTGAAACATAGGTCCTCTGGTTCTTTACACTAGGACAGCGCCACTGAAGACAGGGAGCCAAACTTTGAACCATTGTGGGGGTAGGCTGTCAAAAGGCCCCTCACTGCCAGGTGGGAAAGTGCTTCTCAGTCCAAAAAATCCACCATTGTCCAAAATACATCTCATACCTACACACCAAGTTGACTCAGTTGCTCCTAGGCCTCCACTGAAATGGGAAGAAGGCAAAGTAAAGGAGGGCTTACGACTAACTGCCTTCCCTAATGGAAGCTCAGATTGTTAGACAGACCTTCTACTTCCCATTTGACAGCTGCACTTGGTGCAAATGGAGAGAAATGTAATTCATTTCCATTCACCTTTGTTATTTTTAGAACATTCATAGCTTTCCAATAAAATTTCTGATTGCAAATGATAAAGCAATAAACATTTATTGTCAAGAATTTAGATAAAACAAAGCAAAGAGGGGGCACCCGGGTGGCTCAGTCGGTTAAGTGTCTGCCTTTGGCTCAGGTCATGATCTCAGGGTCCTGGGATTGAGCCCTGTGTCTGGCTCCCTGCTCTGCGGGGAGTCTGCTTCTCCCTATGCCTCTCCCCACCACTTGTGCTCTCTCCCTCTCAAATAAATAAATAAAATCTTAAAAAAAAGTATTGGGAAGAAAATTACATCATCCATAATTACATCACCCAGATAGTAAGTGTGAACATTTGGCCTAGGCCCTACCAATCATAAATAGATGCTTCTTTTTTTCGTTTAAGATTAGCATAGAGTTTATGCCCCACTTTTCCTTTCCATTTGACATTATTTCTTGAACATTCTTCTATGTCCTTAAGTAGTCTTTGAAAATACGATTTTTATCAACCACATAAATTGCACTGTTTGGTGTACTATGATTTATGTGCCCATTTCCCTAATGGGGGCATCATTCCCTAATGGGGGCATCATTCCCTCCCTAATGGGGGCCCATTTCCCTAATGGGGGCATCATTCCCTAACCTTGGACATCAAGATTGTTCTAATTTTTAGTTACCATAAAAAAATTGTGTAATGCCCATCCCTTTATAGTACATTTCTTTATTTTTGGAAAGATAGATTCCTCAAATGAAACTAATAATTCAAAGCCTATTAACATTTTGAAAATTCTTAGTATCTGTTTTCAATTTGCTTTCTTTTTTAAAAAAATTTTTAAAGTTTTAATTTTACTTCCAATTAGCTAACATACAGTGTAATATTAGTTTCAGGTGTACAATATAGTGATTCCACACTTTCATACATCACCCAGTGCTCATCACAAGTGCCCTCCTTATACCCCATCACCTATTTCACCCATCCCCTTACCCACCTCCCCTCTGGTAACCACCAGTTTGTTCTCTATAATTAAGAGTCTGTTTCCTGATTTGTCCCTCTCTCATTTTTTCCCTTTGCTTGTTTCTTTTGTTTCTTAAATTCTACATATGAGTAAAAGCATATGGTATTTGTCTCTGACTGACTTATTTCACTTAGCATTATACTCTCTAGCTTCATCCATGTCATTGCAAATGGAAAGATTTCATTCTTTTTAATGGCTGAGCAATATTCTATTGTGTATATATACCACATCTTCTTTATCCATTCATCAGTCGATGGACACTTGGGCCATCTCCATAATTTGGCTATTGTAGATACTGCTGCTATAAACATCGGGGTGCATATATCCCTTCTAATTGGTATTTTTGTATTCTTTGGGTAAATATCCAGTAGTGTGGTTGCTGGATCATAGGGTAGCTCTATTTTGAACTTTTTGAGGAACTATGTTCCACAGCGGCTGCACCAGTTTGCATTCCCACCAACGGTGCACGAGGGTTCCTTTTTCTCCACATCCTCACCAACACTTATTGTTTCTTCTGTTGTTGATTTTAGCCATTCTGCCAGGTGTGAGGTGAGATCTCATTGTAGTTTTGATTTGCATTTCCTTCATGATCAGTGATGTTGAGCATCTTTTCATGTGTCTGTTGGCCATCTGCATGTCTTCTTTGGAGAAATGTCTGTTCTCTTCTGTCCATTTTTGACTGGATTATTTGTTTCTTGGGTGTTGAGTTTTATAAGTTCTTTATATATTTTGGATACTAACCATTTATCAGATACGTCATTTGCAAATATCTTCTCCCATTCCATAGGTTGCCTTCAAAAATTTGTTTTCTAAAAGGACTGTATCAATTATATCCTGATTGTTATGTATAACAGTACCCTTTGAACTGAATCTTTGCTACACTAATTTTTTAAAAAATCTTACCAGTTGGATAGATGTTTACATCTCTTAATGGCATATTGATATTAATTTGTACTTTTTGATAACTAGCTATTCTTAATAGCTTTATTGAAGTATAACTTACATACCATAAAATCTCCTTGTAAGTGCACAATTCAGAGATTCTTAGTAAATGTATAGAATTGTGTAACTATGACCAATTTTATTTTATTTTTTTTTAAATATTTTATTTATTTATTTGACAGAGAGATAGACAGAAGAGCACAAGCAGAGGGAGTGGCAGAGGGAGAGGGAGAGGGAGAGGGAGAAGCAGGCTCTGCACTTAGCAGGGAACCCGATGCGGGACTCGATCCCAGGACCCTGAGATCATGACCTGAGCCGAAGGCAGACGCTTAACCATCTGAGCCACCCAGGCGCCCAACTATGACCAATTTTAAACAATTTTAGGACATTTTCCAATTTTAGAACAGTCCCCATAATCGCCCCAAATTCCCTGAAGCCCATTTGTAGTCAATCCCTGTTCCCCTCCAGTCCTCAGGCAACCACTGATATGCTTTCTGTCTCTAGAGATTTGTCTTTTCAGGACATTTCATAGAAATGGAATTATATATAGTGCTTTGTGCCCAACTCTTCACTTACCGTACAGTTTTTTAGTTTTATCCACATTTTAGCATGTTATAATAGCATATTTTTAATTCATTTTTACTTAATATTTACTTCATTTTTACTGATGAATTCTGTAGTGTGGATGTATCACATTTGTTTATTTTTTCAACAGTTGGCGGACACTTGGGGCTCTTTTGAATAATGCTACTATAACATTTGCATACAAGTCATTGTGTGGATATATGTTTCATGTCTCTTGGCAGATTCTAGGAGTGAAATTGCTGGGTCCTCTAGTTTTTTAAATGTCCATCAAGTGATGAATAAATAAGCAAAATCAGATAGATCTCAAATTTTACTTATGTTCCTGAATGGTTTACAAAACACAGAAATCATGTTTTCAGAAACTTCTAAGGAATTCTTAGCTAAGCCGTCTGGACCTGAAGAGTTCTTGAAAGGAGCGTCTTGATAACTTTGTCAATTCCTTCTCAAGGTTATTGATTTTTTCATATGTATAATTTATTTAGTCAATTTTAGCAATTTCCCCCAGAAAATCTTCCATTTATCACTATTCTCACATGTATCAACATACCATATTATCTTACTCCATTTAAATCTTCTTTGTAATATGTTCATATCCCTTTTCCATTTCTAATATTATTTGTATGTATTTCCTCTGTTCCTGGATTTGAATAATGAAAAGTATTTCCACTTTGTTAGCCTTTAAAAGTATTTAAAGCACTTGTATTAATCCATTATGCTTTATCTTCTAATTTGTAAATTGTTATATTTATCTTTCTTATCTATTTCTGCTTGTTTGGATTTTCATCAAGTTGGACTTTCCTCATTTTTTAGTCATATACTTATTTTCATTATGTCTAGTTTACTAATGACAATGGTTAAGGCCTTCAACATACTCCTTTGTACTGATCTGGCCATATTCCACGAACAGTTATATATAATATTGTGATTTTCATTACTTTCTAAAAAGTTTGCAATTATGGTTTTGATTTTCTTTTTTATGAAATTTTAATAAAGGGTTTTTTAAATTTCTAAGTAATTGAAAGTTTAAATTTGTTTATTCTTATTTAAACTTGGGTATTTTTTTTCTAGTTTTGCTGTATTTTAGATAAAAGTTTTCTTTGTGGCCTTATATATTATTTGTTTTGCTCAGGGTTTCAAATAATAGCTTTTAGGAAGGTTTATTCTTTGTTGTTGGAGGAAAAATAATTTATTTTTTATTTTTTAATAATTATAGTACTTCAAACTTCAGCATGCTTTTTTCCTCTTTTTTGATTGTCAAAATTTAGGTCTCCTGAAGACAACTGTTTTTCTGTCCATTTCTCCTTCTGTCAATTTTTATTCTTTCTATTTAATGCTATGCTTTTATCACTGTGATATTTTCATTTGGTCTTGTATCTTATATCAACATAAAAATGCCAAAATGAATCTTTTTTCCTGAAGGCTGCTTTATGACAAATGCTACTTTGTTATTTTATTACTGTCATTCATGTTTTCATTTCATTTGCATCTGCTTGATAAAGATTTGGCCATGGTTTTATTCTTTTAACTGCTTAGAGTTAATTTTAACATTTATTGATATTTTTCCTAATTTCCAAGTGAATTCGTGTTCATGACAGAAATTCTGGCAACTATAGAAAAACACACACACACACAAAATCATCCACCATCCAGTAGCCGGAGTTTTCTCTTTTTTCTTTCCCTTCTTTTTAAATTTTCTTTGATATGTTCAAAGAAAGCCAGAAGAGCCTACACTGGGGCCTACAGGTCACGGGCCAATTAAACCAGAAACAGGATCATTTCACAGTCCAGAGCATGGGGAGACAAAGTTCTCAAGAAACTAGCTCTCGTTTCTGTTTCATTTCTTGAAATTCAAAAACAGCAAATCACACTCCTCTCTTGTCTACCGTGGGGCTGGGGAAATAAAATGATTAGATTGCCAGGGATTCAAAGCAAGAATGGCATGAATCTGCTGTGGTCAGAAGCCCAGGCATCTCCCTTGAGTCTGGACTTCAGAGAAGGTGATTCCAGTGACTGTCACTGAGAAGCAAAACCTTGGCTGCCCCAAAGGCCTGGGGCATGCGTCAGGCTGTGTGTGTGTGTGTGTGTATGTAGGGGATCACAGCAGTAGAGAGGGTTTGGCAGCAGCCCAGAGGTCCCACTGAGGCAAAGCAGATAGTCTACACAGCTGAGTCCATTTTCTTTAGGAGGTCAAGGAAACTGGTCTGAGAGCTGCCTCAAGTCAGGTTCTAGCTGAAAAGTCAGGTCCAAGAGCTTAAGCCAAAATGTATCCTCTGTCAAAGGGTCAGAAAATAGGCTCTCCAAGGAAGGGTTAAAAGGATCGAACCCTTTAACATAAAATAAGAAAAGATTAAGTGGCTGCTTAATTAATACCATCAAACAATGAGGATTTCTTTTTAAAGAGACTGATGAGTGGTTTTCCACTATCTATCGAAGACAGAAAGGGTGAAATGCAGTCTATTTAAAACAATGGAGAGATCGAGGAGTTTCTTAACCCCCAGATTTAACAACATGGGCCGGTCTTCAGCAGATTATAGAATTTTGATCCCCAGGGATCTTTGAAGAGAGAGAAATAGCCATCCAGAATGCAGGGCCAGGAACCATTGGAAAAGGACACAGGCCTCTGGGTGGGGCAGACCTGGGCTGGAATTCCAGCTCTGCACAATCCCCGAAAGATGACTTAACCTTTTTATTCTTAGTTTCCTTACCTGTAAAATGGGCATAATGATACCTGTATCACAGATTTTTGTTGGATTAAATCAAATGACAACCTATATAAATCTCCTAGCCCAGTACTTGGCACATAGTAGGTGCTCAACAAATGTCACTTCTTCCCCCTTTTCAACTGTCATTTGACAAGCAGTTAATCTTCCACATTCTTTGACCACTAAAGAGAATACTAATTTAATTCCACCCATTGAAGATTTATCGAGCACCTCCTTTATGTAAGGCGCTAGGGAGGATATTTGGTGTTTCTTAGCTTCCCAGCATCCATTCACCCTACCTTTGGTATGTCTCCAATTTTTATGTATGGGTCCATCCCACCTACCTGCCCTCTTGATGTGGTTTTGCTGGGGTTTACTAGGCGACACCTGACCTAGGCATTGCTAGTCAAAGCATCTTGAACAGCTCTGCCCAAAGTGATGGTTTAGGAAAGAGAACATGACCCAGTCAGAGCCAGTGAAACTCAAGGAGTTTTGCTTAAGCTCACTGGAGAGCCAGCCCTCTCTTCTCCCAAGAGCCTGGGAGGCTGGAGCTAGTGCAACCATTTAATCTCCTCAGGAGCCTGAGAATGAAAACGTGTAGAGGAGAGCTGAGTTTAGAAACAAGGAGAAGCCAGCGCAATCCCAGGACTTTCTATTTATGTGACCCAATAAATCCCACATTCTATGTAAGCCAGTTGAGTTTGGTTTTATGTTGCCAAAAGGATCCAAAGTGATATATGCTGTGTAGGACATGCAAAAAAAATAAGATCAAAAAACTTATAAATTATAAATAAGATGTTTACACAAGTAATAATGGGATAGGGCAAAGTATTTACTATATGCTATTTATCCAGGGCTTACCACATGCTGGACACTGCACAAGATTCTTTGCTTTGCACGTATTGTTTTGTTTAATCCTCAAACAGTTATTTTTATGGAACTAGTAGCATTTGACTTTGAACTTGAGAGATGGGTAGAAATTGGGCAGGCATGAGAGGAGGGTAAAGAGGGTAAGTGGAAAGAGGAACAAATGGAGACAGGAAAATGCAGGGACAGTTAGCAAGTGGCTGGCAGTCCCATTCACTGGGACCTGGAGGGCACAAGGACAGTAGTGGGACATAAGCCTGGAAAGACCCTTTGAGATCAATGCATTGAATTATAAGCACACTTTCCAAGGCAAAGAATTTGTGTTCTTTTTTTCTTTTTAAGATTTTATTTATTTATTTAACAGAGAGAGACACAGCGAGAGAGGGAACACAAGCAGGGGGAGTGGGAGAGGGAGAAGCAGGCTTCCCGTTGAACAGGGAGCCGATGTGGGGCTCGATCCCAGGACCCCGATATCATGACCTGAGCCGAAGGCAGATGCTCAACCAACAGAGCCACCCAGGTGTCCCTAGGGAAAATATTCTTATCATGCAGGAAAGTGAAAATAATTTCAGAGGTGAATATAGAAGGGGAAATAATTAATGTTTAAGTATTCATAATTTTTGCCCATCCCTAATTTTTTTTAAAGATTTTATTTATTTATTCGACAGAGAGAGAGAGATCACAAGCACGGGGAGCGGCAGAGGGAGAGGGAGAAGCAGGCTCCCCATTGAACGGAGAGCCCGATGTGGGGCTTGATCCCAGGACCCCAGGATCATGACCTGAGCCGAACTGACTGAGCCACCCAGGAGCCCTGCCCATCCCTAACTTTTATAGCATGACTCCTCCTTCTGGGTCAGCAGCCAGGTGCTCTTAATTGTGCAGAGCCTAGGTCGTGAGAAACACACAACAAAACTTTAAAAACCTGAAAGGGTAAGTTCGTCTACAGAAAGAAGGATTTGGGCGATGGGCAGGGAAGAGAGACAGCAAGCCTGAGTGTTGAAGCTTGAGGGTTGGAATCTGAAGAGAGAGGGAGAGTCTCTCAGAAAGCCGTTGCACTCCACGTGAGGGTGGCAGGGAAAGAGAGGGCTTTTCTAATGTCATGGTGTGTGCTTTCTTGAAAGAAAAAGCAAAGACTTAAGGCATATTTTTGTAACTGCTTTTTTCACTTCCAGGTTGCAGAAGCTGGAATTTACTATCATTAGGAGGAAGAGCTTGAGTTGGTGAGGACTGGCTGATGGTGGGGAAGAGGAAAAGCATTTTGTGTTCAGTTTGAAGGAAGACACAGGATGGATCTGCCCAGGGAATGTGCTGCAACCAGCCTACCTTAAGAAGAGCCGCCAAATAAAGAAAAAGAAAAGTGAGAATAAAAGGTGTGGATATGTCAAAACCCGCGATGGATTCCTCCGGAAGTTTAAGAATTTTCATCTGATCTAGCAATTCTATACCTCTAAAGTACAGACCCAAAAGATTAGAAAGAGGAACTCAAACACGTACTTGCACACTGGTGTTTGTAGCAGCATTATTCACAAATGGCAGAGAGTAGGAACGACCCAAATGACCATCAATGGACGAATGAACAAACCAAATGTGATATATACATACAACAGGATATTATTCGGTCTTAACAAGGAAGGAACTTCTGACACATGTTACAACACGGAAAAACCTTAAAAATACGCTAAGTGAAATCAGCCAGACACACCAGAGAAATAGCGTTATGATTCCACTTATACGAGGCACCTAAAACAGACAAATTCATAGAGAAAGAAAGCCTAACAGAGGTTACCAGGGCCTGAAGGGGAGGGGATGAGAAGGTGTTATTCAATGGGTAGAGTTTCTGTTTGGGATGATGAAAAAGTTCTAGAAATGGATAACAGTGATGGTTGCACAACATTGTGAATATATTTAATGCCACTGAACTGTACACTTAAAAATTATTAAAATGGCAACGTTTGTGTTATGTGTGTTTCACCTCCATTTTTAACAAGCCACATGTGATGTAAGGTTTCAACCCTAGACTAAGGAGTGGGCATTTGCCTTCTGTCCCCAGACACAAGTCTTGATCAGAAGGGAGGATTATCAAAATTCTGTTCTAAGAAGGCTAATCAATAGCCATGAGGTAGAGAAGCTTGGCCCAATGCCAAGCCCCGGTCTAGGGTGAGAACTCTCAAACCAGTGAGGAGGTGGTAACTCTATGAGCTAGACAACGGGAGGATCGGGGATTTTGTGATTATTTGATGGGGAGAGAGGCTTTGGGAGAGCTAGGCAGTTTTCATGATTTCAGCTCTTTCTGCCTTACAAAGTATTTGCTACAGTGGTTGGTTTCTATTTTTTAATAAGCCAAGAATTTCCTTCCTAATATTACCTAAGTTTACTTTTCTCAACTGCTGCCATAAATAGAGCTCATCAACCACGAAGTCTTTAGAAAATTGTCAAACTCAGCCAATAAATAGTACTCAACCATATGGAAAAAAGTGGGCAATCATGACTCAGGCAAAGTGACTATGTTTTTCTGAATGGAAAAAAAAAAATTCCTCAATTTGATTTTAACCAAGAATGTTACTGAATGAAACTCAGATCTGTAAATCATTTTTTCATTCCTATAATGTTTCCTATTGCATAACTATATGCTTTGATAAAGAGACATGTCAAACTTTTAGCTGATCGATATCAAAGCCACTTTGCAGCCTGTTTTTCAGGATCTCCTTTCACTTTTTATGTTTCCATAACCCTGCTATTCCAATAATATTTTTATTTCAATTTATTTTCATTCTTCACACAAAATCCAAAACAAAGTAGACACTTATGTAAAAACCTGAATTCCATGGTTTGCTGCTCCCTGAGATACAGCTTAGGTGTGTTTTATTATCCAAGGGGCCCTGATACCTCTTAACCACAAATGAAGTTAAAGCAACTGTCCTGTTTACCCCACTTGCCCACCCAGCATCACACACTAGCAGAGCAGAGCCTTCAGATACTGGGACAAGAGGGAGGTACGTTTAATAATGAGGAGAAGGTCTGACATGACCAGGTGGGTACTGAAGACATCAGCCTGGTGGGTGCTGCAGTGGGAGGCTCTGAGCAGCCCCCAGAAACAGAAAGACAGAGAAGAGAGGATGGGGGTGTTGGAACT
Source organism: Phoca vitulina (assembly GCF_004348235.1). Taxonomy (NCBI): domain Eukaryota; kingdom Metazoa; phylum Chordata; class Mammalia; order Carnivora; family Phocidae; genus Phoca; species Phoca vitulina. The sequence continues at coordinate 2,039,662 of NW_022589714.1, forward strand.
GGTATGAAGCATGAAGCTTGCCAAAAACCACCTTGGCCTTCATCAGCCCGGGTGTTACAGGCATAAGGGAAATCCTAGCTGTGCTGAAGCAGAGATCAATCTGACAGCTGGAGACAGGTGATCTTCCTCTCCAAAGCATCTACTCACATCCACGGATCTACATGGAACTTTCAAGAAAAACGCTTGAACCTTGTCCATTTCAGGTATATACAGATATATTCATTCCACAAATATTTACCGAGTGCTTCCTACTGTGCCAGACACTACGCAAAATCCCTGGGCTAGAGCTGTGACGAGTCCTGCACCCCAGGTGCTTACAGCCTTAATGGAGGAGAGACCACAATAGATAGAATAACACATAAACAAGATAGTTAACGATTGTGATAGCTACAACGAAGGAAAGAATGAGAGTGAGGAAGTAAGTAGAAACTGAGGAAGGTTGCTTCAGAGAGGGTGTTCAAGGATGTCCTAGGAAGGGGGTAACATCTGAGCTTAATCATCAAGGAGGAGACAGGGCCAGCCAGCCTCCCCTTGGGGAGTTGGAGGGAGCATCCCAGAGGAACTCAAGCGCAAGGCCTGGGAGCACGTGTTCATGACAGAGAACTGAAGGTGGAATGGCTGGAGGTGTTGACCATGACATAACACGGTTTGCTGAGCTGGCAGGAGCTAGATCTTGCAGGGCCGGTAGACCATGAGGGTGGTTGGAAGCCACTGAAGAGTCTTAAACAGGAGAATGACATGATTTTACTTATGTTTTTACAAGTTCACTCTGGCTGCTGGGAGGAGAATAGAGGCGAAAGTGGAAGTAGATTACTTAGGAAGTCACAATGATAACGCAGATAAGTGATGACAGCAGCTTAGACCAGGGAAGTGGTCCTCGGAGTGGGGTCCCTGGACCAGCAGCAGCAGTATCACCTGGCAACTTGTTAGAAATGCAAATTCTCAGGCCCTAGCCGCCCCACTGAATCAGAATAGGTTGGCCTATTTATTATGCTCTGGACATGCATTATGTGTCCCACCCTTCCCTCCTCTGCCCCAGTCTAGAATCCTCTCCTCTTCCCTTTCTCTCCAAATCCTTCCCATCCCTCAAGACTCACTTCTCTCCCCACCTCTCTTGAAAAATCCTCTTTGAACCTCCCAATGCACAATGATTTCTCCCTCCTCTAAATCTTTAAAACCCCTAATGTCTATGCCAGTCATCTGATACTCATCAGGCACTGCCTGGTATGACTTGTTTCTTCTTCTTGGGCTTGTATGCTGGCTTAGATGAGAGGTCAATAGAGGAGATTTTTGGAGACAGAGATGGTGCAGCTCTAGGAAACGGAGAGAGAGGCTTAGCTCTAATGGCCTTCTAGTTCTCAGGTCCAGTCTTCTGCCAAGCAGGGTCTGGTTGTGTGTCTGACCCATGAGATCCTCCTTTAACATTTCTGTAAATTGGGGCTAGCCTGAGTGGCTTTCTGTTTTTTGCCTTCAAAGGAACTTCGACTAGAGAAGAGGCAGCACAGGCTGATAATAATTCTCACCCTCCATTCTTTATATTAATCCCAGGCTCCGACAGGGTCCTGGCCTTTCCCTTCTCCTAGTGCTGTCACAGCAAAGCGTGACTACTGAATTCCGAGCATGGAAAACCAAGAATCAATTGCTCAAATGCTGTCAAAAAGTGACATTCAAGTTTGAGTGACAATGATGTCTTTGGTCCTGTCCTTATCCACTTTTCTATTTTTGGTTCTGCTCCTGCTCTCTGCAATTACAATGCTTAGTGCTTAAGCAGTTGCCAGGAGTTATTTAACAAGTACTTCGCCCTTCTTTGAAGATGATGCTTTGATCCTGAGCTTACATCCTTCTCTCGGTGACAGAGACTTCAGAATGTGCCATTTCACAAAACACCACGTCTCTTTTGGTGTTTTTTTTGAATGATGGGCTTGGGCCCATTGATTGATCCTCGAAACTGGAGCCTGTCAGAAAGAAATTTCCCCAAACCCCAGTGTCTTCAGCAAGTCACTCTCCATCTATAAAATGGGGCTCATCTGGCCAAACTTTCTCAAGGATGCCAAGAAATAAATCAATATAATGGATGGAAAGTGCTTTGTAAATAAATCCCAAATAGTATTATTATTCTAATTGCCAGTGCCCGTTCATCTTCAGATATATGAATCAAGGTATAAGTTCATGTACAAAGGACAACTACCCAGCACTCAGAGCTGGGTGGGGATGCAGAGGGTTACTCTGGGTCTTCTAAATGATGGCTATCTGGTGGGTGTGCTATAACGGCAACTCACGCATGTATACATATTTCTTTAATATGTGAATTTTTTTACATTAAGCGCAAATTATATCTCCCATTGGAAACCTATGTGTGAATTAGGGATCAATCAAGGTTGGAAAAAAATGGGGAGGCAGGCATCAGGGAAAGAGTTTAAGCAAATTAGAAAAATATCACCCTTATCCAAAGAACTTAATGAAAGTTTGTATGAATCTTTCTCCAAAGTGTACCTTCATCCTTCATTCTTCAGCATCCAGAATATGTTGCCGGGGGTTACAGATCAAGTCTCCCAGAAACAGACTGGGGTGCAGGAAGTTTATTGGGGAGCACTTTAGGAACCCCATCTGTGGGAGAGCGAAGCAAGCTGGACTGAGCAGGAAGAGAAGCTGGATGGCATTCAGTCACAACAAAAGCCTCAGCGGACCCCACACAGGCATTCTTAAACTGGGATGACCCGGCAGAATTGTCCCAAGTGAAGCCAAGAGGCAGGACCTTTGTATCCCCACCTGTCAGTCATCAGACTCAGGCTGCCCCCAGGAAGGGGGGAAAACAGCTCTTCATCCAAAGGCAATTTCGGGGAGGGGTTACTGGGCTGCAGGCAGTCAACCGTCACCCCCAGCAGCTTGGGTGAATGAGTGTCCCAGTCCTGAAGGAGGGGAAGGAAAGTGTCCATCTGACCAGGTCAGAGCTACCATTATGGTTTGGGGTTTTTTTTATGTGTCAATGAAATAAATGACTAATAAGTCATTCCATGAAGAAAAGGTGCTTTTCACATCAGTGTTCCTGTCGTTCCAATAGCTCGCGGTAGGGACAGGAACATAGCCAAAATAAACTGGTATCTTACTAACAGGACCAACAGGAGAAACTGTGGTCAGCTGCAGGAAAGTGCCAGACACTACCCAGCACCGCGACCCAAGCCCAACAACACACTATACCACTGACTCCTGAAACCACAGACCTGAATCCCCTGTCACAGTCATTTAATTCCCAAAGTGAGGTCTCTGCCTGAGCCCAGAGGAAAGGATTATTTTTTTTTTTTCAAGCTTGCCATCACCCTTAATGCATATACCTAGAACTGATGGCACTATTATTTCAAAAAGGCTTATGGCTATTAAACTGAAATTAAAAGGATTATCAGAAACAACTTGGAGAATTAAAAGATCAAAAATACCATCTAGAATATGTGCAATTTCCCCCATTTAAGTGATAAGATGTGCTAAAACTTACCTACACACAGTTTTGCAAGATGAAATCCTTCCAGGTTTTCCTCAAACATTTCTAGATATTTATTCCTTAGAACATTTTTATAAAACTTAACTGAAATACATTGCAAAATATCTTGTTTTTTATCAAAGCTGTGTTTTTCTTACAAGTTCAAAGGAAGGGCATTATCTCTCACCTGATGAAATGTACAAGCGGCAGCTCTATGGTCTCTGTCCTGTCTTGCTGATTACCTTAGCTCAGAAATTTATCAGTTCAAGAAGATGTATTTACTTCCTGGTTAATTTAAAGATCGTATTCTATGATTTCAGTCTACCCATAATGGACAATGTGTCCAGGCTATTATCTCAGGAGAATCACCATTTAAGTTCCTCCTGGATGCTCAATTCTTCTTTGTCCATTTGCTAGGATTTTTATCTTCAACTAGGAAAAAAATGTACATTGTCCTACATTAATAATTTGGCAGATTATAAACAACCATTGTTCCTTTCTTTTTTTGATGTTCTTCAGATTTTTTAAATGACTATAACAAGTACTTTGGGTGTCCCTGACCCTTTCCAACTTATCACTGTCATAATGTACCTAATTGATAGACAAATAAGTATTTATTTTATGCCTGGGTATGAAACCAGTCTCTATCGGTACTCGGTATGGATAGATTCTCACCAGCATGAGAGGCTATATAAATTACTGGCTAATAGGCATGCATTCTTCAGCTAGATTGCCTGGCTACAGATCACACCTCTGTCACTTAGCTCTAGAAAAATCACAACTTCTCCATGCCTCAGCTTCCCCATTTATAAAATGAGAATATCTACTCATAGGGTTACTGTTAGAATTATTTCAATTAAAAGCAGTGCCTAACACATAAGTGATAGATATATATATATATACACACGCATATGCTAGTACTATTATTGTTATACTATTTTTACAAAAAACCCAACAATACACATTTAAAATTGTTACCGCTTATACAGCTAAATTATGTCATTTTTAAAAATAACAGCACAAAATTCATTCTGGCTTAATCATTCTCTTCTGTTATAAATGAGATCATGCTCTATATGTCACATCCATAGGCGCCAAAAACATGATACCCAAGGTAGTTAAAATATCCATTCATTTATTCCATGGCACATCTCTGAGCAAAGCATTGAACTGGGTGCTAGTACTCCAGGTACCATTAGGACGTGGGTCCTGCCCTCGGAGCACTATTCCTCCCAAAGGTCCACAAACACTGGCCCTTCATGGAGGTGGACAGTGGCCTTTCCAGTACATCATCTTATCTCATATTTATTCTCAAGCAATCATTGTTAGCGGATGCCCTTATACCCTGAGCATGAAGCTTCCTTTCAGGTAACTGAAAGTTTAAGAAGGATATATATTGCACATTAGAAAGTGAAAGGAGTTTCCAAAGAAAGGAGTTAGCAGATGCGATAGTATTTTTCTACAAAATCATTGTGATCTCCCTACCAATATCTATTTCTAGGCAAGTGCTATATTAATATACCACTTTCCGCACATCTACCACTAAAGAGAACTGACAGAGCTAGTCTTTTTCCCTTTCCCTGTCATTCCTTGGATAACATGGTTTGCTTCACAAAATTACTTGTTTAGTTTGATGGCTCACTAGTGTCACCAATAAAGTTTACTGGGTATATTACTAATTAAGTCACATGCATTAATTGTATGCTTACTGTGGGATGCTACACAATACGTAGGAAATTTTAAAATACCAAAAAAGGTATTAACCAAATTTTAAAATTAAAAAAAATACAAAAGTCATGAGAGCATATTTGAATTAACCAGGGAAAACTTTAAAGAGGTGAATGTGAAGCCAGAAAAATTACCTACGTGGACTAGTGATAGCAGAGAAGGGGCGGTGGTATCCAACAAGGCACAGAGGAAGGAATTAGAAAATCTGTGCTGTGGTCTCCCTGTGATAAACACACCCCACACACCTCTACTTTCCCAAAACTCATGTTTGTCTGAGGGCAGAGATAAACTGGTCAATGAACTTGACAGATGTTTGTAGACTCTCGGTCAGCCACGTGGCTGAACAGGATACCCCAACTTCTGTGATCCCAGGTGAGGATGACCTTCTTAAGTTTCTCTAGGTGACTGAAGTTGGACATCAGGGATCCCTGTGAACCCCAGTGGAGCTCTACCCATCAGAGGAGAGTTTTGGGTCCTGGAAATCATCTGCCATTGGCCACTGAGTAGTCGATGGTGATTCCCTACACTCTTATTGCCTGGGGAATGTTTCCTAACACAAATACAGAAAGTATTTTCAAGGCTGCCCAATTCAGAAATCTGATCCAAGTAGCTCCTGAGGGGCATTAAAACTGCCCTCCTGTGGCCACAGTATGAGAAAGAACCCAGACACCAGAGAAACCACACACTGAGAGGACCCAGGTTAGGAAAGCAGAGAGCCAAACATCCTGCTCCAGTGCTCACCATTAGCAAAGACCAAGGACTCTCTGGTAGCAATGAAGGGAGTCAAGAAGCAAATGTCCAAAAGGACAGGCAGACAAGCCAAGGAGAAGAACGACATGGACACATCTGAATATTGGACAGGACCAGCGAGGCTTCCAGCAATTTCTGTGTGACGAGAGACTAAAGCCTGACATTGAAATCCACACCTTTGTTCAATCTTAGGACAGAGAGCAAGGTCAAGCTTTTTTAACAGATTCTTTGGTCTTCATAAAACTTCTACTTTAAACATCTTTCTACGGTATCGTTATTTATACATACCTGGACCTAGTGGTCACTACCTTTAGAGTTAAGTTGCCAGGATCTGGAGTAAAGCAAACAAAACAGGAATGCCCTCTCCCTTTCTCCACCCTTAGGAACTGTCCTAAGAGAATTACTTGTGTTACAGTGTGCCACATCACACGGGGCACATACCTGGAGATGAATCATGTCCCTCTTCAAGGTGGTCTGGGTGAGCCTTTCAAGGACATTCTGTGCAGCTGAAACTTCTCTAATCCTAAACTGTGGATCCAGTGCCATGCCAGCCAATCTGGTGTGGGAAGACGGAGAAATCCACTTACCTTGATATTCTCCAGCTTTTCTAACTTGAACTTGATTCGTTCATTCATTCATTCATTCATTTGTTCGTTCATTCAACTGGCTCATATATAGCACTCACTAAGGGCCCAGGACTGCTCTAAGCACTTTATGGATTAACCCATTTAATCTACCCCACACACCATCAGTTGGGTGGCTTCTGCACCCCTCCCCCTCTACACAGAAACCATCCCTTGCCCTTCAGGTGTGTCTACTTCTTTATTTGTTTATGCCTTTTATGCGATCATGTGTAATGCTCTTATTTATGTGTTTGTGTCATTCTGAGCTGGATTACTGGCTTTAATAGGCAAGAACTCGACGCTGACACTTAGCCAAATGCTATGACTTGTAGAGACTTTGACGTTTCTCGCCTCCCTGGCAAACTGTGGAGGAGGGTGCCACTCGCTGATGTTGTAGCTTCCTCTTAGGAGCTTACCCTTCAGGCTTCCTGAGGAAAAAACAGCTTGCTCCCCCTTCCTCTTTTGGGGGTATCTGTCTATACATGTACTGTATACCGCATGAACTGAGGCTTCCGTGCCCCACCCCCACTCAGGTATCTCCGCATTGCTGGGTATCCCTGGAAAGACATCATTTTTCCTGCCAAATTGCAAGACTCTGTGTCTGAGGGCCAGAGCCCTAGCAATTTCCTTCCACACCCAGGCCTGGCTCTGTCACACTTGGCCCGACCATGGCAGTGAGACTCTTTATGGAGTGCTTAGTGCAGCACTCTGGCAATTAGGGGCTTGACAAATGCTTTTTCATGATGCTGAAGCTGAGGATCAGAGGAACAAAATTTTCCCTGGAACAAAGGGGCATATTGTGTATGAATTCACCTTTTATGATGGCTGTCTGGCCACTGGACCCCTGTGTGCCCAGCATGCAGGGAAGCAACACCATGAACATGGACACAGGACTGGGCATGCAGAGACTGGGGCCATGGCGCCAAGCCCTTTAGCACCAGAATGTCTCTACTGCACACAGAAACAAGAAGACCCTAAATTAATAACTAAGTTAGGGAAATATGAACTGACACAAAGAATTTGGAACTCACAAACTGGCATGAGAAAAAACCCATAGATTCCAAGCTCAATAGCAAGTATATATTAAAAAACACTAATTAGCAGGCAAAATGCAGGTTCATGAAACAAAGCTCTAAAGAAAGTGAAGAAGGATGGAGAGTGGGGGGCGCTGGGGCGGGGGAAACAATTTCCCTAGTGAGAATGATGAGAGAATGCTTGCTCAAGGGCAAATTTTATGGAAAATCATGATCCAGTGCTAACAGAGGGAGAAACCTTTCCAAAGAGTTAATGGAGCAGTTAGAGAAATTCAGGTTCAGTAAATCATGAGGACTGGGAGTATTGATCTGAACATTCTGGTGGGTGAAAATATGAAGCTGAGCTGCTGACCAAACTATATAATAGAACAGCTCTTCAAAAGTGGCTGGGGATTTTAGTTGCTGAGTTGATGCTGGAGTCTTGCCCACTGAGCTCTCCCTCCCAAGAATTTCTCTTAAGAAATTCTGCCCACTCTAACCCGGAGGTTAGTTGCCTCTCCCACTCACATAACTGCACCTCTCATCTCTGATGATCCCAAATCCACAACCTCCAGCCCAACCTCTCATCTGATCTCTGGTGGGTATTTCCAGATCTCTCCACGACAGGGCTACTCAAGCAACCTGCAATCATAGCTACTTAGACACTCATCACCTCAATGCCCTCACAGCCATAACCAATGAGAAAACAAAACAAAGCAAGCAAACTCACCACAAAACCATCCAAATTGTGTTCCCTGCCCTCCAGCCTTGAACACCTGGGGACACCTGCGATTCCTCCCATGTCTTCAGCTCCTCTACCCAATTTGCCAATAATAACAGCATTTAACCTTGGCCAGTTATTCAACTTTCTCTAATTCTGTTTCCTCATCTGGAGAATGCGAATAATAAAAATTGACATGAGGACTGAAGAAGGCCATGTATGTCAAGTGTCAGAATGACACTTGGTTCCACATGAGCTGTCATTTTTACCAGTACTGGCGTTACGTTAAAATATTTCTTCACCTCCTTCCACTGTAGGCTCCAGCAGCATCACACTGAGGCCTTTATTGCCTCAGCCCTACAATAGAATCCCAAACATTTAGAGCTAGCAGACTCCTAAGGGAAATGAAATACTCAATCTAGGGTATTTTCACTTCTCTACACTGGCTCCTCTCAGCCTTGTGAATGCCATAGCTCTCGCCCTGCTCTTCTCCAGGGCCAGTGTCTCCCTTTCTAAATACTCGGTCTACATCAGCCCCTGTTCAAGAACCTACTGTGGTTCCCCAGGGTATGGCTATCCCCAGGGAGGGTGAGCCCCAGGCAACTGTATTTTGCAGGTACATCTGTGTATCGGCAATTTTACTAGAAAATGAACCCATGTGAGGTATAGTGATTTACTGATGAAGATTTGGAATAATGGGTATTTATTTATTGCCCAATGTGAATGTTCTTATCTTCTTCATCCCCTGTGAATGAGCGTTACCCCAAATCAGCATGTCAGCACCACTCTACAGGTCCAGTGTCATGCAATATTACAAAAGAAATAACTTGCCGGCCAGTGTCAGTGGGAATGTATGCTGACCAAGCTGCTCTCTTGAATTAGGCCCCACTTTGGCTCTAAAACAGTACATAAGTATGAGTTCCAGAACTCCTCTAAATATCTGGTCAACCTTACAGGCTGGATAGAGAGTAGCAGCGAAGGACTTCAAGGAACGGCATCCAAATCACAAGGACTTGTGAGGTGTAGGGATCCAAGACAGGGTTCTTGCCCATGGCTAAGAGCAGTACTGTCTCATCAGGTGGTTAATAGATTGAGATGCTCTGGAAGAGTACCTCAGAGCCACTTTTCTTAGCTTTATGAAGATGTCTGGCCAATTGCATTATATGTTAAATAACTAGGAACTTGGACGCATTAAAAATTAATAGAAAATTGTATGAATAATGAATCTGTGGCAGTGTATAAAATGATCATACATTACCTCCAGTTAGACAATGAATCCTTGAAATGGTATGAGCTATGTGACCTGACAGTCTTTTCACTGGTGGCCTGAGGAGAACAGGAACAAAGGAGAGAGTAAATAAAATCTGGGTGAAGGACATTCAGCTATCCAAGTTACTTTTGCTTATAAAGCAATGTGCCCAAGTGTCTACCCGACCCCTTCTTTCTCAGAGACTTGCCACACACAGCCCTGAGCCCCTGAGCCTAAATTGCAGGTGGTGAGGCTGATCCCAGCCTCCTAGGATTAACAGACCCCTTAGGATGCAAGCAAAGTAGGTTTGGTCAGCCATCCTGGAGCCAGGCCGGCCAGGGCTGTGATTGTGGGAACTGCATTGATCTGGTCTGGGCCACAGAGGGTCAGGTATAGGAAGAACCTAAAATAAGGCAGTGTCTACCAACCTCCCACCTCTACCCCTAACCGCCCCCCTCCCCAAGACTGCTTTGGGACCTCCAAAGAGAAATATTATAATCCATGTCCATCTCCAGCCTCATGAGGTCATTTTCCAAAGGTTAAAGGCTTCATAGTTTCCCGTGTCTCCTCATTCTGCCAGTATCCAATTACTAGGTTCTCTCTTACTCTCTCTCTTTCACACACACACACACACACGCACGCACGCACGCACACACACACACGTGCACACACAGAGCGTTGGCACATTCTGGCTTGCAGAGTTTTAGATAATATGTTGGCTCAACAAGAGAAAAAAAATGAGCATTTCCTGGCAAATTAAAGACAAGCAGAGCCTGGTAACACAGGTGATGGGGCGGACAGTTACAAAGTCTGCCTCCCCACACTGCTTCTTTGATGCAATTCTTTTTGTGCCCTAAAGGAATTTCATGGTAATGAAATCTGTACTCAAAAATCAAGCCTTCCTAACTAGAGATACCTTGGGACTATTTGCTCTCTGCAGGGTAGCCGTGTGCGGCATGACGCTGTTTCTGAGTGTGCATGGGAGACAGTGGGTGGGGGGGAAGGGGGATGTTGCTATCAATGTATGATCTGAGCCTACTTTGAAAGCCGATCCCAAGGGGTAAAATAAGATATGGAACTAATTTGATGAGACACTAAAATCTTCTGACCTGTCTTATCTAACAGAATTCTGGTGCTTGTTTTTCATTATAAAGATCTGGGGTAATAACTTTATTTAGTGCTTGCATTTTTTCCCCCTGGATTTCTAGTGGAAAGTCAAAGACACTGATTTACAAACAGAGGTTTCTTAAGTACTATTTTTAGAACAATGCTGTATACCAGATTTATAAGGGGGTTAGGGGGGAGAAACTACAGTCACTTTTGAGCAAAGTAGCATTTCACTGCATAATAATGAAGTACTAATTGCTCTTTGTCATCACTTTTTATGCAAATTGCCCCTGGAGCATTTGCCCAACATGCATTTTACATTTTAACAAAGAAAGTGGAGTCTTGATAAACAAGAATCGTATACCCAAGCAAAAATAAAAATATCAGCTATAAAATAAAACTGCTTAAGGTGCATTCTCTAAGGATATAAATTTTTCTATTATATCTTCCCCATTATTAGATCTATTTGACCAGTAAGATTCCTTTGAATCTAAAATAACAGTTTATGTGTTAGGCAAAAAAAAAAATAAGTTTGTATGCCAAACATGCACATTTTACTCATCCTACAATTTACAGTGGAAGTTAGATGTGAACTCATGTACCCAGCAGAATTTAAATAGATCAGGTCAAAAATCCAGATTGGCAAAGGAATCAAATTGTGTCAAGGCATTTTTCAAAGGCGCAAATCTCACTATTTCAGAGGTTTCAGTTATTCTAATGGATTCCCATTTTCATAGAGACAGTCATCAGCATTATCAAAAAAGAAACATGATTTGCGTATCATAAATAGGTACAGAGTTTGAAACATACCTTCAGGACGTGTGTGTTCAAAATCTGGTCTGGAGAGTGTTACTGGTTGCTATCATACTAACACCAGGCAATAGGGGGAAAAAAGAGAAATGTGATTTATAAGTTTTCTGGGACCTTCAGAGAAATCTAAAATTCAAACCTGGCCTTCCAGGTCATTATGAAGATATATTTGTGGAGGAAAGAGGATAGAACATATTTTATTTAACAGTCTGTTAGCTTGATCTATACCATTTAAATATTTAAACATATGGTACGTGGGCCTCCATTTGTACTCTTGCCCCAGGCCCCACAAATGTTAGGGGAAGGTCTGCTTCTAAGAGCCACTCCCCCGCTTCCAACTCACAAGCTTCAATCCAATCTGTACATGTTCATTCTAAAAATGGAATGCAATTGGCTTTAAAGGCAGCTGATCTTGAGGGCCATAACCTATGCTATTCAGTAAATCCACACTTTGCAAATAGAAAAATACAGTGTGTGACAAGGTGCTATTTATGGAGCAATAGATGATTTCTTCCCAAATGCAGAGAAATGGACTGTTGCCTTATTAAATGACCATTGTAGAGTGTTATTTCCAAAGTAGGATAATTCCTGGAATAATAATTATTATACTGTGAAGCCTATTTAATTCTAGACTTCAAAGCCGTTTACAGTCCTAAAGTTATTAGTCCACAGTCCCTTCTTCTGAGCTGGATCCATAAGGTGTTATCCATTCACTTTTATAAGCACGCACGCTCAGACCCAGAAGAGTATTGCCTGCGGTCCTTGAATGAGTCAAGGAGCAAGTGGAGTGAGGAATCCTCACTCATAGGCCCAGATTCCCTCCATTAGACCACCTGATTATGAGATGAAATACTGGTAAACATGAGCTTCTGTGCCCAGGAAATGCACTGTGAAGGGCATAATGAATTACTTATGCTATGTAGTGTATGTATAAATCATATTAAAACATGCTGAATAGTACATTATCATGCTTCTATTTTGCATTACAAAAGTAACTAATGTAAGCTGCAAAGTGTACGTTTAATCCATTATTCATTTCCAAAAGTAGTCAGACCACTATTCAAGTACAATAAAAGGCTACCAGTATAAGCAAACCTGCTTTTCAATTTATGAAGATGAAACAGCAAGATTTTAAAATCAATTTTAAATTAGGCAAGCTGTATTTATCAAAACACATCAAATCTATGCATTCCTAGCTCAGAGGGAGAAATTATTAGGAACCCTAATTTTCCCGCCAAAAGATTATATTTCTTAAGTCTGGACTCAATATAATTACTTTTACTATGTGTGATTCTCTGATATTATTTGTTTTACTTTACTTTTAATGTTTACAGCAGATCAAAAGCTATTTTTAGTTTTCTTTCTCATTTAGGTTGAGTTATCTACATTCTGGTTTTCCACAGCACTACCTGGGGAAACAAATTTTCCCCAGCATACAAGCAAACAATTTGGATGGACTTATCAGCCCTGAGCACCCCATCTGAAGTACTCCTCAAAGGTCCTTCTAGTTAGCGTTCAATATCCAGAAGCCGTAAAAGAAAAGATTGATACAAATTGATACAAAATCAACAGTAGCATAAGATACAAGTGACAAACTAAGAAAATGTTTGCAATCTAAATCATAGTGGGTCAAGCCCTTTAATGTTTAGTGAGTCTTAACAAATTGAGAAAAGTCCAAAAGCCCAATAGAAACTGAACAAATGATGTGAACATAAAATTCACAGAGAGAGCAATACAAATGGTTCTTACAACATACAAAAAGATGTGCAGGGGTGCCTGGCTGCCTCTGTTGGTGGAGTGTGTGACTCTTGATCTCAGCGCTGTGAGTTCAAGCCCCACATTGGGTGCAGAGATTACTTAAAAAATGAAATCTTGAGGGGCGCCTGGGTGGCTCAGTCAGTTAAGTAACCGACTCTGATCTCAGGGTTGTAGGATCGAGCCCTGTGTCGGGATCCATGCTGGGCAAGGGGCCTGCTTAAGATTCTCTCTCTCCCTCCCTCTCCCTCTCTAATGAAAAAAAAAAAAAAAGTTAAAAAACATAATAATAAAATAAAACCTTGAAAAAAAAAGATGTGCAACCTCACGCACACAGAGCAATTCAAATTAAAGCTAAATGATGATACCACTTCAAATTGGCAAACATTTCTCAAAGTTCGATAATATAATTGTTACCAGGGCTGTGCGGAAACAGTCACTTACAGATGCTAGTGGGACTGCAAATTAGAATAAGTCACATGGATGGCAACATGGCCATCCCTATCAAAGTGACATGCTTGGACCCAGTAATCCCACTTCTGGGACTTTACCCCACAGACAGCTACACCAGCACACTTAATGAAACAATATATATATACAAGGTCATTCACTGCAGTATTATTGCAGTAATAGCAAAAATTTGGAAACAACCCAAGTGCATGTGATGGTTAATTTTATGTGTCAGTTTGACTGGGCCACAGAGTGCCCACCCAAACATGATTCTGGGTGTTTCTGTGAGGGTGTTTTGGGATGAGATTAACACTTAAATTGGTATACTGAGTAAAGCAGATTGCCCTCCCTGTTGTGGGTGGGCCTCATCCAGTTACCTGAAAAAAATGAAAAGGCTGACCCTCACCTACTCTCCCCTCCCTGCAATAAGAGACAGTCAGCTTTTTCCTGCCTTTGAACTGAAATATCTGCTCTTTCTGCGTCTCAAGCCTGCCAGCCCTCAGACTGGAACTACACCATCAGCTCTCCTGGGTCTGCAGCTTGCCAACTCACTCTGCAGATCTTGGGACTCTGTCAGCCTCCATAATCACATTAGCCAATTCACACACACACACACACACACACACACACACACAAACACACACACACACACGGTTTTGGGGTTTGTTTCTCTGGAGAACCCCAATACAATAGAGAATTGATTAAATAAACTATCATATGCATACTAGGAATAGTACTCAGATATAGAAAAACAAATGGAGATGATCTGTATGTGATCTCCAGGACATACTAAGTGAGTAACAGTAATATGCAAAACAAGATATATTATATGCTAACCTTTGCGTGAAAGGAGGGATAAGGATATACATTTGTAATTGTTTATATGGAAAAGAAACACAAAAGTAAATAAATAAAATTATTCTACTGGGGATCAAAGTGAACCAGGATATGCAAATGAGTAATTTTTCAATCCTTTTAGTTTTTAAATCATGTGAATATACTACTTATCAAAAAAAAAAATTTAAGTTACAAATTGATAATAGTGTTTCTTTATCATATCACCCTAATTTATTTCTTCTATGGCACTATTATTGTCTGAGGTTTTCTTGTTTAGTTATTGGTTTCCTTATTTCCTTCTCTCTAGAACGGGGTCAGCAAATTATAGCCCAAGGGCCAAATCCAACCCACTTCTTATTTTGTAAATGAAGTTTTAGCAGTAAACAGCCCTGCCCATTCATTTATATATTCATAAGGCTGCTTTTATGGTACAGCTGCCGGGCTGAATAGCTGTGACTGAGACCACATGACCCATGAAGCCTAAAATATTTACTATCTGGCCCTTTACAAAAAACGTTTACTGACCCTTGTTCTAGAATGTGAACTCCTTCCAAATCAAATGTAAAGGCAGAAAGCTTATTCAGTCTTCACTGTATCCTTCAGAATACTGTCTAGAGCCTAGTAGGTGCTCATCAATTCTGTCACAGGTTGGGTTTCCAGGGAAATGAACTCTGAGAGGGAGATAGCAGGTGGGAGGTTTCTTAGGGAGTGTTCCTGGGATTTACCTGAGGAATGGGAAGGAGCAGGGCTGGGCAGAAGGAGAAGTCAAGCCTTGATGCAGTCTCAATGGAATGCCTCCCCTGAACTGGCAGGGAGTTCTGAAAACAGGGTGATCCTTCAGAGCTCTCCAAATGAGTTGAGAGAGCTGGGCCTTTATACTCCCACTTGGATCTGTCATTGGATGGGGGCCAAGCCAGGAAGGAGGTGTGACCTTGAGGGAAGCAGCTATCTTCAGCCAACACTAATCCTGGAGCGGCACCACCAGTAAGGGCTGTCTTCCAGCAGCATTCCCAAAAGCTGGGGTAATAAGTCTCTAATGGGGGGTGGGGAGAGTGGGGACCCACAACATAGCATCCATCACAAGGACTAACTAAATACCTGTGTTTGTATGCATCTGCTCCAGTGATCATTCCACCTCGCAATACCATTCAGATTTCATTGTCATAATCTTTCTTTGGGCTTTTCAGTACGTCTTAGTTTGTACACTCTCAGAAGCAGACTCCGAGACAACCACAGGGGTGTAAGTAGTTTTTTTGTGAGATGCAGGAAACACCAGTAGAAGAATGGAGACATCAGACAGGGAAGGTAAGGTGGTTAATCCACCGCCCATGGCAATGTACACAAGTGCTGCTCAAAGTGGGATTCCGGGAAGAGTGCCCATCCGGGAACTGTTTGCCACTGAGTTTACAAAGGACGGTTGTTCTCAATTCCATTTCATCCTCATCCTTGGTTTCTGAGCAGAATTGGGTAGAACTGTTTTTCTGCTCACTCAAAATCATTATCTTAACTTAAAGTGAAGAGCCAATGCCTGGATGCAAAAGTTATGCGGGTGCCTAAATGCTATAGAGCAGCTTGGTATAAAAATCCCTCCCCTTTGTTTCCTTCTCTCATAAGGGAACCTAAACACCAGCTTAGACATTATCAAACGCAAGGTGCAGGTTTGCTTTTTCTAACAACTTCTCCGCTCTAGGAGTGGCTGACCTGCAGTTTGTTTCATTTCCCTTACTCTCCTATCATCACCATCAACACAAGGAAAACTGAAAGAGAAATACCCACCTAGAACATTTCACCCATTCAGGAGATTGCAACCACACGACCATGCTTTTCAATAAGAGGATAGTAATTTTCACATTTTTCCAGGAAGGGTAAAATATTTCCCATCACGAACTTAAGTTTTCTAGCCTTTGAATCTAGAGATTCTGGATTAAAACAACAGTTCCTATGGGAACAAAGTATCAGTTTCTCTTAGCAACCACTGCAGCTTTTATAACATTGATAAACTTGGTTTCAACATGTAACTACTGTCACTGAGAGCTTAATGTTACTGTAAAACCAAGCCTACCATAGTGTGATTAAAAAAATACATTTTAAGCAGGATACAGAATTATATACAAATAGTGATAAGTATGTACAAAATAACATGTACAAAACACAGAAAGATGTCAAAGAAATAAACTAAAATACTAAATTTTTTTCCTCATGTCCATACTTTCTAAATTTTTGCTTTGTGCACAAAACAACTCTAGTGCCAAAAAAAAAAAAAAAAAAAAAAAGTAACTCTAAACACAACATAATTGGATTTTAAATTAGAGATACAGAATGGAAGTATTATATGGAACTCTAAGCTGGCCGGCGTCAGACTGTTCTCTTCTCGTTCTGGCTTCATGACTACATCACTGGATGGCAAAGCCCACGTCACTTCACCACTGGCCTGCATGCTCTTCCCATGAAAAATGATGTCTAAGCTTCTTTTGAACCCTAAAATTTAATGATTTTATAATTTTCCTTTCCCGCAATAATATTATGTTGGGGGATGACCCAATATTGGAGCAGTTCATAGACTTTGGAGAGCATGAAAACCATCAGGAAATAAAAAATAAGAAGCATAGGTGAGGATGTGGAGCAAAGGGAACCCTCCCGCACTGGCGGTGGGAACGTAAATTGGTGCAAGCACAGTGAAAAGCAGTATGAAGCTTCCTCAAAAAAATTAAAAATAGAAGTATCATATAATCCAGTAATTCTGCTTGTGGGTATGTATCTGAAGGAAATAAAATCTGGAAGAGATAGCTGCCCCTCCATGTCCATTGTAGCATCATTTACTCTAGCCAAGATTTGGAAACAACCTGAGTGCCCGCTGGCGAATGAATGGATAAAGAAAATGTGATATATATACACAGTTAACCCTTGAATAACACAGGCTTGAGCTGTGTGTCACTTATATGTGGATTTTTTTTATAGTACAATACTGGAAATGTATTTTCTCTTCCTTATGATTTTCTTAACATTTTCTTTTCTCTAGCTTACTTTAGTGTAAAAATACAGTACAGAATACACACAACATACAAAATATGTGTTAATCAACTGTTTATGTCATCTATAAGGCTTCTTGTCAACAGTAGCCTTAGTACCTACAACAATATCAACAGATGATATATATCTCAGCTTTTACTGGGAACTTTCTTCTCCCATGAATATGAAACTAGGACGCACTGATAAGCAAAAAAGAAAAGGCCTCATAGAGGAGTTGCTTCTTGAAGATAAGGAAATTTTTTAAAAATTCAAAACAGAAATGTTTTTACTAGCTGTTTATTATAAAAAGACAGGGTTTGATTTAATAACCAGAAGAAAGCAGTTCAAGGGTTGTATGGTGCTAGACTTCTGATGCAGGGTTGGAGTGGGGGAGGTGTTCCTTTCTTGGTGCTTATATTGTTCGACATGGGTTCTCTTTAAATGCATCCTAGGTTTAAGGAAATACAAGGTATGAAATTCAGAATGTGTAAAACATAAAGTGGGGCATAATGAAACACATTTCAAGTGCATTCCTACCTTTACAAAAAGATTATGTACATAAACTTTGAAATAGGAATGTTCCCTTCAGCATTTAAGATATCATTAGTTTGGTAATAATGTATTTCTTGATATGGGTGCTGGTTCTATGGGTGTGTTCACTTTGTGAAAATTCACTGAGGTGTGAACTTATGATTTGTGCCCTTTATAACAAGTATGTTATAATTTAGTAAAAACTTTACCTCAAAATTCATTCATTACAAATAATCCAATGTGCATACAGGGATGTAAGTCTGCTATACCTTTCGTAGATGGCATGCTAGAAAACTGAGTGAGGGGGAAAAGGACAGGATAGAAGCAGTTTCTATGAGTTCAAATGAGGCCACGGGAGGTAAGAAGGAAGACTAAGTCAAGGGAAAGTGTAACTGAATGTTAACAAAATGGCATGGCCATGTAAGATGGCCGTTTTTAGGGTTAAGTCAAATGTCAGAGCAGACCATTTTTCTTAGTCTCCCTTTTTAAAGAAGACTAATAAATAAAGATACAGATTTGGGCCATGAAGGTTAAAGTAAAAGCGATGTAATTTCTCCTGCCACAAGATTGGAACTCCATTTCCAAGAGAAGTAGTGTGAAATCATGGAAGGCAGGATTTGAATACTGAGCTTGCTGCTTGCCGCTGGGCATATTTAACCCCTCTGAGTTTATTCGTCTATAGAAAAGAGATAATGAAGCCTACTGTATGGGGTTTTGTGAAGATTAAGCAAATAATAGATATGAAGTACTGGTCTGGTGTTTACCTCAAATAACAGTAATTATTATTGTTCCTACCCCAAGATGAGAAATTCTGAGGAAAAATTGTGTTTCCATTTGGAATTATTTAAATTTTTTAAAGGCAAAACTGAATGTCTTGGTCAAAAACCGCTTTATTTTCCCATGGTAGCCCTAAAAACATTTTCAGGACCAATATATGATTTCTACATGCTGAAAGAGTGTGATTTGGCATTTTTCCCTTCTAGTTTTTGAGAATGATGTGGAACACGTAGGCTTCAAAGTAGGTACTGACTGTTGGCGCTTAAGCTCTTGGCAGTTAATATAAACCCCGGATTTACATGGCCTTCAATTTCCTTTACAACAGTTGCCTAAGTAGGATTTATCACCCTTGTCCTAGCGCACACAGGAGGATAGACAAGGTGAAAAGAACAATCAAGCTGGTTAGCCTGTCTTAATGTTAAAATGCTTTTGAGCGGGGACTAGTTTTAATTTTTACACCCAAATCAAAATATGAGGATGCTCTGTGTGGACAGGTTTCGTCACAGATCTTAATTTTACTTGTGTATACTTAAATAAATATCTAAGAATTTGGGGTGGGTTTTTTTTTTCCTGTAAATTACCTCTATGGCAATCATATGCTTTCTGGTTAGCATCAAATAGGTCTATATCTATACAAACTTTGTTAACATAAGCAGAAATCTCTGAACATAAAAACCCTTTAAAATCACACTGGAGTCCAGATTACCCACAAATGCAAGGAGGTTCAAGGGTTGAGCGACACCCTCTCCTTCATTTGCCCTGTTGCTGTGATAGTTGAGACTCGGTGAACTGGAACAAAATTGACAAGGGGCAAACTTGCCATTTCAAGTCTCCCAGATTAAATTGAAGTCTTGTTTTTAATTTCATTTCCTTTTTTATTTAAAAAAAAGAACTTGTTATTCACATTTTGAAATTACACTAAAATGTAAGTTAACTGTCCCAGCACTGCCTCTCTGCCTGATTGCTCACTGGATAAAACACAAGTGTATATTCAAAAATAGCCTCGGTGTAGGCAGCTCAACACAGCCAGTAACGTTGGCTGAAAAGGGCTCTAAGGAACGAAATAACCAGAATCTGGGAATCCCCTACCCAGTGCTATACAAAAAGTCACCAAAATTTTTATGCTCAAGTCCACTGCAGGTACTGGAAAACAGTGGCAGGAGTTTAATCTCTATTTTAAGAGGAAAGTATTGGAGAGATGGAATTAGTCTTTGATCTGAGCAAAGATTCAAAGCTAATAGTTCTCTGGCTGCCAACCTTGACTCTATTAAGGAGTCTCTGTCATTCTCAGCAAGTCTTTGGGACTCAATTTCGCCATCTAATAATACAAGCATTCTTTAATAATCTTCTGTAATTGCAGTACCCTTGAAAATTTGTGTGAACTGAATTGTGGAAAATAAAATTAGAAGCTTTGAATATATTAGAAAAAAATCAGTATTTTAAGAAACCTTGAGATGGATCCTTCAGTCAAGTAAAGAATCCTTTTATACCCTATTTTTTAAAATAAATTCAATTTTTAGCTTCATAGTCTTTAAAACTAGAGCACATTTTAAAAAGGCAAGTATGTGATTTTTACCGCATTATGTAATGGGTTGGGCCTAAGGGTTCCCTACCCCTTAGCCGCTAAGGAGGTTTCTGAATGTTCACCTTGTTCCAACTCAGCTCCTCAGCTGCAGTACCAGGTGGGAGAGCGGGGTGGCCATGGAGGGCTGTGTTGTTGAAATATGACTCTTCAGGCAATAAAAAAACCCCTCTGTGTTCTTGGGAGGATTAAGGGAGTGGGAAGAGACAAGCTGAGAGATGGAAGGTAAGGAGAAGAGGTAGGACTAGGGCTGGTGAAGGAGTTTAGAACAGAACTGGTAGAAAGCTTGACATGTTTGAGAAACGAAAAGATGAGCACGATGGAAAGGTGGCGAATGAAGGGGAGAATGATAGCAAGTTGGGGAGGGGGGCAAGGGCAGGTTATGCCAGGTGCTGTAGACCATGACATGACATTGAATTGTACTCTCACCTCAGCGGGAAGCCATGAAGGGGTTTTGAACAGCAGGGTAACATGATACAATCACGTTGAAGAAAATCATCTTACTGCCATGGGAAGATAGACTGGAAGCAGGCACCAGTGGGAGCAAAGAGAATGTTTAGGAGCCATTGTACTTGCAGAGCTCAGGCGGGAGAGTCCACAGCCTGAACCAAGGTGGACAGAGTGCAAATGCAGACAAGCACAGATCCAAAATAAATTTTGAAGACCGACTGTCAAATGTGACTGGAAGAGAATACAGGGAAGTGAGGGGGAGGGAGGGATCAGGGACGACTCTGGAACTCTCCAGGTCTCTGGAATGAATGACCGAGTGTCATTTGCTGTCCCCTTATTTTTCCACAGTCTTTTGGATATAATCTCCTTATTCCTCTTATTTCAGCTGTAACTGTATTCATGATTCTCTCTCTCTCTCTCTGCAGCTCTAACCTCTGTCCTGAATCCCAGATCCACATTTCCAATACCTGCTGTACGTCGAATGCAAATCTCCTTCCTCTCCACTCTCAATTCCAAAACTCAGGAAATAACATTGTTTTTAAATTTCATCTCCCTCTCTGTTGCTACCCAGTGCCAAATCAATTTCCAAGAACTGAGAGTTTGCCTCCCAAACTACCATTAGTTCTATACCCTTCTCTTTTCCCGTCTTCATTCAGGCCCCTCCCCTCCTGCCTAGACTACTGTTAGAGTCTCCTATCTCATCCCCTGGCCAGCTGCTCCTCTTCAGTGCCTTTCACAAAAACTGAGCTCCTATCAGAATTAGACACATCCCAGCTCAAGAAAAGCACCCCAACGAAACTGTGGTGGACATTGGCTCTTTCTGTCTGCCCAGTACCCCTCTTTCTTTCAAGATGGGAATGTGCCAATCATGGTTTTTATCTCCGTTTCCTAAATGATGGGTCCATAGCATGGGCACATGACCCAGGGGGGCTGTTTAAAAAAAAAAGGTTCGATATATGGACCCTAGAAGAGAAAGTGTTGTTACCCCTGCCAAGAAATGCCAAACAGTAAGGACCGTGTGAGCCTGAAGCTGTTGGTGACCACCTCTCCCTTCACAGAGAGAGCACTTGCTTGAGGATGAGAACAACAAAGAGACCAGTGGAGCTGCGAGAGAGCCCGAGACCATATCATCAGAGTCTGGGGCTAGCAGTGCCCTTTCCAGTTACACAAGCCAAATGGATATTATAAGAATGGTGGCAAAGAAGGGAAATGTAAATCATTCCAACCCACTGTCCTTATTGTAGTGAGTCAATGTTTCATTTTACCTAATCCTGTCCTTTGCCTTTGTGGTTGCCCTCTTCCAATGCCATCCGCCCCAGCCCTGTGCCTCTATTCAAGCTGAGAAAGGGCTGTGTTTTTCCTATACCTCCCAGCCCGCAGGGTGACATCTGTGTAAGCAGCCGTCATGGACCCTCTCTGCCCAGCCCAAGCATCCCGAACGAACTGGAGTTTGGGGAAGTTCATGCACTTACTTTGCTGACTTCACCCTCTCAATCATCAAACTGCCACCCACTTGGTGTTCCCCAGTGGATTATTTCAACCCTAAATAGAACTAATTAACTATAAAACATTTTGAGCCTTGTGCAATATGAAATATGGCACTACTATACCACAGAGTTGGTTACAAAATGTAGCCTCATTTATCTGAGATCAAAAGCAAGAGCATTATCACACACACACACACCACTCCACAAAACTTTGAGTTAGTAAGGTTTTGATTATCTGGTATCTTTTACAACGGAATACAGAGTGTGTCTATTCAGCTAAAGAACAGCAACTGTTTTGATATGTTCATGATTTTGAATAAACCAATAACAGAACAATTTTATTGCATTTGATGATACATTTGGGGCCAGATTCTCTCTGTACCTTCCTCTTTGGGTGAACATAGGATACCTTTGGATCAGCAATGACTCAGACCTTGACAGTTACTGTTTTGGAATACTAAATATGACATCAGTGGCCCCATGGCATTAATGCACCTACCAAAATGGCCCATTTTTCTCTTTGGAAGTAATTTCAGCAGTGATGGGCTACAACTGAGTAATTTCTGATAAGCAATTAGCACGTATCAAATCAAGTCTTGTTATTTAAGGTTTTATACTGTTAGTAGAGCTATAGCAGAGGTAACCTATTAAAAAGCATCTGTGAAAAACTTCTGCTATTATTGTGGAAGCGGTGTACAATATTCAAATGGAGGCAATTCAACCATTTAAATAAATGTGTTTTTAATCATAAAATGTCACTGTTCTACAGGCCTGTTTTTCCTATTAACGTGTTGGAGATAATGTTAATGAGATTTAGTTAGTGTTTAAGAGCAGTTGAAGTCTTATTATGAAAGGCAGCATAAAAGGACACAGCAGTATTCTTCTGAAGCTGTGAATCATTATTTATCTGTGTGAAATTTTATGGCACTGAAATCTACATGGGGATCATCTAAGTGACAAAAACACAGACTTAGATAACAACACAGGATGTCCCCCTAAAACTCTTCTCCTCTGCATTACTTTTCATATCCTGAGAAGAAGAAAGAAGAAGAAAGAAGAAAGAAGAAAGAAGAAGAAAGAAGAAGAAAGAAGAAGAAAGAAGAAGAAAGAAGAAGAAGAAGAAGAAGAAGAAGAAGAAGAAGAAGAAGAAGAAACACACCAGAGTTGAAAGTTTTAATGTATGTAGGGGAGGGGGGAGCTGGGTCCCAAGTTGATATTTCAAAGAAGAGCTCATTTTAAAAATATGAATGTATTTGAGATATTGATCACTGTGTTTACCCACCAACAGCACCTATAAAGAGAGAATGACCTACACACATAGGTTGCTGGAGGGTAAAGGCCTTGGTGACCAGGATTTGTTCCTTATGACATCTTTCCCTTCTCTCCATCCACCCTCCCCACCAACTTGGTAGGCCCCTGGCACATCCAAGGCAGCCAATCTGTTGCCAGGCCATCAACCTGTGCTAAAAGATAAGTCAGGCCAATTGGATTTCTTCTCTCACAAATTTGAGCTAAGAAAGACCTTGCACATAAGAAAATAGACAATAGGAGCTCAAGCTGAAAAGATGCGCATAAAGGTGTCCTGAGGAAGAGTCAGAACCTTGAAAAGGGCAACATTTACTCCTGCAATTATTAGGCAACAGAAATTATGAGCCTACGGGGGTATCTTGGCTGGGCTCCAAGCTGAGACTCAGATAGGTGTGTGTGTGAAGTAGGAGGAGCCTCAGAGATCCTCTGCCTGTTCACAGAATGTGTGAGGACCCTCAGTAAGCATCTGACAACATCCCCTGGTTTTGCTGGGGTTGCACATGCTCAAGCATGTCTGACCAGCCAAGGAAGGACAGATGGAGAATAACGGAGGCTACATTGCAGGCAGCGATCTCAGAATCCGAGTGGAAAAAAAACAACTCATAAGCAATGGAGAAATCCAGTTGGGTGGGCTGGAAAAAGACATGAGAGTTTGGGTACTGGGAAAAAAGGAGTGGTTTTAGGTCCAGTGTGAGGCTCTCCTTCACAATCTCCCTTCCCCCCTCTGGAGGGGTATACATAATACAAAGGAAATAGCTGCATTGTTTGCCATGGTACACACCCATCTCCGAATTGCCTAGACCAGAGGAGGCTAGAAGAAGAAGGCATTTCACTAGGAGAGAGCAGCACACAAATGAGTAAGTAGATGTCTTGGGGGACACAGGGGCTGAGGCTGGTCAGCTCCGCTGTGGAGCAGCTTGGGCATGCCACTGCAATGTTTCAGGGAGGGCTAAAGTGGCAGCCCGAGGGCAGAGCCAAGAAGTTGTGATGGTCAATTTTATGTGTCAACTTAATTGGGCCAAGGGATGCCCAGGTAGCTGGTTAAAACATCATTTCTGGGTGTGTCTGAGAGGATGTTTCTGGAAGAGGTTAGAATTTGAATCAGTAGACTGAGTAAAGAAGATCGGCCTTCCCAGTGTGCGTGGATACTATCCAGGCCCTTGAGGGCCTGGATAGAACAAAAAGGTGGAGGAAGGAGGAAGTTGCTGTATCTCCCCCTGGAGCTGGGACAGCCATCTTTCCTGCCCCTGGCCATCAGAGCTCCTGGGTCTTGGACTTTCATATGCTAACTGAATTATACCACAGGCTTGCCCAGTTTTCCAACTCACAGACAATAGATTGTAGAACCTCTCAGCTTCCATAACCAGGTGAGCCAATTCCTAGAATAAATCTCTCTCTCTCTCTCTCTCTCTCTCTCTCTAATATCTCCTATTGGTCCAGTTTTGCTGGAGAACCCTAACTAATACAGGAACTAAATAAGCCACACATACCCTGAGAAGGGACAGAGCTGAGATTTTGCCACTTGACAAGTGGTAACTATTAACACAATGAATCCAGGACAAATTACTCAAGGAAACTCCTGCTTGTAGGGCTGAGGGGACATCAGGATTTCCTGAGTTAGCAGAGAAAGCTGGTCAGTAGTGAGGAGACTGGAGCAGGACACTCAGAGAAAAGCAGAGCCCTTGAGAGACTGACCCTAAGACTATTGACAGCTTCGAAATTCTAGTTTCAAATTGAGTCCATATGTTTCTTAAAATAACTTCTCCCACCCCTTTCCTGCACTGCCTTGAATGGGTCTCTATTTCTTGCAAGTGAAAAAAAATATAATTAAGCAACAAAATTAAAAGATTCAAGGAAGAACTAACTCCATCTCTACTTTGACCTCCAGGAAATCACCAAGTTGCTGGTGTTTGCATGTGTGACTGGTGCCTTTTTTTTTTGTCCTGTGTCCCTTCCTTCCCTATCTTTGGGCCTGTCCTGATAACTGGTTCACGCTCTTCTTCAGCTGGCATGTGCCATCCTGCTCACTTTTGATCTGAATGAAGTTTTACATGGGCCCCAGAGCCAGGAAAAGTATATCTAATCAAGCACTCTTAATGCTCAAGACGCTTTGCTGGTTGCTGTCATACTTGTCATCTCATTGAATCTTTTGTGACTACCCAAGTAGAGTTACAATCATAGTTTTATCAACGAAGAAACAGGATCATCAAAGTTAAATGAGGTGTTTAGGAAGTTACAGAGCAGAAGTTAGAACACAGGACTTCAGGACGCCGCAGCTGGTGCTGGTTGTACCAGAGAGAGGGTCTCAATGTAATTTCAGGAGTGAGAGGATCTAGGTTGACCACGGAGCACTTACACCTACATGCTG
Source organism: Phoca vitulina (assembly GCF_004348235.1). Classification (NCBI taxonomy): domain Eukaryota; kingdom Metazoa; phylum Chordata; class Mammalia; order Carnivora; family Phocidae; genus Phoca; species Phoca vitulina. Next base: position 2,065,692 of record NW_022589714.1, read on the forward strand.
TGGACTGCATGTTGCATTACCAAGGTGGTGCTCCTGGGAGTGGGAGAGGGGAGGAGAAAAAAGAGGTAAAAATGCTGCAGAGAAGAACTGCACAGGAAGTGGAAGAACAGGAGAAGCAAAGAAGCAAAAGAAGACTAGCAGATAAGGTGGCAGCTAAGTGGGCAAGGTTCCATAGAGATGACAGCGGAAGTGGAGGATATGGAAGCCCTTTAAAGAGAATGACAATCTCATTTTCCACCTCCCCACCGTAAAGCTACCTGCCAACAATGCTGATCTGGTCCCTATTCCCTACTCTCACCGACATAAAAGGCACAACCAAAATGAGAACAAAGTAAGGCATCAAATCTAAGAGCCGGTTGAGTCTCGAAAGCATTCTTTGGCATTTTGTCAGCAATAGAGTGTGAGTTTCCATTTTTAATTTTGGGAAATTTCATATTGCACAATTTACTATTTCCCCCACAGCTGCCAGTACTATTTGCCATCCATTTGGTATCTGGACCAAACCCAAGCATTTACTGGCAGAAGCTGCTTTTACTGGTTCAGGCAGCATTGTATATTGGTTAGGAGAACATGCCCTGGAGTCACTCTTCATGAGTTCAAATCCTGCCTCTGATACTCGATGGGGATGCAACTTTAGGAAAGCACTCCTCTCCTCTGTGCCAAGTTTCCCACTTCACAGGGTGGTTGTGAAGATAAAACATAGTAACCAAGGCTCTTAGTTTGCCCAGGACTGAAGAGCTTTCCCAGGACGCTCCATTTTCAGTGCCAAAACTGAAGAAGGTCCTAGGCATACTGGAATGGGTTGGTCACCCAAGGATAAAAGAAAATATTGCAGGCAAAGCACTAAGAACAGTGGGTGCTCAACAAATGTTAGCCACTGATTTGTAAGCCCACTTAGAATGTGACTATTGTAATGGTCACTGTTTCCCCTGGGGGTCTGGGACTAGGGTCCCAGTTTTTTCTGAAAGGCAAAACCACTTCTATTTCTCCAAAACCCTGGAATCACTGGGAACAGGGCAAAGATGAGGATCGTGTGCCTGTGATGCCAGTGAAGTCTGTGCACAGAGGGAGGAAGAGCCAGACTCCAGCTTCCTCGTTGGTCATGGAATCATGCCAGAAGTCCCCCTTCCTTTCCCTAAAGACCTCCCCACTCTAGGATGGGTCCACCTGAGCCATGCTGGCCATCTGGCTGGTCTGTACTGTAGGTCTCTAGACAGAGCTTGGTCATCTGAGAGAAGACTTCTGATCTTTGGAGTCAGATTTCCCTTCAGGACACCCTGAGTCTCTCCAGGAGTTCCAACTGCATTTCTGAAGGATGAAAGGGCCAACCCTGCACACTCTGATCTGGCATCCTGGGAGGTTCCATTTCTTGCAAATTCCTTAAACATTTTATCCCTCAGGGGCTTATGACTTTCCTCGCTGCCTGGTCTCAGATATAGGGGAGAACGGTGTACGTAGGAGGCACTTTAGTGAGGAGCTTAAGGAATTAGTGATTCTAGACTGCCTAGGTGTGATCATGGGCAGCTTATCCTCTTTAAACCTCAGCTCCTACGTTTGCAAAGTTGAGATAATGATTGCTAGGATGTAGTAAGCACTTACTATGTGCTAAGCAACTGACATAAAATATCTTTTTTTTTTTTAAGATTTATTAATTTATTTTAGAGAGCAAGAGTGAGCATGAGGGGTAGGGACAGAGAGGAGAGAGAGTCTCAGGCAGAATCTGCACTGAGTGTGGAGCCCTACGTGGGGCTCAATCTCAGGACCCTGAGATCACAACCTGAGCCGAAACCAAGAGTCTGACGCTTAACCGACTACCCCACCCAGGTGGCCCTACGATATTTTGATGAATGCGTACGACAAACCAAAGAAGTATGCACCTTAGGGATCCCATATTATAGGAATCAGGCACAGACAGATGAGGTAACTTGTTCAAAGTCATACAGCTTGCAAGTGGCAGAATCAGATTCAAAAGAAGTCTACTCCAGAACTTAGACTTTCAACAAAGTATATTCTGCCCACCTCACTGAATTGCTATGAGAAATAAAGTAAGATATACAAAGATATAGCATATAGTAAGCAGTAAGTAAATATTAGGTAATTTTTTTAAAGGGAGGAGGGCTCAAAAGACAGTCAAGGAGGGCTCAAAAGTCAGTATACTCTTTATTCACATATAAAAATAGACAGTAAGTCTACCAAACCAGCCTGACACTATTAGAAAAAGTTAACAAGTATTTATTTAACACGTACTTAGTGACTACTGCTACACAAAGGCCTTGGGGGTACAGCTGTGGGCAAAACCTGACACTGTTTCTACACTCCTGAAGCTTCTAGCCCATAGAGAGATAAAAATTGAACAAATCATTCCACTCCAAATAGAAAAAATAAATGAACAATCAAGAAAATAAATAAAGAAAATGATTCTATTTAGGGGCACGTGGGTGGCTCAGTTGGTTAAGCGACTGCCTTCAGCTCAGGTCATGATCCTGGAGTCCCGGGATCGAGTTCCGCATCGGGCTCCCTGCTCAGCAGGGAGTCTGCTTCTCCCTCTGACCCTTCCCCCTCTCATGTGCTCTCTCTCTCTCTCTCTCTCTCTCTCATTCTCGCTCTCTCAAATAAATAAATAAATAAATAAATAAATCTTAAAAAAAAAGAAAATAATTCTATTTAGAATATCATCAAAAGAATAAAATACTTAGGAATAAACTTAACCAAAGAGGCAAAGACTTGTACACTTGAAAACTATAAAATATTGCTGAAAGAAATTAAAGAGGACACAAATAAGTGGAAAGGCATTCTGTGTTCATGGACTGAAAGACTTAATGTTGTTAAGATGTCAATACTACTTAAAGTGATAGCAGATTTAATGCAATTCCTATCAAAATCCCAATGGTAGTTTTTGCAGAAATAGAAAAATCCATCCTAAAATTCATATGGAATCTCAAGGAACCTCGAAGAGCCAAAACAATCTTGAAAAAGAAGAACAAAGTTGGAGGTCTTACCCTTCCTGATTTTAAAACTTACTACAAAGCCACAGTAACCAAAACAATGTTGTACTATCATGAATACAGACATATACACCAACGGAATAAAATAGAGAGCCCAGAAATGAATCCTTGTGCATATGGTTAAATGATTTTTGACAATGATGCCAACACAATTCAATGGGGAAAGGACAGTATTTTTAATAGTGTTGGGAAAACTGGATATCCACATGCAAAAGAATGAACTTGAATCCTTACCTTACACCATATATAAAAATTAATTCAAAATGGATCAAAGACCTAAACATAAGAGCTAAAACTATAAAACTCTCAGAAGAAAACATAGGGGAAAGCTCGTTGACACTGAACTTGGCAATGATTTCCTGGATATGACACCAGCAGCACAGGCAACAAAAGTTTTAAAAAACAGACAAAATGGGCTACCTCAAAATTTAAAACTTTTGTGCCTCAAGGGACGTAATCAACGGAGTGAAAAAGCAACCTACAGAATAGGAGAAAATATTTGTGAATCACGCATGTGATAAGGAGTTAATATCCAGAATATATGAAGAACTCCTACAACTCAACAACAAAAAACCCCAAATAACCTGATCAAAAAAAAAAAAAAAAAAAAGGGCAAAGGACTTGAATAGACATTTCTCCACAAAAGATATACTAATGCCAACAAGTACATGAAAAAAGTGCTCAACATCACTAATCATTAGGGAAATGCAAATCAAAACCACAATGAGTTACCACGTCACACCCATTAGTATGGCTACTATCAAAACACAGAAACAAAAATAAATGTTGGTGAGGATGTGGAAAAACTGGTACCTAGAATAGTCAAATTCATAGAGACAGAAAGTAGAAGAGTGGCTGCCAGGGGCTGAATGTAGGGGACATTGGGGAGCTGCTGTTTAATGGGTCTAGAGTTTCCATTTTACGAGATGAAAAGAGTTCTGGAGATTGGTCACACAACGTGAATGTACTTAACACTACTGTACATTTAAAAATGATTAAGATGGTAAATTTTATGTTATATGTGTTGTACTATAATCTTTAAAATAAATTTAAAAAGGAAAGGGGAATATAATTGTAATTGTAATGAATGCTGCAAAGGATGAAGGTCCAAGGTTCATATAGAGTGGATCTGACCTGGGGAGTGGTGAGGGAACTTTCACTTAGTTGATAGCAAGATGAGTAGGAATTTTCTGGGGAAGAGGCAAAGAAAACAGTATATACAAAGTCCTTGTGAGGTGAGACACTTTCATTTACTTGGGATGCTTCTGTTAATTATCAACTAAGTACAAACACTTGTTTTTACCTGGTTATTTCTCTTTCTCTTTTTTTAAAAATATAACCTACAAAGATCACACAAATCCTTAATGGATCTCAGTACGTTGAGCACCAACACTTTGAATCAAGTAACAGTCAAGAGAGGTATTTTCATGCTTCCTTTACCCCTTTCTCCCTTTCCCTGAAGCCACTGATGGGGCTGAGGGCTGAGGAGACGTCAGCAGGGAGCTGCCCCACATGGAAGGAGATTGAAGAGATAGGACAACTACGTGTAACCTGTAATCCTGAACCAGATCTTGGGCCAGAAAGCAAAAAGAGATATTGTTGAGACCGTTGGTGAATTTTGAATAGGGTCTCTGGATCAGATGGCAGTGTCATGTCAATGCTAACTTCCTGATTTGGCTGTTATATATATTGTGGTTACATAGAACCATGTCATTGCCTTTTGAAAATATGTTCTGAAGTATTTAGGGGTTGGTGGACATCCCGTTGAAAACTTTCTTTAAATATTCGGAATAAGAATAATGACGACCGTGTATGTAGATAGAGAAGAAAGGGAGTACACAAATGTGTTACAATATTAACAATTGGGGTATCTGGGTGAAGGTGATATGGGAGTTCTGTGTATTACTCTGGCAACTTTTCCAAAAGTTTGAAATTATTTCAAGATAAGTTATTTTTCAAATCCATTGTCTATGATTGAAACGAGCCCACAGGCGAGGCAGTAACAGAGGTGAGATCAGAAATGAAGACACACATTTAATCTATCACTGAATCTGAAAAAGAAAAGTTTGAGAGAAAAGAATTTTTGGTGTTCATTTAGCTCTGTCCAGAATGAAGTATGCTATCCTGCCATAACCCACTAGTGGTTATAATAAATTAATAATTAAGCATTCTGATTCAGCATCCGCTTTGGGTAGCATGAATTGGTCATCAAGTCTGGGAATACAGGTCCTTTCTCTGAATCATGGCCTTGCACCAATCCCGAGACACATTATATACCAACCCACCTCCCTGACACCGCTCTTCTCGGCTTCAGAAAGTTGAGGATGGAGGAAACCTACCAATGGGATCTTGCTTGCAATGACGACAGACCTGGGCAAAGTTGTAAATCTAGAGGGTGCTGAAGTGAAACTGGAACAAACAGTACGCCTTGATGTTTTCATCCAACTGCAAGATCACCGAAGGCCTGATTCAAGTCTGGGCACGAGTCACTGGGTTTCCGCACGCACCTACCACCTGAAACACATTGAACTCAGCTTCTCGGTGTGTGGTGCTGTGGGAGATCTATGTGGGAAACATCTTGGACAAATGAAGACAGATGAGGCCCAAATCTCCGCCAGTCACGCAGGCACTGTGGCTGCTGTATACACGTGGGGACAGGGCAGCTGTGCTGACCAACACATAGCTGTTACCAGTGTTCAGGTTGGATGCCCTTGTGTAATTCTATCACATAAACAGGTTTTTGTTTTTTTTTTTTTAATAGATTAGAAACTGTAAATAGAGTCATATATTTTAGGAGGAAATTGCTATAGAGTTAGTGAACTCAGTTCTGTGCCCCTCAAAGAATCATTAGCTGGGTTGAGAAAAACAATTCCGTTTCAACGACATTTTTGTTAGAATAACATCATCAAGACTCTCTTTTCACGTCGTTTGAAAATTGTCAGATTATTTCTGTCTCCAGCCGAACTTTCTCAAGTTTCTTTGAGCAAAGATGTGTTGAATGTCCAGCCACCTTTTCTCCTCCCTGAATCCTTCCCAGCCTTGACATTTGACTCAAATTTGCCTTCTCCGTGAAACCTTTCCTGGCTGCTCGAGCCCTCATAAATTTTTTCCCCCTCTTAACACCTACAACACTTAAGTTCTTATTAGAATTTAATTACACATGTCTTGAATTTTATAACTTTTATTGGCTTTCTTTATTAGAGAAGTAATACATTTATATTAGAGAAAAAAATTTAAAAACCAGGTAGGCACAAAGAAAAACCACTCATAAGCTCTTCATCTTGAGAGAACCACTTTAACACTGAATATCCTTCCAGACTTTTTTCTATTCATGCTTAGACAGTTTTTCCACTTCTGGGATCATACTGTGTCACAAATTGTTTTTAAAATGTACTAATAAAACATTAAAATGCCAATATACCTACTTCTTCAACATAACTTTTGATGAAATCTGCGGTACTCCATTTTACGGATGAACCACAATTTGGCCAGTTTTCTGCTGTAAGGCATTTACATTTTTCCATTTTGTTTTTGCTATCATACATTAAAAAAAATCTTTCTGGGGGTGCCTGGGTGGCTCAGTCGTTAGGCGTCTGCCTTCAGCTCGGGTCATGATCCCAGGGTCCTGGGATTGAGCCCCACATCAGGCTCCCTGCTCAGCAGGAAGCCTGCTTCTCCCTCTCCCACTCCCCCTGCTTATGTTCCCTCTCTTGCTGTGTCTCTCTCTGTCAAATAAATAAATAAAATCTTAAAAATAAAAAATAAAAAATAAATCTTTCTGTATATTCTGAATGTTTACATTAATATAAATTCCAATAAGTAGAATTTCTATGTAACTATTTTTAAGTATTATTGATTAAATGCTTTAAATAATAAAAAAATAATAAAATTAATTAACTATAAAATCATCGCAGTATGTCAATTGTTTCATTGACTACCTGCCTAGATTTTTTTAAGTTCATTGAGGATAAGATCCAATGTTTTCCAATTTCTCATCTCTCATCAGCACAACCGATACTCAGTTGTGCATGTTAGAGAATTATTTTATTTCACTTAAATTTTTAGATAAGAGTGGCATCAGTGCTTTATTGTAGAAGCAGATCTTGGGCTAGTCACTACATAAGTGATGTAAGCACATCCCCTCCTCTTAAGGACTATTTCCAAAGTCCTTCTTAAGAACTGAGGTGATTTTAGGGGGGAGATAAAGATAAGAGGAATGGTTCATTACAAAGAAAAAAGGCTGCCAGCCAAATTTGACAATAGCTAGAGTAAAATTTTTGCATGATCCTAGTTACTCTGGAAAATTACAATGCTCTCCAGTTTGGAACACACTGATTATTTTTCAAAACTTGTGTGAGATTTTGTACAATGAGAAATAACTCTTCTTGACAGTGGCATGTCCACCCAGGCTCAAGTGGTGACCCTCAGATTTCCTCTGTGTTACATCACCTTGTGCTAGACCACACCTTTCCTCTCTCCTCCCCCTTCTACACTTTTCCCTCCTCCACCATCAGTTGATCATCCGGCTTCAGAATCACTCACACAGGGACAGCTCACATTTCCCACCACCACAGTCCAGCCTCCCCACACCCCACAACCTGAGCTGCCATCTCTCCCATTGATAGGGATGAACAGGCCCTACCCAACTCAAGAACCCTACCAACTTCCCTCCAGAAGTTATCCCCTCTCTCTGTGCATCAACAGTTTCCCCTCTAGCCTGGATTATTCTCTCCAATGAGCTTTCATTTCTCCCATCGCCTGCCGCTCACTTCCCCATCTTCACTTTCCCAGCACGGCGAGGGAGTGGTCCATACCCACTGCCTCTACTTCCTCTCCTCCCACACTTTCTCCAATCCACTCCAGCCAGGGGTGGTCCCTACCACTCCCCTCTATCAAAGACACTGATACCCTCCAGGTGACCAAGTTGAAAAGTCAGCAGCCTTGGCATAACTGAAGACTCCCTGATTCTCAAAACATTCTCTTTCACTTGGCTCCAATTCTTTCTCTCCTTTCCCTCATTGGCTGCTATTTCTCAGTCACTTTGGCCAGATCTCCTTCATCTTCTTCATCCGCTGAACTCCAAATGTTGGGAGTGCCCCAGGTCTCAATCCTCAGACCACTTCTCTTCTTTTCTCTTCTCTACTCATGTTTCCAGATTCTCTAAGCTGATTGACACACAGATTTCTGTCTCTAGTCCAGGCCTCTCTCCCGAAGGCTAGGTTCTCATGTCTCATTGCCTACTCAACTTTTCCACTTAGATGTCTGATGGGCATCTAAAATTTACTACATCCAAACCCAAATACTTGAGCTTTCCTTCCATACCTGCTCCTCCTATAGCCTTCCCTGTCTTACTAAATGGAGTATCCATTAATCAACTGTTCATGCCCAAATCCAGAATTCCCTTTGACTCCTCTTTACCTCACATCCCACAACTGAATAATCAGTAAGTCCTGTCTGGTTTAATTTGAATATACATCTAGATTCCATTTATAGTCATCATTGTAGTCCAAATTACCATCACCTCTCTCTTAGCCTATCTCAATAACCTCAATAGCCTCCTAATAGTCTGTGCTTCCATACTCGTCCTCCCCTTCCATTTCACAAACAGAATGATCTCTTAGGAGTCAGGGCCAGTCATGCCCTTTCTCTGCAGAAATCCCTAAAAATGTCTTCTCATTTCACCAAACTATAACCCTACTGGCTATCCCTCTGGCCTCATCTCTTGTTACTCTCCTTCCTATTCTTCTGTATCAGGCATAGTAGCTTCTTTGCTATCCCTGGAGCATGCCAAGTCCTCTCTACCTCAGGGCCTTTGCACTTGCTCTTCTCCATATCTGAAAAGCTTTTCCTCAAGATAGCTTCAGAACTTGCCTCTCACTTCATTCATATGTCTGCTCAGGTATTCTCATCAGGGACTCCTTCCTTGCTCCCACCACCCTATTTAAGAATGGCTCCACCCCTATCACTCCTGAGCTCCTTTACATTCCCTATTTTCTTTTACAACACTCTTCACCCCCAGATATTATAACATACAACTTGATATTATATAATATTAACTATATAAATATTATTGTATATAGTTATATGTATATTTATATATTACACACACACACACACACAGATACACACACACAGGCTCATTGTCTGTCTCCCTCTCCCACCCCCATCTCATCACTAGAATAAGAATTCAACATCCCAGCTTGTAGAACAGTGCCTACCACATAATAGGTAGCTCCAAAATTGTTGAACAAATTGCCAAAGTTATTCAAATTTCATCAGTTCTCCCAAGTGTCACCTGTGCAGTGTTGAGCTGGAGTTTTATGGTTTAGATACACTTTGAAACATCAGATTTTGAAATAATAAACCCTACTCACAATTCTGAGGAATTTGCCCAATGAGTAGAACTCAGATTCTTCTTAACAGAACTTCCTTTAATACATTTGTTCCTCCTGGTTTTGGCATTCTCCCTCTCTAAACATCTCACTCTGTTCTCTCTCATTGGACATTAACTTTGTCCTGCTATATCTTGTTCAAGGTACCACATTTAAAATTCTGCCTACTGTTCTGCCTAAGGGAAACTATTATATCTTCTCAACATCATCAGATCCTCTAATTGGGTGCTGGAGAGCAAGAAAATCAAGGACTTGTGAACTGCTCATTTCTTCTGTCTTCCTTTGCTCATTTTTTGTTTCCTGAATAATTCTTCCTATCTTATTTTACAAAATCAAGGAGATTTATAGAAATGATGTTTACTGACTTCAATGCTATGGTTCAAAGTTATTATCCCTGGAAATCATATCCTGCTTAGAAATGTATCACAGATGAACCCATATTCTGGATCAGTGCACACATGTAATTATATAGAAAAAAAAGTATGTCAGAAAAGGTTGAACATTGCAGACATGGGAAATCAACTGACCTCTACTTAAGTTACTGCCATGAATACACAGAGAGAAGAACCTGCATCTGTTTCACATTGTAAATGCCTGAAGTGTCCAGAGCGGCACCATAAACCCAGGGAGTGGCCAGCAAATACTCACTATAAGGGTGCTAAGGCCGTCCATAGCCTAACCTCTGAGGTAGTACTGTTAAGAGTGTCCGGTACTAATTTCATATAATTCTGAATATGTTTTTATAGGCTTTAAATCAAGTAACCTACTTCTAACCATTAAAAAGGAAATAACTAACTCCTTACTAGGCTTCAAGCTCCTCAAAGGCAACGGTTTTGTCTTATTCACAGCCACAGAGCCACATGATTGCAGTACTGGACAGGACTTTAGAGGTCAACTAGTTCTAATCCAACCACCTTGAATGACTAGGTAATACAACCTATCACAGTTCCGTTTGGCTTTTTCATCTCTAATCACTGTCCCATCTCATACATGAGAATTTCAAACGAAGCAAACTGCAGTCTGAGTCTTTGGCAAGTAGACTAATTGAAATGACCTAATAGCCTTTGTTGGACCCATCTGGGACCAGAAGCAAGGTGGCAGTACCGTCCCTCTCCTTCCCCCTCCGCATCCCACACCGATGTGCCCAACTCCTCACAGCTGGGCAGTCATGGCTGGCTTGTAAAGAAACGAATTTGCATGGCCCTCACAGGGATCTTCTCAAGCCTGGCTCTAGGAAAACATCGACTGGTGCTATTAAAATGCACAAAGTTATCACACTGGCGCTCATGTACTTACAGGAATGAGGAATGCAGAAACATCACCATCCACAAGACTAAGAACTGGCCCTGCCAGGGCAGACCGGAGATCAGTCTTCTCGGTCCCAGCCAGGGCACCAGACAGGGACCTCAGAAGCAGGGTGTTTTGTCAACAACAATGGCACCAGACCCAAAGTCAGGAGACTGAGACCTGCTCCAAGCTCTGAGGCTTCTCTTCATCTGAAAACCGTAAAAGCTAGCAGACAGAAACTCTCCATGTGGTTCCAGACCTACACGAGAGGCCCTGCAATGCTGTTAGGAAAATCAGCTTGGCCCCTTCAGCTTCCTTTCGTCCATCTCTTAGCTTTCCACACAGACGGTCAAAATGGGGCCTTTTAAAACTCTGCCTCAAAAGAAGGTGGTTCAGAGTAACACTGTGGCTGATATCACAAGACTCCCAGGGCAATGCTTCACTGCTTCCTCAGCATATGCCAGTGCCCATTTTACAGGGGGGATTTATGATCCTTCTCTCAGTACAGCGAGCCAAAGTTTTATAATATTCATTAAAAATCAGCACCACATGTAATAATATGGAATACTGCCGGGACACAAGGGGGCCAAGTTATAGGTGTTCAGGGACCGTGGCAGAATTTCTTGGCCTTGGCAAGGGTAAGGTTGCAGGCACTAGCACTGCACAACACAACCGTCTTTTATTGCAATGTTCGTTCAGTCCAAGTCCTAATTACTTTCTGTGAAATCCTCACCACCATCAAGCTTTCTTCTGACAGGGCAGCCACACGATGGCCTTCAAGTACAGCAGCAACACCCGGGCAGCCTCCAGAGTAAGAGGCAGGGGAGAGCCTGGAACACAGTAGGAGTTGGGGCTGAAGCTGAGAGCGAGGCTCTTCATTTACACTTCGCAACTGCTCTCGACCCTTCTGAAACAAGTCGTGAGGGCTCACGGACTCGCTCAGCGCGACGGGCCGAGGCCCTCGGGTGAAGGATTCAGACGTCAACACAGCTGGTGGGTCGGAAGCTACTCTTCCTCTCCCCACCCCCACTCATGGGGGAACCGGTTAGCTTTGTGGGGGCCCGTGGAGCATCTTTTCCCGCCCCTCCTGGGAAACGCTAGACAACCCAGGAATCCCAGGTCTCGACATCTGGCTCCTCTTCCTGGGGGGGTAGGGCCCTGGGCTCTGCACCCCTCCCCACGTGCCACACCAGCCCTTACCATTCTCCCCTCCACACCACAAGCCCCCAACCCTTGCCTTTCATGGCCCTTGCGAGTCCCGAACAAGGCCGGACCCAGCCTGGCGGTCAGCCGGGCCGGGAGCAGGGGGATCTCCCCGCCGCGCGGCTGCACAAAGCGGGGAGTGCAGCGGCGGCTGAGGCGCGCCCCCTCCCGCGAGCCGGCCGAGCGCGCGCGCCCGCCCCCGCCCCTCGCCCCCCACCCCAGCCCCCGGAGCGCCATTCGCGGAGCGGCTTACGCTAGTCGCCAGGCGTACGGCGCCCCAGCGGCCGGGGAGGTGCGCTGCCCGGCTCCCGTAAAGTTATTGTGAATGGGGAGCGGGTGACGTCAGCGCCGAATGTCAACAATGTAGCGATTGAGAGTGTGGGCGTTCCGGGGAGAGCGCGAGCCGCGCGGCGCGGAGCAAACAGCGCCGAGCCGCCGCCGCCGCCTCAGCAGCAGCAGCAGCGACCGTGCACACCCGGGCTGCGGTCGCAGCAGCGCTAACGTGAGCGCCCGCCGCCGCCCTCGCCACCCCGCCTGCCTACTCCCGCTGCCGCCGGGCTCTCGCTTTCTCTCCGGCCTCCCCTCGACCCTTCCCCTCCCCCTACCCGGCACACACGGGGGGCTGGGAGCGAGCTGCCATGTGATGCGCGTCCTCTCGGTGAGCTTTTGGTGACCCCCCGAACCGCCCACCGCGCCGGCTCCCTGGAGGGGGCTGCAGGCTGGGAAGACGCTGGGAAGAGGAGGCGGAAAAGGACGCAAAGTTCTCTGGCGAGGTGAGTCCCCGGCCCGGGGTTCCGGGCCCCGGCGTCGGGCGGGGCGGCGGGGCAAGTTTGCGGGGGGCGCGGGAGCGCGGGGCAGGCGGGGAGGCGTGGGGAAGCGGCGCGGGAAGGGAGCTGCGGCCGCCCGGCGCGCAGCCGCCCGTCGAGCGCCCGGCCCGCTTTTATGGCATTTTCTAGGAACGGGAAGGGGGTGGGAGCCGAGCCGGCGGACGCGCCGCGGCGAATATGCGCTCTTTCGCCAGGCTGTTTACGGCAGGCGAGGCGGCATTGTATTTTGCTCGCGTCGACGGGTGTTTTGGAACAGCAGGGGGAGGAGGAGCAGAGGGTAATAAGTCAGGCGTGGGGAGGGCGGGCTGGAGGGAGGCGCGCGTCCGCGCGAGCCGGAGCAGCTGTCAGACCCACGGCCCTGTTCCCGGCCCCCAGCCCGCGATCCCAGCGCCAGGCCCGGCGGCCTCCTCCTTGCCCGCGGCGTCCGCGCCTGGGGCTGTTCCGCAGGGACTGCGGCCGCGGAGCCTTCGCGCTCAGCTGTCAGTCGCCGCTGGGCGGCTAGGACCTCCGCGACTGGCGCGGCATCAAAGCCCAAGTTTAGGGTCCCGGGAAGAGGCAAGCTGGAGGCCTCGCAGCGCAGACCGCGGGAAGCGCGCTGGGTGGAATCCCTACTAGAGAATGACCGCGTTATCGGAATGCGTCCCTGGGAGCTCGAACCGCGGGGCTCGTGCCTTCCGACTGGGAAACCTTGCACCTTCCTCCCCCCAAGATTCTACATGAAATCAAAGTGCAACACACACACACACACCCTCTTTTTCCTCCCCACACTTCAGTCTCCAAGCTCCACCTAGGAGAGGAGTTTATCGAGGAGACGCCTCTCCACCTCCCCGCGCCAAGGCTCCCTGTGATCGCTCCGTACTCCTTCTCTCACGGGTGGGTGTGCTCAGTAGCCCAGTGCGGTTGGAGAGGGCGGCGGGCGGCGCTCATGGACTACCCCAGCTGCCCGCGAGAGGGGACTCGAGTGAGCATCTCGTCCACCTCAGTCTGGCCGAGGATTTGCAGGAACTCGAACCGTGGGAGGAAGCAGGCAGGGCCGAGTGTATGCCTGTGAAAGGGGCCGCGCGTACCCTTGGCTTCGGGGGATGTGGACGTGCCGGGTATCCCCGGCACCTTCTCGCGTGTAGGCGAGTTTGACAACTTGGGGGAAGTTCCGGTGTAGGCGCTGTCCCGATGGTTTTGTCTGTGGCCGGAGAAGGCGCGCCTCTCAGCTCTCGCGCCCGGTCACCGCGGTCGCTGCGACCCGTGGCCCCCGAGAAAGGGGAGGGACGAGGGCGCCCCACCCCCTACTGAGCCGCAGACTCCCGGCGGGCCCGCGGGTAGCCAGACGCGGCGTTCCTCAGTTTTCACCTTCACTGTCTAGGGCTGCAGTCGCACTCTGTGTGTAAATTTCATCTGTTGAGCGTATTTAATTAAAAAGGGTAATTACTTCAGATAAAAATCCCTGTCTGCCTAGTGGGAACCTTGGCGGAGATGATGCCTAATGAGATATTTTGCTTTTGTCTGTTTAGAGTAAAATTAGAGATGTTAACTCTGATAACGGTTTTCTCAGATCATTAAAATGTAACATGTAGGAAAGGCATGTCGAGCCGCGAAGCTCTAGCTGACGTGAAAGAAGCTGCGCGTGAAAGGCTGCCACTCTCACCGCGGAGAGGGCTATTTTGGTAAGGCAGCGGGCGTCTTGCTGAAAATGTGAGATGGCCCCACCCTGGTTCTCTGGCAGCTTCCGAGTAAATGGCATTTTTCATTCTTGCAGGTAGTAATAAACGTGAGTCAAAGTGACATCTTGTTAGAATTAGTCTTTAGTCTGTAAGAGAGATTGCTAAATTACAGTGTTGCGTTCAAACTGCTCCAGTGAAAGGTCTGTCAGCATTTCCATTATAAATTCAGGTTTTCAGGAGTTTATAATTTCACCACAAAACTTGTGGTGGCTGAAGTGTTTTTCCCTTCCAGTGTTTTGGTTTAGACAATACACTGATTGCCCAGTTCTGCCCTATTTGCTGTTCCTGAAACTTGGAATGTCATACACGGGGGGGGGAGGTGTCCCCAAAATGGAATACACGACCATGAAATGAAGTACTTTTGTTAGAACACACTTTATTTATGCAGAGCAGTATTTTCATTTTGGATTTTGGAAGGCTTTAGGTTTGACCTTTAGTAATCTTAAGTGTGTTGAGTTAATTCCTCTGGTATCTGTTGATTCTGCAGGTGGATCGAAATATCAGTTCGTATTGTATATGCCAGGATTACATGGAAAAGCATTCTCTTCATACATGTGTATGTCTGAACTCTCAGCTAAATTATGAATACCCGTTTTAGTTACTTTTCTGTTCTTTGTAGATTGAATGTGAGGATCTGCCATAGAGAAGGAGTAAGGCAGAAAGGGAGGGAGGGAATCAGAACAACCCACTCTCCCCCTCCCCAATTCACTTTTCAGTATCACTAATGCCTGGGAGGAAACCATTTATTCTCTTTCTATTGAATCATGCCTTTGACTCAGTGTCTTCAGGCAAGTCCCTTCCAGTGGCTCAACCTCTGGCTGCTGTATGAGGGGCTTAATTATTTGCAAACTGCCTTGAAATCCCTGGATGAAAGGCACTGCATAAGTGCAAAGTATTGTTATTCAGATATGGAATTTAATGATCCATTACAGTTCATCAGGAAATGCACTTTGCAGTGATGGTAGGAAACGTTTCCACCTGATAGAGGGTAATAATAACTGCTTAAAAGTAGGTTCGGATTACAGATGAGACAATTAACTCTAGCCATGTGCTCTTCAATTTGTTGCAATTCATTTTGTGATCAAAGTGAGTCGCAGAGAGCCAGATGGTCAGGTTCATGTTCAAATCTCTCCTAGGCCAGCCCTTCACTTCTGGGCCCACTGTCTGCACGCCGTCGGGACTTATTCATTAGCGCTTGTGAGCTGTTCTGCAGAATGTATGATCGGGGACTCCTGTGATGCCAACAAAAGGGCTCAGGCCTATCTATATTGTTGGGAGCAGTTTAATTTTACTTGGATTAACTCACGCTTAGTGTCTCTGGTGTGGATCCAGCCTTAACAAGGGAGGAAAGGGATCCTAGAGGCTCTCTAGCTCAGCTGTGTGGCGCTTTCACTCCCCTACCTTTTGTACCTCAGATTTCAGGCGGTATGGTATCTGGCTTGTTGCAAATGCTGGCTTCGTTGCTGAATGAATGACAGAATACTTAGAGAAATAAATACCCTTCCTGTTTTGCAGAGGGGGTGTGGTGTACGACCAGCTTTGTGGGCATGTGCTTGCTCTGTTGCATCCTCCTCCCCTGCTCAGAAGGATCTCACACTTGGTTGAATCTTCTGTTGTTAATCGTCTTGAAATCCTTAATAATTCTTGAATTCAGAGCCCTTCATTTTCATTTTTCACTCTCCTGGTGAGGAGGGGGGCGTAGCACGAAGGGGCAGGCAACCACTACTTTGTCTCGGCTTCTTGTCATGGACTGTTGCCAGGTAGGAATGGGTGGGAATACTGGCTTTGTGTTACCATGTCATCTGATTTATCCAAGAGGAGCTGTTTATCTGGACTTTTACATGGAATTCTTAATTTTTAATATTAGTTCAAAATTTTTTAAATGTTGGATGAAATACGCAGTTGCTAGACCTGGCCTGCAGGCAGCCTGTCTTCTACCACTGAACCGGCTAAAACATCTTACTGTTTAATATTTCTGTATATGGCTATTTTCTGAGTGCCTGGCACATAGTAGATGATCTATGAGTCTCCACCAAATAAATGGTTGTAGCCGTCCGAAAAGTTGCAAGATGCAAGAAAAACAGAACTTGAAATCCACACTGAGTCCCACTCAGGGATTGATAACTTTCTTTTTGAGAGAGAATGCAACATGAAAGGCCAGAGACTTAATACCATGGGCACCATGTAATCCTCTGCAGGTACATAATCCCATTGCTTTTGAATAACCTTGTTCTCTATGTAGTTGTTATTGACCAGATGGGGTAACTTGGCTATTTATTGCCTGAGGACCTACATGAGAAATTGACATTTGAAAACACCCACTAAAATAATAGCTATGATTTGTTGAATGCTCATTATGTGCCAGAAACAGTGTTAACTAATTTACCTGTACATATCTCATTGACTCCTCAAAGCAACCCTGTGAAGTAGACATCGTGCGCATTCTACAGAAGAGGAATTTTCTCATTTTATGTTGCAAAGAATTTCATCTGGATGCAGTGTGTGTTTTCTTGACTGCCTAAAGGTTATTCCCCATCCTGTATACACAATCCAGCCCTGAGTCAGTGACTAGGTGTGAGGTGGGGACCATAGTAAACAGAGGACATGGTTCCTACTCTCCTATACAGGGAACAGAAAACAATACTAGATGCAATATCTTTGTCAAAACCTACGTTTATACAGCAAACACTGCATCTGCCTCCCTGTTCCTCCCCTTTTCCTAACTGGATGTTAAGGAAGCTCCAGTGACATAGGACCCTACCAGAGGCACTGGAGGATTGGAAGCCAGGGCTGGTTGTAAAAATTTGCATTTTTGGGGAAAAGAAGATAAACTTCTGGCTCCACTGGAGCCACGTCAGGCAAAGCAGCAGCAAGTCCTTGGGAATGACAGAAAAACACTCCTGTTTTGTCAGTGACAGCATATGACCTAGTCCTGGCCCATCTTTAAATTTTATGTAAATATTTACAAATTGTTCGAATCCAAACTGAAACCTGCTGTGAACTAAATATTTTGTAAATTCAGATAGATTGCCCACAATATCCTTTTTTTTTTTTTTTTTGGTTTAAGACATTTTATAAAAAATTATTTTTATTTACTTTTCTTTGCCAATTCAGCATTTTTTTTCTTTTATTTTTTCCCCTTTTCTTTTCTCTTTCTTTTTAATTTCAGATGTCAGTCTACCTAAAACTGAAACCTAATCTTACCATCAGCATGCTGCTCAGCTTCCCTAATGCTGGAAGTATCCTCAGAATCACTTCTCTGTCCTTTTCAAGGACCATTTCTTTTCTAAAGAATATGGAAATTGAACCTTGTCCGACTAGTGGCACTACTTCACAAATCAGGCAGGAATTTTGCCTTTGTTTTTCCTTTTTTCCAAAATAATAAATCTCCCCGATCTGAAAGCATTTCACGTACTCATTCATTGTAGTCATTGGAATTACAGCCAAAATGTCTCTCAGTCTTCCCCAGTGACTTCATAATCATCATTTCTCCAGCATATTCCCCTGGTTAACTTCTCTTTTGTTCCTTAGCCTGATAATAAATTGTCCTTTGGTTCTGAGATGTGTCATTTTCCTCCCTGACCTTTTTGTGCATCTCCTGAAGGCTGTAGGACACACTGCAGATGCCCCTGAGAGCTGGCGCTTGGTTGCGAGTGAGCTCCTGTCTTTGTGTCAGCTTTCATCTTTTCCTTCCCCAAGCATTTAAATCTCCACTGTCCGGTGCTCCCAGGCTTCTCGTAATTGTTTTCATTTGTTCCTGAGCCTGCAGCTAGCATGTGACAAACTCCAGGTTCATTTCAGAAGAAATCTTTTTGAGTTTCCTGGTCTTCCATCAATTGTAGTCTTGCATATCCTTCTCTTCTCTCTCCCCGGTCACTTTCCGCAGATGCTTCTGGAGTTTCCTCGGGACTCTCCATGAGTCTCGCTCAGAAGGCTTGGACTTTCACTTTGGAGTTTAAAGTTGGGAGAGGCCCAGGGTGGTTATTCCCATTCTATAAGTATGAAAACAAGGGGAAGGTGCATACTCAGCAAGTTTCCTTAGGATCCCAGTATCCACACACTATTAGCAGTTTTTATTTTCTTCCCATTCTGTATTTTCCTAAGCGAAAAACCACGTGGATGCAACTAAGTGGGCCCAAGTGTTCAGAAGTGCCAGTCTTTAGAGATAGATGCCTCATTCATTCCATAAATAAACATATACTGAGCATCTCTTATGTGGCAGGCATGGTGTTAGGTGATCATAGTGTTCATGGGGAGCAAAACCAGTCCTGGTCCCTGTCCTAGTGAAGAACGACATCAAGTAGGAGAGATGACAGGGCACCCGGGTGGCTCAGTCAGTTAAGCATCTAACTCTTGATTTCAGTTCAGGTCATGATCTCAGGGTGGTGGGGTCAGCCTGCAGCAGGCTCCGTGCTCGGCGGGGAGACAGAGCTTGCTTGAGATCCTCTCCCTCTCCTTCGGCCCCTCCCCCTGCTCATGCTCTCTCTCAAATAAATAAATAAATCTTAAAAAAAAAAAAAAGTAGAGATGACATTAATTAGGTAGTGACAGATCACCCACTACATGTTCTGTGAAGGAAGGTATTCCATGCAGCAGAGGGCATAATGGGGGGATTCCACCAGGTTGGGAAGTTGGGGTAGCCCTCCCTGAGAAATTAATGGAGTGAACTGCCATCAGGGCCTGTCTGAAATTTGGGGCTTGCGGTTTCCTCATAGCCTCCTAATCCTATTAATTCACTACTATCTTTGGCCCTTTGGAGTATTGCATAAACCATGATATAACCCTTGGGGCCATTTTGGCAAATAATGGTTCCTGTATACAGAGTCCAGAATTGATTTATTTACCTGTGTCTTTAGAACCTGATAAAAACAGAATTGTTAATTGCCAAGAATACTGTTCATTTTCATACTTGGAAAGAAATTCAAGGTAGCATTTTTATTTTGAACCTGTTTAGGGTCATTTTGACATTTAAATGATTAGAAGTTACACAGACATCCTTCCCAGTTGGCAGGTATGTGTGTGACCTAGGCAAGGATCGTTAGTGAAAATGTGAGTCCAGCTTCTGTATGAAACCCTGCTTAGCTCAGAGCAGGAAGGTTTCCAGCCTCTGAAGACCAAGAAGGATTATTTAGACTATTCTTAGCACAATTTAGGAGTTTTGACAGTATTTATTTTATTTTAAGGCATTTTTTAAAAAGATTTATTTATTTATTTTAGAGAGAGAGAGAGAGAATGAGCAGGGGGAGGGGCAGAGTCAGAGGGAGAGAGAGAATCCACAAGCAGATTCCCTGCTGAGCACAGAGTCTGACTTGGGCCTTGATCCGAGGGCCCTGAGATCATTACCTGAGCCAAAACCAAGAGTTGGTGGCTCAGTCTGTTGAGTATCTATTTAAAACAAACTGACAGTATCTATTTAAAACAAACTACTATATTGTATGCTAAAACTCTTTTTCTTTGATAATAGCTAACCTATGTTGGGAGCTTCCTCTGTGTGTTACTCATATTAACTCATTTAATCCTTGTAACAACCCAGAACTAGGTGTGATCATTAGAAGCTAAGGCACAGATGTCACCCAGCTAATGAGGGATAGAGCTGGGATTGGAAACTAGGTGTCTGGTGCTAGAGCCTCTTCCCTTAACCGTCGTGCTTTTCTGTGCCCCCACCCACTCTCCCCTCCCCCTGCTTTTCCTTTTTGCTCTCTAGCAGTTCTCAGAAGTGGAAATATAGGCCAACTCACTCGGCAATATTGGATTATTTTGTTGATGTCTATCTGAAAGATAAAATTGAAAAATAATGTGCCAGTGAACTCGAATGAATATATCTTCTGTCTCTCATATGATTCACTTTCTAATAATTTCATTCCTCAGGTTTAATTGTCCATTTGGGGATCAGAGAACAGAAGTGGTGACATAAAGACCAAAGAAGAGCTAGATAAAGAACATGAATCCCATGGCTCTGTCCCCAGGATTTTCTTGTAGTTCAAGCTTCTACCTTTTGTTAAGTGAAGACTTTGTTTTTAGCTTTTTTTTTTTTTAATGAGGTAGGAAAGGTGAAAGAAACCATTCCTATACTAGGTAGATTATTCTACTGAGGTGGAAGAATTTCATGTGGAACCAATTCCATTAGAGCTCCTAATTAGAAATATTATCTACTAGTAACAGATAAAAGCAGGTAACCTTTGCTCTCATTCTGGTCAATTTCAGGAAGAGATTATCTTGCCAGATTAGCATGTTGCAACTCTCAACTGGGGATTTGAATGGTTTTAAAGGACTCAGCGAGGCAGTTGGTTTGGCAGTGACCCTGATTATCTCAGGTTTGCAGGGTCACTGTTGAGAATGCTGACTCAGCTCTGCCCTGGGACGGACATCCAAGTTGTCTTCCTTAGTCAAGAGGCATTATTCTTGGGAGCTGCTAGAACATCAAGCATACATTTGAAGCCCAATTTGGAAAATGATCTAGTATATGAATGTATTGTGCTTATTTTTCAGTATTTAGTTCAAATTTTGGAGATGGCTAAATGAGGAGATGCTTAGTGTGTCACTGTTGGAGGTTTTAAGTGATTAAAAAAATCAAGCAGATGAGTGCATAAAGATTTCTATGCAAACAATGATGAGCTTAAATTAAAGCTGCTGATTTCGTGTGAGAATTACTTGCATTGATTTGCAGAATATCTATATGGGTTCAAGATTCCATATTATGCAAATGAATGAGCCCTGAAGAGTCAAACTGTGAAAAAAAAAATGAAATTAACTATAAAGATATTATTACCCATTCAGCAAGAAGAAAATGTAGACATACTTAGAGTTAACCCTTACTTCTCATCCATCTCCTTGGGAAGATCAGTGTCAGGGATGATGATCCTTTCTGCAGTTGTAAAGCTAGGCAAGGTTTGCTATCAGTTCTTCACTATCTTCTTTCCCATCCTTCTGCACTCTGCGGCCTTTCAGCCACCAGTGCCCTTAACTAGTCCCCTGGTTCCCTTTCAAAACCAATCTCAGAAAGGGATTTTTTTTTTTTTTTAAAGATTTTATTTATTATTTTTATTTATTTGACAGAGAGAGAGAGCACATGAGAGGGGGGAGGGTCAGAGGGAGAAGCAGACTCCCTGCTGAGCAGGGAGCCCGATGCGGGACTCGATCCCGGGACTCCAGGACCATGACCTGAGCCGAAGGCAGTCGTTTAACCAACTGAGCCACCCAGGCGCCCATCAGAAAGGGATTTTATGAAACCAGTTTTACTAGGATGTAAACAACAGCATTTCTAGTATCATTACTTCTTTCTGAAGCATCAGCATATTAATAGGAGACAAAGCCAAAGAAGTGAAATTCTGTAGATGGAAATGTTAAGATTTCACACACTCATAAACCGGTTGTTGGAGGACATTTCTGAGTGAAGGGAGGCCTGTTTATAAATCCAACCCTGGATAGAGGATATACATAAGCAGAGGATGAAAACCACTGTAATATTAAAAATAAAAAGGGCCGATGATTTTTAATGTTATAATAAATATATTTGTCAGTGAATACCACCTTCCTTCTGCCAAACACTGGATCTGATCACACAAACCTGTGTGACAAGATGGTGTGTTATTTGACATTTCAACAGAGCTTCAAGGAAAAGCCACTTGGTTTATAATTAGGAATTTTTGTTCTTTTAGTAGCAGTGAACCCAAAATACTCTATTATCCTTAAGTGTTCAATTTTAGGAGAAAAAAAAAGCAGTGGACCCCACTCAACTGCCTCCCTACCCTATTTTGTTATTAAAACTTGAGTTGATACATTTACAAATCGGCATGCCCTAAGCTATTAGCATGGTGCTGACATCTGGATGTTTGGAGAAGTTGACTGACTAATGAAGCCGTGTTTATTTTAGATAGACATGTTGCCTGCTAAGTACCCAGTTGTGGAGTCTCAACTGCCTTGCCTAGCACCCCTTCCCCAAGGCAAACTACTCCAGCAACCATGCTATGTTGAGTTGATGGCGCCATCTAGTGCCTATCTGTGGAACTGTCCTGCTGGACATTCTTCCTTTGCTGTATAGGTCGGATCACTGAGCAGCTGGGTAGAAGAGGACCCTTTTCTTGGAGTTCACCGTCTAGTGGGGGACCTTTCTCTAATTCCTACCTCTCCTCTGTCTTCGTTGTTTAGTTATACCTCCGTGCCTTCTTTTCTCCCTGAGTCCATTTCCTTCTGTTCCTCAATCACTAGTATCCCCTTTTTGTAGCCATTCTTCCTTCTATTTTTCTCTTCCAATTCTTGGTCATTTTTTTTTTTTGAAGCAAAAAAAAAAAAAAAAATCAGTGCTCACAACTGATAAATATAAAGATTTTTTAAATGTTACATTATGCCAAAGTAAGAGAATGCCTTGCATTTTAAAGTGAAATTAATCATTTAAACCATGTTAAAAGAACCAGAGTGAAACCAAAGACCAAATCCAAAAGTCTTATTTAGAAGGCTGTCCCCTTATCTTCCTCTAATTAGATGCTTCCTCAAACACAGTCAATCAGGAGGCTTTTTTCGTTTTTAATTGGTTTTGGAACTATTGTTATAGTACTATTTTCTCTTTTTAAGTTGCAAATTTAACCTCTCACTCGTATTTTACCTTCGAGACAGTTTCATGGACTGTCCTGGAACACTGTCTCACTAGCATGGTATAGTCTCTATGGGAAAATGCATTCTGAGTTCAGAAAACCAGTTTTCCTGTAGATTTTTGGTTCCTGTATTAGATGAGAGACCAGAGATGAAAGACGTGTAGGACAAACGTGAGATGTAATTATAACATTGTGGGATCTGAATTAGTGTACAGGTTTAAGTCTCCCACATCAAACAGTGAATTTTAAATTTCCACTATGTTAAGCATCTTGATATTGTGGGTATGAAAGTAAGTCCCCTCTGAAAAACAGGAACTGTGCTGGTCTGTTACCAGTTTTTGTGGTCGGTAGGGCAACTATTTTGATTTTTCAGAAGGCAGGAAAAGCAGTTAAATCCAGTTAAAATTAAAACCAGTTAAAAGTAACTGGCTTGTAAGATTTGAATGCAGCTGTTCCACACATCACAACACTGAGAGTGAGCTGTTTGTTTATCACCACTATTCATTATTATGATCGTTGCTCCTTTTGGAGCAGTGGCGTATAGATTATTTGTATTTTTGGTCTAACCTTGGAAAATAGAAGGGTCGAGAGGTTCCTGTTTGCTAATTTGCATGTACCTTGTTTTGATTTTTGCTGGGTAGGTGTGTGCACCTTATGTATGCAAGAGTAATTTAGCATGTCAGCAGTTTCCTACCAGAATCGCTTGCTGACTCACGAAGCTGTTGCGGCACTCAGCTGGCCGCACTGTAAACTGCCCACAGTACCATTGCTGCCCTTGCAGAGCACCCGGGCGGGTGAACGACTGGCAGGCTATTTTCAGATCTGCAGTCACTGCTGAGCTGGGTTCCCTTCTTCCAGCAGCCAGTCAGAGCCTTCCGGTTGCAGGGTAGAATATTGGGCATCTTTCTACCTTTGCAGAGACTGCGTAAGAACCATGGCACTTCTGGGACTCTCTCAGGAGAATGGATTTTTTGCTTCATTTAAATTTTCTGGGGATCTTTAAGGGGAGAAGGGTAAGGGGATGATATTAAGGGGAAAGGTATATGCTGTTATTTCTTCCTTAGCACTAGAAGGAACTCTCATAAACCTTTAACATAGGTTTTCTTGGTGTAACTGAAACCTGACCTAGTTCTCCCTCCGGGAAAGAGCATGTGCCTTGAGTGGGGAAGTAGGGGAGTGGGTGCTCAGTGGCTAGCCTGACATGGTTTTGTGTGGTTCAAGCCCTTAAGTGATGACAGAGTTTGTATATATCCGTTGCATGTTATTAAGGTTATAAAACAAAACAAAACAAAAAAACAACAACCTGACCTCGGGTCATTTTAAATCTGGTGTGTGTTTTCAAAGATGGTTTCACTGTTTGTTTTTGGAGTTCAGTTCTGCTTATTTTCATCGGAAAGTGTGAAATGTTACTTTTTTGAGGTTTCTAAATAAACTTCCTTTTATAGATACAAGTTGATCAAATCATCCTAACCTGTCTTGAGAAGGATGAATAACTTGAGATCAGCTGGGGAAGGGAAGCTTTGCACATCCTTGAGTTCTCCTTTTCTTTCTTTCTTTCTTTCTTTCTTTCTTTCTTTCTTTCTTTCTTTCTTTCTTTCTTTCTTTCTTTCTCTCTCTCTCTCTCTCTCTCTTTCTTTCTTTCTTTCTTTCTTTCTTTCTTTCTTTCTTTCTTTCTTTCTTTTCTTTTCTTTTCTTTTCTTTTCAGCTTCAGTAAGCATTCTGAAGCAGCTTTGACCAGTAATAAAGAAAAAGCCAAGCCACAGTGACTGTGTGTAACATGATGTTGATGGAAGTTCTTGGTTTCCGCCGATACAAATGACTCATCAGTATCAATAGAATTGTGACTTCTAATAATAACACAGTGCAAGACCTTCACAACATGTGGTTTTAGCCCTAGCTGTTAGTGAAAGGTTGGAAAATATTAGTTTGAGCTTTTTTTTTCTGATCTCATGATTTCACCCAAGTATAAAGTTGTTTTTTGTAGGTGTGATGATCACACTATTGTTTTTTCATCTTAGTGTTTTTAGTTTCATTATGACCAAGTAGCCAAAGTCAGATCATTTCATCGTTTAGAAATCTGTGTAGTAAGCATCTCCTGTCAGGGACTGTGTTTTGAGGGAAATGTGGCTGAAAAGCAAATCCTCTCTGAACAGAGAAAGGAAAAAACCGGTACCGACTACAGTCCACAGAGCTGCTTGCCTCCTACACAGCGTCTACTCTGGAGGGCTGTGGCATTGCTGACTAGCCCTATTGCCCCGTGAGTCATTGTCAAAGGATTCCAAGAGGAAGGTTAACAGAAAATGCGAGTCAGAGGAAACAGCCGAGTGGAGAAGGGGCACTTATCACAGGAGGAAGGGCCTTGCCTCATTTCCATGGCCGGGGGCTGCCTGGGAGACCCTGAACATCATGGGGAGGTCCCGGGTGTGTTCACACAGTGCAGCCTATTGACTTGCATCCGTGTATGTGAGCGTTCTTGTTTTCCTGTTTAGTTTTGCTTTGTTTCGCCTGCAGTTTGGCCAGACCATTCAGGATCATTATCTTGACCACAGCAGTCTGACCCAAGAGCCTTTCCTTTTTGCATTTTGTAACCCAGGCAGCTGAGTTTCTAGAATTTCTAGTTTTTTCTTTCTAAACATCATCTTTAGAAATGTTCCGTCGTTTGTTTCCTAGTTATTTTTGCTATGTTAGCCTTGATCTGGGAAATAAACGCTTAAGAAGAAGCACACCGGTAGAATTTTATTAGCTCGAATTTTGTGTCCGTCTTGCCTCTTTCATACTTCATTTTAGACAGATTTTTTTTTTTTTTTTTTTTGTCTCCTGCCATCTTCTCAGCATTTGGGGATTTTAATACTAATACCTCCCTGTTAACGCTTTTACCCTTGTGTCTTGATATCCTGTGGAGTTTCCTTTTGGGCCTCTTTTACTTTCCCTCTCTTGGCAAATATTTGCCTTTCTTTCTCTCTGTGAGCACTCACCTCTTCTCACTTGTTCTCTTAGATTCCATTTGCTCCTGCCTGATGTCCACGCCCCTTTCTCACACCGTTCTTGTACAGACCCTGGCATGCACACACACATGAATGCATAATTACATATTTACATGCACGCCCACGTGTGCACACATGCACCTACACGCTCCTCCTCTCTGACCCTGGTCTCTTGCTTGCAGAGAGCCCTGCAGTGGCCTCAGCTGCTGCTGTTGTTCTTCCTTGCCAGCAGCCTGTTTCTGGAAAGGGATGTTCAGGTGGGAAGGAAATCAGCAGGGGAGCCAGAACTGGCTTCCTCCCTGCTACTGAGAATGCATCCTGGGAAGGAGGCTGGATTTTGAGGAACCAGGAAGAGGCCCAAGGGAGGCCCCAGGTTTAGAAGCCAGGCCGGAGATAGGCTAGGCTCAGGGATATGGGCAAAGGAAGATGAGAGGTTGAGATGGCCCTGCCACCCAACCATAATTTTGGGAATCCCGATGGTGTCGGAAATGCCTCTGGATGGGGTGGGGTAGCTGAGAGAATTAAGGGGAGGAAGAGGCCCAGAACCCAGAGTGTGAAGGAGGACTGGAATATTGGAATTGCCGTCTGCTGTTAATATGCTTGTACGGCCTGGTCAGTCTGTGGGAACAGGCAGGAGAGTGCGTGGGACCCACAGTAAGGAGTAGCTCTCCCTCTGCAGCCTCGGGCTCTCTCCCATCTCTGAAGGGAGGCCTTCCCTCACACCCGGTGGAGCGCAGGGACCGCCTTCCTTCTCGGGTGCCTCACCCCTTTCCTTTCCTTCCTTTTCTCCAAAGATTTTATCACCTTCTGACATCCTATATGTGTGGCTTGCTTGTTTATTGTCTCTCTCCCTCACTATGACATAAGCTCAGGGGTTATTGTTTCCTGGGGTCACTGTGGTACTCTCAGTACCTGGGAAAGTGTCTGGCACTCGGGGTGTTCAATAAATATGTATTTGTTGAATGAATGAATGAATGAATGAATGAACTCATCGACTTCCCCTCTTTAAGTCACCTATGCTTCTTGCTGCCTCCTTGGCAGAACATTTAAAGCTTCTCATAACCATCCCCACCGCCCACTTCAGGTGTCTTTTTTTTTTTTTTACCAGTGTTTCCTTCATGTGGAACTTCAGTTAAATGCCTCTTAAGCCAACTTATGTTTTTATTTTGTACAGTTTCCTGATGTATGAGTTATGTATGTTGACTCAAGTTTTTAAAAATTTTCCTAAAATTACTTCTTAGACAAATCAGTACTTATTGAGCACTTGCTCTTTGTGGAGAATCTGTTAGGCAACAGGATATGATTTGTGGGATTCAGTATCAGTATAAAATATGGTCCCTGTCTATAGGGAAGTTGTTTTATCTTGGAAATGACACATATAAACATGAAGCATTTGAAGTACAGTGCATGGTAATACGTGATCAAGGGCCGGAATGAATGATAGAGCTAAGTGTGGTAGGAGTTGGAGAAAAGAGTCAGCAAGGATTGGAGGACTGGGAAACTTTAAAAGGAGGAGCTGGATCTGTATATGTCCTGAAAATATTTGGGGATTTGCTGAAATGGTCTTTAATTCCCTAGTTGGTACCTTCAGGATTTTATAGATGTCAGGTTTATGAGCTTTATTGTCCATATCAATATCCCTTTCTTGACCATTCTTAAGATGTAATGAATGGGGGTGCCTGGGTGGCTCAGTCGGTTAAGTATCTGACTCTTGGTTTCAGCTCAGGTCATGATCTCATGGGTTGTGAGTTTGAGCCCTGCATCAGGCTCTGAGCTCAGCAGGGAGTCTGTTTGAAGATTCTCTTCTCTTTCCCTCCCCCATTCATGTACATGCATGCTCTCTCTCTCTCTCTAAAATAAATCAGTAAATCTTTTTTTAAAAAGATGTAATGAAGGGAGGAATATGAAGGATTCTAAATGCAAACATGCAAAATTCTCATATAATAGTACAAGAAGTTTAAAATGTATGAGGAGTCCGTACCTTTCACTGTTTGAAAAAAATGTGCATAGAACTTCTGTTCGCTAACACAGACCTTTTGGGAAAGGTGGGAGAATAGAATCCTGAGCTTACCTTGTCCCACAGACACACTGAGGCAACAACTACATTATGCAGCTAACTCTGAAAACAACCTGAAGACTGGCAGAACGTATCTTCCACAACTAACTGTAGAGAAGAGGCCACATCAAAAAGGGTAGGAGGGGTAGAAATGTGGTGAGGAACCAAACCCTTGGCACAGCTAACTACAAACAGGAGGGATGACATAAGCAAGGGGGATCAGACTCCACACTGGCCACCCCTGGCCCAGGACCTGCACTGGACAGATAAGTCCCCCATAACATCTAGCTTCAAAAATCAGCAGCTTAACTCTGGGAGCTTTCCTTTTTTTTTTTTTTAAGATTTTATTTATTTATTTGACAGAGAGAGACACAGCGAGAGAGGGAACACAAGCAGGGGGAGTGGGAGAGGGAGAAGCAGGCTTCCCGCTGAGCAGGGAGCCGGATGCGGGGCTTGATCCCAGGACCCCGGGATCATGACCTGAGCCGAAGGCAGACGCTTAAGGACTGAGCCACCCAGGCACCCTCCGAGAGCTTTTAAAAATCAGCAGGCTTAACTCCGGGAGAACCGAAGGGTGATAGGAAACGGAGTCCCTGCCCTTCAAGAGCCAGAATGTTAAATAACTCAGCCTGAGACATAGCACAGAGGTAGCAGTTTGAAAGCCCCAGCGATATACTTGAAGGAGGTTTATTGATTAATCTCAGAATGTGTGCCAGAGGGGCAGGGATCTGCAGGAGATTTCTCTGGAAACAAAAGTGCTAGCAGGCACCATTTTTCTAGCCCTTCTTCAGCCTAGGTAACCAGACACTTGTAGGAGCCAACCAGTTCTAACATTGTCCATCTACCTTGCTAGCACCATGAGCCCCACCCTGGCATTCTCCTGCAGACCTGCCCCACCCAACCTATCTACTTCAGCAGGCATCCCTCCAAAGTGGCTACTGCTTCATCACACCTGGTAGGCAGCCCCAGCTGAGACTGATGCCTTTCCAAAGTGACTGCTGCCTTGGGAAGGAGGGAGATAACCCCACACACCAGCAGGCCCATAGTTCCTGCAGCCACGCCTCTTAGCTGGCTGTGCAGGGAGCAAGCCCTGCCCTTCAGTGTGCCTGCAGCTGTAGCAGAGAGGCTAACTGCAGACAGGCTGAGTGCCAGCTCTGTCCACCAGTGAGCCCACAGCCGCCACAGCCAAGCCTCTTAACAGTCAGGGACAAAACCCTGTGCAGGGTACCCACAGTGGGCAAAGCAAGTCATTACAGCCAGCTGGGCTGAAAGCAGCTCAACCTCAACAGGAGGGAACATTCAGTCCACACAGGGGCTACTTTTAGAGCACCTGGTTCTGATGACGGGAGGGGGGGATTTGCTACAGGGCACCATAGGACCTTTTTTAGACAAGGAGAGTAGTTGACCTACCTAATACATAGAAACAAATGCAGAGAGTTAGATGAAATGAGACAAAGGAATATGTCCCAAATGAAAGAACAAGACAAAGTCACGGTACAAGAGCTGAATGAAACAGAGATAAGCAATATGCCTCATAAAGAGTTCAAAGTAATTGTCATAAAGATAGTCCCTGGATTGAGAAAAGAGTGGGTGAACTCAGAACTTCAACACAGAGATAGAAAATATAAAAAAGAATCAATCAGAGCTGAAGAATTCAATAACTGAAATGAGAAATTCTCTAGAGGAAATTAATAACAGATTAGAGGATGCAGGAAAACAAATCAGCAATCTGGAAGAAGGGTAATGGAAAGCAACCCAGCTGAACAGCAAAAAGAAAAAGGAATAATAAAAAATGAGAAAAGGTTAAGGGAACTCTCTAACATCATCAAGTGTAATAGCATTCACATTACAGGGATTCCAGAAGAAGAAGAAGAGAGAGAAGGGGACAGAAAACTTATTTGAAGAAATAAGAGCTGAAAACTTTCCTAATCTGAGGAAGGAAACAGACATCCAGGTCCAGGAAGCACAGATATTCCCTAATGAGATGAATTCAAGGAGGTCCACACCAAGACACATAATAATTAAAATGGTTAAAAGTAATGATAAAGAGAGAATCTTAAAAGCAGCAAGAGAAAAGAAAAGTTACATTCAAGAGAAACCCTATAGTGCTCTTGGCTGATTTTTCAACACAAGCTTTAAAGGCCAGAAGAGAGTGGTATGACATATATTCAAAGTCCTGAAAGGAAAAAAACCTACAACCAAAAATACTCTACTTGGTAAGGCTATCATTCAGAATTGAAGGAGTGATAGTTTCCCATACAAACAAAAGAGTTCATTACCACTGAACCAGTCTGATAAGAATGTTAAAGGGAATTCTTTAAGTGGAAAGAAAAGGCCATAACTAGAAGTAAGAAAATTATGAAAGGAAAGAATTTTAGAGGTGAAAGGAAATATATAGTAAAGGTGGTGGATTAATTACTTATAAAGTCAGTATGGAGATTAAAACATAAAATTAGTAAAATCAATTATATCTACAAAAATTAGTCAGGGAATATGCAAATTAAAAAGATGTAAAATATGACATATACATAAAACATGGAGGAGGAGTAAAAAATGTAGTGCTTTAGAATGTGTTTGAACTTAAATGATCATCAGTTTAATATAGACTGCTATACACATAGGATGTTATATGTGAACCCAATGGTAACCACAAATCAAAAATCTATAATAAATGCACAAAAAATAAAGAGAAAGGAATCCAAGCATAACACTAAAGATGGCCATCAAACCACAAGGGAAGAGAGCAAGAGAAGAAATAGAAAAGAACTACAAAAACAGCCAGAAGGGGCGCCTGGGTGGCTCAGTCGTTAAGCATCTGCCTTCGGCTCAGGTCATGATCCTGGGGTCCTGGGATCAAGCCCCGCATCGGGCTCCCTGCTAGGCAGAAGCCTGCTTCTCCCTCTCTCACTCCTCCCCTGCTTGTGTTCCCTCTCTTGCTGTGTCTCTCTCTGTCAAATAAATAAAATAAAATCTTAAAAAGAAAACCAAAAAACAGCCAGAAAACAATGAACAAAATGGCAGTAAGTATATACCTATCAGTAATTACTTTAAATGTAAATGGACTAAGTGTTCCAATCAGAAGAATGGATGACTGAATGGTTAAAAAACAAAACAACAACAACAAAAAAGACCCATCTATATGCTGTCTACAAGAGACTCACTTCAGACCTAAAGACAGACTAAAAGTAAAGGGCTGGGAAGAGATAGTCCATGCAAATAGAAGAAAAAAAAAGCCAAGGTAGCAGTAAGACAAAATAGACTTTAAAACAAAAACTAGCAAGAGACAAGAAGGGTATTATATAATGATAAAGGGACCCATCCAACAAGAGGATGTAACAATTGTAAATAACTATGTATCCAACAAAGGAGCACCTAAATATATAAGGCAAATATTAACAGACATAAAGGGAGAAATTGACAGTAATAGAATAATAGGGGATTTTAACACCCCATTGGAGAGATCATCATCAGTGGACAGTTCATTCAGACAGAAAAGTAATAAACAATGGCTTTGAATGATACATTAGATGGACTCAACAGATATATTCAGAACATTCAAGTGCCCTGGAACATTCTCCAAGATAGATCACATGTTAGGCCACAAAATAAGTCTCAATAAATTTAAGAAGACTGAAATCATAACCAAGCATCTTTTCTGACCACAATGGTATGAAACTAGAAAGCAATTACAAGAAAAAAATCTGGAAAAAACACAAACATGGGAGGCTAAACAACATGGTATTAAACAACAAATGGATCAATGAAGAAATCAAAGAGGAAATAAAAAAATATCAAAAACTAATGATGTACTATATGTTGGCTAATTGAATTTAAATTAAAAAAAAAATACATGGACACAAATGAAAGTGAAAACACAATAGTCCAAAATCTTTGGGATGCAGCAAAAGCAGTTCTAAGATGGAAGTTTATAATGATACAAACCTACCTCAGGAAACAGGAAAAATCTCAAATGAGCAATCTACCTTATAACTAAAGGAACTAGAAAAAGAACAAACAAAGCTCAAGATTAGTAGAAGGAAGGAAATAATAAAGATCAGAGCAGAAATAAATGAAATAGAAACTAAAAAAAAAAAATAGAAAAGATAAATGAAACTGAGAGCTGGTTCTGTGAAAAGATAAGCAAAATTGATAAACCTTTAGCCAAACTCATCAAAAAAAAAAAAAAGAGAGAGGACTCAAATAAGTAAAATCAGAAATGAAGGAGGAAAAATAACAACTGACACCACAGAAATACAAAGAATTATGAGAGAATACTATAAGAAATTTTATGCCAACAAATTGGACAACCTAAAAGAAATGAATAAATTCCTAGAAACCTACAATCTTCCAAAACTAAATCAGGAAGAAATAGAAAATATGAACAGACCAATTACTGTAACAAAGCTGAATTGGTATTAAAAAAAACTTCTAACAAAAGTCCAGGACCAGGTGGCTTCACAGGTGAATTCTACCAAACATTTAAAGAAGAGTTCATGTCTGTTCTTCTCAAACTATTCCAAAAAACAGAAGAGGAAAGGAAATTTCCAGATTCATTCTACAAAGCATTACCCTGTTACCAAAACCAAAGACATGACAAAAAAGGAAAATTATGCATCAGTATCCCTGATGAACATAGATGCAAAATTCCTCACCAAAACACTGGCAAATTGAATTTAAAAAATACAGTAAAAGGATCATTCACTGTGATCAAGTGGAATTTATTCCTGGGATGCAAAGGTTGTTAAATATTCGCAAGTCAGTCAATGTGATACATCACATTAACAAGAGGAAGGCTAAAAAACATATGATTATCACAGAAGATGCAGAAAAAAGCATTTGATTAAATTCAACATTTGTTCATGATAAAACCTCTAAACAAAATGGGCTTAGGGGAACATACTTCGACACAATAAAGACCATATATGAAAAATCCATAGCTAACAGCATATTTAATGGTGAAAAACTGAAAGTATTTCCTTTAAGACCAAGAACAAGACAGTGATATCCACTCTTAACCACTTTTATCCAACACAGTGCTATAAGTCCTAGCTGCAACAGTCAGACAAGAAGAAGAAATAAAAGGTATCCAGATTGGTGAGGAAGAAGTAAAACTCATCATATGCAGATGATATGATACCATATATAGAAAAGACTAAAGACTCCACCCAAAAAACCCCAAAACTGTTAGAACTAATAAGTGAATTTAATAAAGTTGCAGGAATAAAAATATACAGAAATCTGTTGTGTTTCTATACACTGATAATAAAGTAGCAGAGAGGGAAATTAAGAAAACAATCCCATTACAGTTGCACCAAAACAAACAAACAAACAAACTTAGGAATAAATTTAACCAAGGAGGTGAAAGACCTATCCTCTGAAAACTATAAACATTGATGAAAGAACTCAAAGACAACACAAACAAATGGAAAGACATGCCATGCTCATCAACTGGAAGAATTAATATTGTTAAAATGTCCATACTGCCCAAAGCAATCTACAGATTTAATGCAATCCCTACCAAAATACCAATAGCATTTTCCATAGAACTAGAACAATTAATCCTAAAATTCATATGGAACCACAAAAAATTGTGAGTAGCTAATGCAATCTTTTTTTTTTTTTTAAGATTTTTTGTTTATTTTTTAACAGAGAGAGAGACAGCAAGAGAGGGAACACAAGCAGGGAGAGTGGGAGAGGGAGAAGCAGGCTTCCCGCCAAGCAGGGAGCCCGATGTGGGACTCAATCCCAGGACCCTGGGATCATGACCTGAGCCGAAGGCAGACGCTTAACGACTGAGCCACCCCGGCGCCCCAAGCTAATGCAATCTTGAGAAAAAAAGAACAAAGCTAGAGGTATCACAATCCTAGATTTCAAGATACACTGCAAAGCTATAATAATCGAAACAATATGGAAAGGGCACAAAAATGGACACATAGATCAATGGAACAGGATAAAGAGCCCAGAAACAACCCACACTTACATAATCAATTAATCTATGACAAAGGAAGCAAAAATACACAATGTAGGAAAAGACAGTCTCTTCAATAAATGATGCTGGGAAAACTGGACAGCTACATGTAAAAGAATGAAACTGGAACACTTTCTTACACCATACACAAAAATAAACTAAAAATGGACTAAAGACCTAAATGTGAAACCTAAAACCATAAAATTCCTAGAAGAAAACATAGGCAGTAGACTCTTGGACTTCAGCCTTAGCAACATATTAATGGATATTTCTCCTGAGGCAAGGGAAACAAAAGTAAAAATAAACTATTGGGACTAAATCAAAAGAAACAAACAAAAAACTTTTGCACAGCAAAGAACACCACCAACAAAACAAAAAGGCAAACTACTGAATGGGAGAAGATATTTGCAAATGATATATTTGATAAGGGGTTACTATCTAAAACATATAAAGAATTTATACAACTCAACACCAAAAAACAAACAATTCAGTTAAAAAATGGGCAGAGACAGGGGTGCCTGGCTGGCTCAGTCAGAAAGGCATGCGACTCTTGATCTCAGGGTTATGAGTTTGAGCCCCATGTGGGATGTAGAGATTACTTGAACAAACAAAAACTTAAAAGGGTGCCTGGGTGGCTCAGTTGGTTAAGCGTCTGCCTCCAGCTCAGGTCATGATCTCGGGGTCTTGGAATCAAGCCCTGAGTCCGGCTCCCTGCTCAGTGGGGAACCTGCTTCTCCCTTTCCCTCTGCCCCTTCCCCCTGCTTGTTCTCTCTCTCTCTCTCTTTCAAATAAATAAATAAAATCTTTTTTAAAAAATAAAAACTTAAAAAGGGCAGAGGACCTGAGTAGATATTTTTTCCTCAGACATATAGATGTCTAGCAGACACATGAAAAGATGCTCTGCATCACTGATCATCAGGGAACTGCAAATCACAACCATAATGAGATATCACCTCATACCAGCCAGAATGGTTAGTATCAAAAAAACAAGAAATAACAAGTGTTGGCTCGGATGTGGAGAAAAAGGAAAAAGGAACCACTAGTGCTGTTGGTGAGAATGTGAATTGGTGTAACTACTGTGGAATACAGTTTGGAGATTCCTCAAAAAATTAAAAATAGAAATACCATGTGATCCAGTCATTTCACTACTAGGTATTTACCCAAAGAAAATGAAAACTCTAATTCAAAAAAATATATGCACCCCTATGTTTAATGTGGCATTATTTAAAATAGCCAAGATTTAAAAGCAACCCAAGTGTCTGTCAATAGATGAATGGATAAAGAAGATGTGGTATAGATACATGATGGAATATTATTCAGCCATAAAAAAGAATAAAATCTTGCCATTTGCAATAACATGGATGGACCTTGAGGGTATTATGCAAAGTGAAATTAATTAGAGAAAGACAAATACTGTATGATTTCACTTACGTGTGGAATCTAAAAAGCAAAACAAAAGAATAAACAAAAAACTAAACAGACCCTTAAATACAGAGAACAAACTGGTAGTTGCCAGAGGGGACGTGGGGGTGGGGATGGGTGAAATAGCTGAAGGGGCATTAAGAGGTACAAACTTCCAGTTATAAAATAAATAAGACGTAGAGGTGAAAAGTACAACATAGGGAATGAAGTCAGTAATACTGTGATACCGTTCTATTGTGACAGATAGTGACTACACTTACGGTGATGATTGAGTAATGTGCAGAATTGTTGAACCACTATGCACGCCTGAAACTGATACAATGTATATCAACTATACTTCAATTAAAAAAAAATGAAACATGAAAAAATAAGCTCAAACTAGTTGATGATATGTGTGCACATATATATGGGACTGGTCCAGCATATGTAAAGAACACATGAATCAATGAGAAAAACCCAGATAACCTAATTTAAAAAATACTGTACATTTATATATTTAAACAAGCATTTTACAAAAGAAACCCAAATGGTTAGTTTAATAATCAAACACATGTAAATTAAAATTATAATAACATACTGTACACATTCTTTGGATTGGCAGAAATTTAAAAGTCTGACAATACCATGCGCTAACAAGGATGTGGATGAATGGGAGATCTTGTATAGAGCTGATGGGAGTATAATTTGATACAATTACATTGGAAAACAGCTTATTACCTAACCAGCTCAACCTGCTAATAACTTATAACCCAGCAGTCTTAGTCCTAGGTATACATTTAGGAAAAACTCTTACTCATGTGCTTCAAGAAACACAAGACAAGAATGTTGAAAGAAGCATTGTTTATAGAAGGAAAAACTGGAAACAACGCAAGTGCCCATCAACATTGGATTGAATCCACTCATTTTGCTATATATATATGCACTGGGATACTATTTGGCAGTGAGAAATGAGCTAATAACACCACATAGAGGAGAGCGTGTAGAGAGGCCTTCCTTGGTGGTTCAAGTCAAGGATTCTGCCAGGTTTCAAAAGCAGTTTTGGCCACTTAAGATTTTGTGATCTTGGGCAGGTTTTCTTAAGCTCAGTTTCTTCATCTGTACATTGGGGAAAATGATAGTGTCTATCTGATGGGGTTGTTAGGAGGATTAAATGAGTTAATATTTGTGGCATGCTTAGGAAAATGATTGGCATGTCCTAAGTTCTGTGTATTTGTTAAACAAATAAATGCATGTATCACTATGGATGAGTCTTACAAATATAATGTTGAATAAAATAAGTGAGACAGAAGAATATGTACAGTATGGTTCCATTTTTGTAAAGTTCAAAAGCATGTAAAACTAAATACATCATTTAGGGATGCAAATATAGATGGTGAAACTATGAAGAAAATAAAGGGAATGATTGTCACAAAAACCATCAATATAGCCATTACCTACAGAGATGAAGGAGTGGGCCATGATGGGGAAGAGCTCACTAGGGGCTTCCAAGGCCCTGGCAATGTTTTATTTTCCAAACCCAATAGTGGTCCCAAGGATGTTCTTTTTTATAATAAATTCTTTAAACTGTATGTATTTTTTGTATATGTGTATATGTATGACATATTAGTAAATTTTAAAAAGAATTTTGTGAGTTGTTATTTTTTGAAAATATTTTTTATTTGATCTGTTATTTTAAAATTACCTCAGAGAATGCAAAACCCAAAGCAGCATAATGATCTTTTACAGGAATAAATGCAAATTCCTATATCTGGTTTAAAAAAAATAAGTTGTTCAGGTACAGAATTTGTACACCTGCTCAGTACCAGTTTCTCCACAAGATTGTGAGCTGCCAGTGCAGTATGGTTCTTTGGTTCTTACGGAAGATGACATCACTTTAGAACCACATTAAGAGACTGTCCTGTTTAATTGGGCAATGTTGCGGTTCTGCTCGACTGTTCTTAGTCCTGGTTGTCCTATAGAATACTATGCCTGAGCCTGGGTGGCTCAGCCGTTAAGCGTCTGCCTTCGGCTCAGGTCATGATCTCAGGGTCCTGGGATCGAGCCCCGCACCGGGCTCCCTGCTCTGCGGGAAGCCTGCTTCTCCCTCTCCCACTCCCCTTGCTTGTGTTCCCTCTCTCACTGTGTCTCTCTCTGTCAAATAAAT